>NC_048232.1:42303252-42341047 GCF_002007445.2 Ailuropoda melanoleuca
AAAGAAATGGGAGAGAAACTTACTCCAAATCTTCTCATCCAAACCCCTTCACTCTACAAATAAAGAAACTAGGGTCCATACAGGCCTAGGAATTGGCTTGAGACCTCAGAGCTCATTAATGGAAGTCTAAGATAGAACCCAAGTTCACAGCCCTGGTTCTGAGCCCTTCCCCCACCCATTCCTAGANTAATGGAAGTCTAAGATAGAACCCAAGTTCACGGCCCTGGTTCTGAGCCCTTCCCCCACCCTTTCCTAGGTGTGCAATTTTTAATGATTGACTTCACCTCTTAGATCATTGGTTTCTTTATATCTACAAAGGAAACAATGATATCTACTTTGCATGTTTTTGTGAGCATTACCGCAAATGAATTAATATATGTGAAAATACCAGGCACAGTGTTCTGTGATCCTAAATACTTGCTGAATCTGAAAAGGATGGCACATAATAGAATCAGAAGGTAAGAAGCCACTTGGTGATTTATTTTAATCCATTCTTACCCTTCAGGAGTATTATGCCTAATCTATCAAGGCTGATGAAAATTTAAATTGTTATTTAACAGCTTTAAGAAAAGATTTTAAGACCTCTCTCAACAATACATTCCAATAAGGGACAACTCTTACAATCCAAAAGTTTTCCTATAGGCCTCCGTTTTTCAGTCAACGTTTCAAGAACCAAAAAGAGCTTAATTATTAGCTTCAATCCACCTGGGCAGAGGAAACCTGCCAAAGGACACCCGTCAACCCTGGAGGAAGAATTTCCTACTACCTAACGGGGTTAGGGTCACAACCGGCTGCCTGTGCTGAAACTTACCATGGAACAAGGATTGACTTCTATTTCCTAAATACTCTATCTTTACTTGGTTTGGCTAATAGGACGGTTTACTGTGCCAGTAAGATAAAACCAATATTACCAAATTTCCTCTCTCTCAATATAAACATAAACCCAATTACTCAAGGAAAAGAGAGCTTCCCTTGGTTTCTACGTGGTAACACCCTGACACCTTCAAATACGTGAAAAGCGTGATTAAATTGTCCCTCAGCCCTCTCTCCTTGGAAATTTTAAATGTTAACTTTCTGGGTCTGCAGAAAGGTAGGCACGTGAATAACACCTTATACCAATATTCAAATTTGGTCCAATTTGAATTTGGTTGCAGTCCTCATCTGGGTAAAAGGAAAAAAAAGCCCCTTTTTTCCCCTCCATGCAGTTCCAGAAAGCTCTGGTTTCATGCAGGCTCTTTTATCTAAGGACATCCCTTTGAATTAGATCCTTCCTGCCTAAGCCTTTGCTCAGCAGGGCGTTGTGAAGGAGGGCTTGCGGTTTGGAATTCAGTCCCTCCAGTGAGGAACAAAGTCTGAATGTGCCTGTCCTTCAGGACACAATGAAACAGCCAGCTGTTTGCTTAGACATTTGTCTGAGTAGTATTTTATCAGGCTATTATTAGTTTTAATGTTGTAATTAGATGTGCAAATGTACCCTGAGGTATGTTTGGATGGGAACATCATACAAATCTGAATTGACAATGATGAACACAGCTGCATTGCTGCCAGTGATTAGGCATTTAAATAAGTGCTCATGGTGTGTTTGCTGGAAAATGTGATCCCATAGAGTGGAGAGGTTAGCAATGACGTGAGGCTGCCAAGGGGACATCAAAATATCATAAAAACAAGAGAGAGTGAATAAATTGGATTCCACTTGGAAACCGGAAACTAACTTCTCTAACCACCTTGTCTAAAACAGCTCACTTCTCTCACCCTGACACCTTGTATATACAAGTAGGTTGTTTCACTTGCCAATAGAACATAAGTTCTAAGACAGCAGGGACAATGTTAGAGCCTCAACACTAGAACAGTGCCCCCATCCTCCACATGGGAGATCCTCAAAAAATATTTGCTGAAGTTGCGTGTCAACTATACTTCAATTAAAAAAACTAAATAAGTAAAAATAAAGTATTTGCTAAAGAAATAATTGGATAGAAATAAATAAATGACAACATACAGTCACAAAAGCTGGTATACATGACTTTTGTTCATGTTAAATTTTCATAAAAATCATTTAATATTGAAATATGTGTGAATGATATCAAATTCAACTCAAGCACTAGAACTGGAGCCTTGGATTGGCTAAGTGACTTGCCCAAAGACTTATAATTAATGAGCCTGGGCCCAGACTAAAAAATGAGAAGCCAACTTTGCACTTAAACTTTATAGTAAAGTTTATCAGAGTAATCATCATGAGAATAGATGAATGTTCTCCCCTGCTTACCTTATATTTTACTAAATGAGTATAATCACAGTAATAGAGAATAAAGATGTCAGTGCTTTGGTACCTTCACAGCGCTTAGCCATGGCATCATAATTAAATCTCTTTCATAGTGGGGCGCCTGGGTGGCACAGCGGTTAAGCGTCTGCCTTCAGCTCGGGGCATGATCCCGGCATTGTGGGATCGAGCCCCACATCAGGATCTTCCACTGTGAGCCTGCTTCTTCCTCTCTCACTCCCCCTGCTTGTGTTCCCTCTCTCGTTGGCTGTCTCTATCTCTGTCGAATAAATAAATAAAATCTTTAAAAAAAAAAAAAATCTCTTTCATAGACTGCTGGCTTCTAAATCCGAGGCTCCCAATCCAAGGCTCCCAATATCTTTTCTGCTTATCATATCAAGTCCTAAAGCCTTCACTTCTTTCAAACAAGATATCCAAGTCATCTCCCTACCACCTCCTGCCCTATTCTTCCTAGCCCCACAAAAATATGAATCCAAAGAAGAAACACACAAAATAAACATTATATCTATTTCTGGAGGCATGAAGACCCCGCAGCCTTTGACAAGCGTGTAAGCCAGGATGGTTTGGAGGTTAACACATAGTTAAATACTGTACCAATGTTCTATGAATAAGAATAAAATACCCGAATGCTGATGCTATACCAAATAATGTAATCTTCCTATGGAGATTTGGAAGCCAATTCTTGCAGTGCCTGGAGGACACTATTTTGAACATTGATTCTCTCTATACATCGCTGTAGAAAGAAAATATGATTATTTGAGCTCCTGGATGCTGAATAAATGGAACTTTATAGCATTTTGACAAAGAGGAATTACGATGTTCTTCATATGAAGCAAAAGCAGATATAAAGGAAATGAGCTGTATTTCAAACAAAAACAGTCAAAATAGATATTTATCATTTCTTTATACATAAAAGACTAAATCTAGGTCCTAAATCTTTAAGGTATAATTGTTATTTTCCATGGGTTATGACCAGAAAATTTTACTCAAACTTTTGTCCTCAAGCAAAATGTTAAAATTATAAATTTTATTTTATATTATATTTCTGCCAGGTAGTGGGATTTTTGACCTACACTCTCGCACATTTGATCTAGATCGCTAAACACTGGGCCATCTACAACTTCACACAGGTTTTTCTTTAAATAACTTTTCAAAGAGGGGATTTAATATGACTAAAGCTACTTTATGCATTATCCCAAATATACTGAAATTGGCAAAAGCTATTTACCAACTTTAAATATTTGTTTATGAGAAACATAAACTCATCAATACAATTCACGCTGACCATCTTGTATCTGTAACTGTTGTCTGACTACCCAGTACTAACCTAGCTAATGAAAGACTAACCAATGACTTTTTTAAAGCTTCCTACATTGTTTTAAAAGCAGAAGAACTTCTAAGGAGGGTCACTACAGAAGGCTAACAATGGAGACAGGGAAGAAATAGAGCAGAGGCACTAAGAGAAGCAAAAGTAAGGACATGGGGAGAGGCTCCTGAAGGTTTTCCAGACCATTCTTGTGATCCAGCTCCATTCCCAACTCCACACTCCATGAGACATCTCTGAGTCCTTATAATAAATTCTCTCTCTCTTTTAGATTTAATTCCAGTTGGCGTCTGTGGTTTGGGATAAATATCTTTAACTATTAAAAAGAGTATACTCCCTCCTTAGAGTTTTACAATATACATTAAAACAATACATTAAAATAAAGCATCAGAAAACTCCCACAGTATTTTTGAAACTTAGTACACCAGTAAAACTTTTTTCATTGTATCATAGTATCTACTAACAACATTTGAGCCAGTGCCTCACAGAACCTATTTTGAAAAACAACGATGTGGGGCACCTGGGTGGCTCAGTCAGTTAAGTGTCTGCCTTGGGCTCAGGTCACAATCCCAGCGTCCTGGGACTGAGTCCTCAGTCTGGCCCCCTGCTCAGCGGGGAGTCTGCTTCTCCCTCTCCCTCTGCCCCTCCCTCTACTCGTGCTCTCTCACTCTCATTGTCTCTCTCTCAAATAAATAAATAAAATCTGAAAAAAAAAAAAAGCCAATGATGTATACATCAGTATAAACTTGTACAATGTGGTTTCTCCACTAAGGCTTTTCAAATTTAACCTCCGACTATGGCTGTGAAAGGGAAGATTTGAGGAAATCCCAGAAATAATATCACACAGGCATCTGCCCATTCCATCTCAGCAAAGGCAAATTCTGTACAAATCAAAAGGGCATTCCCCCTCAGAATTAGTTCAATTACCACAAATACATATTTTAGCTTAGATGATCCACTATCGACTTTGAAAAATATGATCAATCAATACTTGAGCGTAGCACGACTCTCTACTTGCTACAAATCAATACTACACATATACCCTGAAGTCCTAGGCAAGGCCTTAACACGCACAACAGTAATATGATCAAACTGATCCCCAAATCTCTATAAATATGTAACAAGAAAAAGCCACAAACCACATACACATACAGACGCTCTTGGCAGTTATCCCCCAAACAATTTTACAATGAAAAATCGAGGTCCAGAAAACTTGAAGTCATAAATAACCTTACTGAAAAATCAAGCGTTAGATAAGATTTACATTTGGGTCAGGTGGGACATCATATTTTTAACTGTTTGGAAAGTTCCCCCAAAGCACAACTGGTAAACACCACTGCAATTCAATTACTGCTCAAACACCATGCTTATCCTCAGACATCTGAGAAACGTGTTCAGAGAGAAGGAAGCAGGCCCTGGGTCTTTTTTACATGCCACATTCTGCCAGACGTGGACAGAAAAAAACGAATTCTAAATAGTGACTCTTCTATTATAAGCATATAAAATGAAAATAAATTTGTTTCAGACAGGATAAAAAACAGGCTAGCCACATAGTCAGGAGGAATTCGAGTTCTAACACTGGAAAAGAATTCTGCACAGCTGGGCTCTCTAACTCTATTTAAACTACAGCCAACAGGTGCTAGTCAAAAGTCAATTAAGGCCGATAGCTCCGTTTCCAAAAAAGCAGTGCTACCCTGGTTCTGGACCACTAGGAGGAATTCAAAGGACTCTCATAAAAATGATTATCATTTCATAAAGATATCTGACTAGAACCCTTGGAGCCTGAAATATTATGGAGAAACCTCTTTCTAGATAATAGAAAGGTTTGTTCCTTTAAGCACAAAAACACCTTACCAATTTTCCAAAGGATCCTTCTAGAATGTACTGCACACTTTGAGGGCTTCTAAGCTAGAGTGTTGAAAACCTGATTTGAACTCCTAGCAACTCACTATGCATGACAATTAATATCAATGGACTTTGGTGTAAAAGGATGCTTTAATTTATGCTACCTGGCCGTCGGTTGTGGTATACTTCAGATTTATGTTTGCTTTCCTTTTTTTTTAAGATTTATTTTATTTATCTTAGAGAGAGAACAGCTGGTGCGGGAGTTAGTGGGAGGGATAAAGGGAGAGGGAGAGAGTCTCAAGCAGACCCCCTGCTGAGTGAGGTGCCCAACTGGGGGCTAAATCCCACGACCTTGAGATCATGACCAGAGCCAAAACCAAGAGTCAGACACTTAACCGACTGAGCCACCCAAGTGCCCCTGTTGGCTTTCATTAAGCTTTTCTCATCTGCTCAGTTTAATCAACCTGCTATTTGTTTCTTCCTACTCTCAAGCTGTTTGCCCCCTGCAAAGCCCCGCCTCCCTCCTTTCTGACAGACAAGCCTCTTGGGCTTCTCTAACTGTAGAAACTAGTAAGAGCAAATACGTAAGAGCAAACAAGCTAAATCGAGGCCCAGGTTACAATACATGATTTTTATGGCATCTATGGGCCTTTTTCACATGCTCTCTGGTTATTAGCCAAGTTCCAGATAATTGCAAAGTAATTACAGCCANAGTAAGAGCAAATACGTAAGAGCAAACAGGCTAAATCGAGGCCCAGGTTACAACACATGATTTTTATGGCATCTATGGGCCTTTTTCACATGCTCTCTGGTTATTAGCCAAGTTCCAGATAATTGCAAAGTAATTACAGCCAAGGTGGATTCTAGCCCACATTGTCCCTCTCCAGCAAGGTAATGCGTGAGCTCCAATAGTGCATGGCCAGTTCCTATTGCAGCAAGTTGAAATAACCCTCGATTCAATATAAGTAGAGAAAGCACGTGCCTCAACCTCAGACATAAAATACACCCTGTCTAACTTGTGCTCTTTAGTCTGTCAATAACATTTTCAAACGACCTTTCTGAGTCTTGCCCTAGACTCCATTCCACAAAGTCATAAACCTCTATTTCAGTCGCTACTGCAGAACAAGTTACAATCTCAGTAAGTGAACAGACAATTTGAATAGAAAGCTCTTTGTGCCTCAATTCAGATGTCCCTTCACAAGACTCCCCAGAAGTTGTCAGCCCACCTGTCATTTTCACGTTGGAACTGAGAGGTAAAAACATGGGCTCCAGCTCCATCACCACCACCTGCATGACCTTGAGCAGGTAATTGACCCAATTCATCCCTAAGGTTTACTCAGCTGTGAGATGGAGACACCAAATTGACTGAGTTAATAAAAGACTTGAATGAGATAATGTTCAGAAAGAAGTGACATTCAAAATGTGTTCAATAAAGGTTAGCTACTATGATGGTTCATTTTATGTGTCAGCTTGGCTTGGCCATGGTGCCCAGATATTTGGTCAAACATTATTCTGGATGTTCCTATGAAGTTGTTTTTTGACTGAGAAAATAATAAATTGGTGGACTTTTTATAAAGCAGATTACCCTCCATAATGTGTATGGGCCTCATCCAATCAGTTGAAGATCATAAGGGAACAAAGACTGACCTCCCCCAAGCAAAAGGAAATTCTGCCAGCAGACTTCCTTTGGACTCGAACTGTGGCTCTTCCCTGTCTCTAGCCTGCCAGACAACATTGGACTCACCACGCCTCCAAAATTTCACAAACCAATTCCTTAACATCTCTCCCTCCCCCACCAATCAATCGATCTCTCTCTCTTTCTCTCTCTCCATACATATACGGAAAACCCTAATAAAATTGCTATTATAATATTTGTAATCACCATCATTATTATGTTATTAAACCAAACACACTGGACATCCTCTAATTTCAACCGTAAAGGAGATGGAACAAAAAGCATAATGTCCTCAAACATCTTCAAATAAAAAAAGGATGAGATTATCTTCAGCAAAACCAGATCTCTAAAGAAGTGTCCCAAAATAGTTCACCTGGTATACAACCATGTGTTGGTATCAAAATATCACTTCAAACCCATTTGCAAATAAATGTAACAACTTTAATACTTCTGTCTCTTTTTTTTTTTTTTAAGATTTTATTTATTTATTTGACAGAGAGAGACAGCCAATGAGAGAGGGAACACAAGCAGGGGGAGTGGGAGAGGAAGAAGCAGGCTCCCAGCAGGGGAGCCTGATGCGGGACTCAATCCCAGAACGCTGGGATCACGCCCTGAGCGGAAGGCAGATGCTTAATGACTGAGCCACCCAGGTGCCCCTCTGTCTCTTTTTTTACAAGAAATTTTAAAGAGGAAAAGCCACAGCAAAAGATCTTCGATTAATAAATTAATAGTTTTATGTCTTACTATTGTATTTATGTTACACCATAAGTCCCTTAAGAGCACATACAATGCATGTGTCTTTCTAGCAAAACCACAGTAATGTTAACAGGATTATTCACTTAGTGCCTACCGATTTTGTAGGCATATGTTTCTATGACCTAGGTTTTGCTCAAGAAACTATCATAAAATGAAACCCCTTTGTCTATGAAAGGTAATAAAATAAATTGGCTTCATGTCTTTGAAGTATGACATCTTTCACAATCTCTTTTCATATTTTTTTCTTTAGCAGAGGGTCAGAGGATATCCCAAAACCCTGTAATTTCATTCTATTTCAACTCACAGGATATAAATATCTTTATTTCTCTGCCAGGCATTTTATTTCTTTACTTGTTCATTTCTCAAAGCTGTATATCCTAAATTTCAAGTCTCCTACTTGGTTTTTGGCTTTAAATACCTTTACTTCTTTAATCATCAGAAACACAACTCTGTGAGAGAGCAGGTTGCAAGTGCTCAGGAGTCCAGGACTGAGGCCAAGTTAATGGTGAAAGCAATTAGGAAGGTACCAGGCTGGAAGACTGAAGGGACAGTTCTTATGGGGAGAGGTGTACCATGACTATGAATCATGGGAATGAGTGAAGTCAGAGCAATGGGAGCTGAGACAGAGGGAAGGCAGAGTTAGACTCTAAGCATGAGTGAGAAGGAAAGGGTCAGTGTCCAGGGAGCAATCCGGACAGGAACGGAATATATCTTTCAGGCAAGTTGCAAGGAAACAGGCAGAGAAGAGCCTCACGTGGGACAAATGGACTTGTCCACATGACAGCACAATTTGGAATGACAAAGGATCCCAGGGCAGAGCCATCTGCCTGCTGTCTTGGCTTTAAATGGCCTCACTCCTGTGGAGAGATAAAGGCTAGCAGGTGTGTGCCATTCCCGGACAGAGGCCAAGCCTGGCTCCATAGATGCCAGGGACTACAGCTGAGAGGGAGGTCCTCTGGGGAGCCCTTACAGTTCCATGGCCATCACTGAAATTGATAAAGCATAGATTCTTCCTTTGGTTTTCATCCTGTTAAAAGCCAAGAATTACGAATTCATTTTTATTACATAGAGTTAGCTTCTGGAGCCTGCAGAAAGGAGGAATGGATAACCTCTGGAAAAAGTCCCAAAAGCTGCAAGGAGAACTTGGAAAGAACCAGAAAATCTTCCAACTTTCCCTAAAACCATTATTGCTCAGTCCCCAAACATCTTCTTTCTTTTCAGAGAATAGGAGAGACTGATCTCAAGCTCTTAATCAAAAGCAAATTATATCAGCCCCATTAAAGGTACAACTAAAAGTACTGAGACAGAAAGAGAATTTGATTTGTTAACTCAAAGATCAAAAAAGAAGTCCTAGCCCAGAGCAAAGGGAGGGAGCAGGTGACATTTGGCTTCCTGTCACCCAGCTCTTCTTTCATATGCCCCTTCACCCATTTTCACAGTGGGGGCATCACTTTCTTACTCTCCCACCCCTTCCCCCAACAGCCAAGAGTCATGAAGCTCTCTCCCTACTCACTACTAGTTAAGGCCAAACAAAACCCCCAGAATCCAGAAAAGAGTTGTTGTTGTTGTTGTTGTTGTTGTTGTTTGGGAAGGGGGATGCAGAGGGAGAGAAAGAATCTTAAGCAGCCAAAATCAAGAGTTGGACGCTTAGCCGACTGAGCCACCCAAACGCCCCCAGAAAAGTTTCTAAAGTCACAAGCATGTTACCATAAGGTTGAGCATATTACTACTTAGAGATGCCTGTAATATCTGCATTTCTAGAAGACATAAAACTTGAAGTTTGAAAAAAAAAAAAAAAGCAAAGATGGAAGAATCTCTAATGTGGAATTTCAAACAGTGAATAGATAAGCTCTTTGGATGGAATTCAAAGGCATTTCTCAGCCTGAAATGAAACAACTTATTTAGGGCCCACTCCACCCACGGGTAAGGCTGACCCTGTGAGAACCCTTTATAATACAGCAATGAGTTTTAATCTTAGGGGATTTGCCCATAAATTCTGAATATTCAACTCTAAAAGCACTGGAAATTTCCCCAAGAGCTATTTCTGTCAGTTTGTTCCTGAGGGGTTGGGGGTTGGGGGTGGAGAGGAGGGGTGGAGAGCATTTCTTCCACCAGTTAAATATCTCTGCTGAAGGAAACCACGTTACATTCTTTTAAGAAATGTAATCCAAAGAACTTTTCTCCTAAATTTCACATGCAAATTGCTCCCATCTTGAGAGAACTAGGATTTGTAGATACTGAAGAAGTAAATCAGAAATTAAGCTGCTCGGATTTACCCCTGATCGATCTGGTATTATTCCCCAGGGAAACCACTCAACCATTCTCTTGCTCAAATTCACCTTCTACAGAAAAAAAGTGATTAAAAATTTTTTTCATACAGATTTTTCTAAGTGGCTGTACATTTCCCTTGAAAATCTTTGAAATAAAAAGCTACTGTGAAAATCTAGTAAAACTGTTGTCATAATCATAATGACTGTAAAATTCCCGTTGATTCCCAGGATGGGTTATGTATCACGACTGCTCTCTATCTCATTCGGCTGTGTGCAAGCTGACACTAGCTACTTCTAATTCTCCTCTAGTGACTGTCATAATGTTTCTGTTTTAGAATTTAAACAGATTCCAATCCAGACTCGTAATAGAGTATTCTGCAGAAAAAATAAAAAACTCAAAAGAATTCAACAACAAAACCTATGCCCTAAGGACCTATTTTTTTAAAAGATTTTATTTATTTATTCGACAGAGATAGAGACAGCCAGCAAGAGAGGGAACACAAGCAGGGGGAGTGGGAGAGGAAGAAGCAGGCTCACAGCCGAGGGGCCTGACGTGGGGCTCGATCCCACAACGCCAGGATCACGCCCTGAGCCCAAGGCAGATGCTTAATNGAGAGGGAACACAAGCAGGGGGAGTGGGAGAGGAAGAAGCAGGCTCACAGCGGAGGGGCCTGACGTGGGGCTCGATCCCACACCCTGAGCCCAAGGCAGATGCTTAATCGCTGTGCCACCCAGGCGCCCCCTAAGGACCTATTTTTAAACACAGCTTGCATTGTATTAATCCAAAGGAGACACCGGGTTGGTCAGCACGGTAATAATTCTGAGTCCTTACTATGTGCTAAGTGTTTTATGTATGTTAGCTCATTTAATCCTCACAATAACCAGCTGAGAAAGACATAATTATCTCCATTTTAACCATTCGTAAAACTGAGGCACAGAGGCATTAAAAGGCTTGCCTCTGATCATACAGCTAATAAAGGGCAGAGCCAGGATTTGAACGGAAGCAGACTGTCTCCAGGGTCTGCGCTCTCAACCCAGCTTAGCTCTGCCGATAGAGAACATCAAACAGCACAGAGGAGACAGAATTTAAAATCTTATTTCTGGAAAAAAAAAAATCAAGATCTGTCTAACTACATGGGCAAGAGTGGTCCATTTTATTCTCAGATTTTTTTTTTTAATTAGCAAGCTAAACACTGTTGATTCTGTGTCAGGGGACAGAGAGAAGAATAAGGATAAGGATGCAGAGGGAGAAAGTGAGCAACAAAAAAAGACAGAGAAACTACATCAATTTTTGCATGGTTTTGAGGAAGCAGGAAAATCCTGATCGCTCTACTGCTTAGATCCCACGTAAGATATGAGGAAAGGCTGTCTTCCTGGAGAACGTTTTCTTTCTGCTGTCCTGCTCTTCCAGCCCCACAGCAAGTCTAGGGCAGGCTGCAGCTTTCCAATCCGGGCCATTATGAATGTCATCCTTTCACTTTAGTTACCTGAAGGGAAAGGGAGTCGCCTGCACCCGTCTGGGTCTGGGACGNGCCTGCACACGTCTGGGGCTGGGACGGCAAACTCCACACTGCGAGTGGGCAGCTGAAGAAGCCAGTGTGAGGCCGAACAGGATTCTGAGCACCCTACGGAAGGAGTCTCACGTTTCAATGCACAGTTGTAGCTACGCTAAGAAGAGCTGTCAACGCTTCAACCACACCAAGAAAGCACGAGACCTGCGCCCATGAGAGGACTGACGGCGCTCACCCCGGCCAGGCCTGAGTAGGTGGGCGCCTTAGGAGATGGACATTAACCTGAAACACAGACAACACACTTTCCAGTTCTAGGACACACGTTTCCATGTCTGAAGCACACCCCTGTGGTGAGGCTGTCTTTACTAAGCTCTTCACGGAGGAAAGTGTTCCGCAGAGAAGACATGGAGGTAGGGGGCAGCTGCCATTTAATTTTCTGATCAGACTGGGGAAAAAAACAACCTGAGCCCTCTCTAGTTGACCTCCCCCACCCAAATGAGGTCAGCCTCATAGTCAAAGCCAGGAACTCTTCACCTCCTGTTGCACGAGAAGGGGCAGAACGGTGTGCAGGATGGTGGTGTGAAGAGCAGGGGCTGCGGAGAGGGGCTGTCTCCTCCAAGGCCACATGACCTTGCGAAAATCCAAGAATGGAATCTCCATGATGTAATCTCATGTGAAGAAACAATGCTGATAGACCCAATTCACAGGCGTCTCGTCTACCCCAGATTCTGAAAACCACATAATCCTCTAGCATGGGTTTTTGCTTTACCACTCTTACCTGACTGAAGTTCATGCTAATTTTAATAATTCTGAGCCCTGAATATCTTTTTTTAATTAATTTATTTATTTAAATTCAATTTAATTAAAATATGGCATATTATTAGTTTCAGAAGTAGAATTTAGTGATTCATCAGTTGTACATAACACCCAGTGCTGATTCCATCAAGTGTCCTCCTTAATGCGCATCACTGAGTTACCCCATCCCCCCACCCACTGCCCCTCCAGCATCCCTCAGTTTGTTCCCTAGAGTTAAGAGTCTCCCACGGTTTGTCTCCCTCTCTGTTTTCATCTCATTTTTCCTGCCCTTCCCCTCTGTTCATCTGTGCTGTTTCTTAAATTCCACATATGAATGAAATCATATATGGTATTTGTCTTTCTCAAACTGACTTATTTTGCTTAGCATAATACCCCCTAGTTCCATTTACATTGTTGCAAATGTGAGCCCTGAATTTTAAATCTTACTGTACGTTTATATAAGAGACAAATTCTGACACAACAAAAATACAGTTTTCTGACCTATGTTCAACATCTTAAGCTGTTAGTAAACTCTTTCATCGCTTTAAATTAAATTTAAAATATCTTTATTTTTAATTCAAACCAATTTGCAAACACAAAGCACAAAAACAATTCCTAAACTTAAGGGAATCTAAAACATTTCAAAACACAAACTAATTACACAAAATAAATTTACACATAAGTATGGAACATAATTAAAGTTTACTTAGAACCACAGTAGTGGGATCCTTTACTATAGGAAATAATGCTTGAGTGGAAATGTAAATTCCCTCATCTTACTTTAAAAAAGGAAAAGGGANGTTTTCTGACCTATGTTCAACATCTTAAGCTGTTAGTAAACTCTTTCATCGCTTTAAATTAAATTTAAAATAATCTTTATTTTTAATTCAAACCAATTTTCAAACACAAAGTACAAAAACAATTCCTAAACTTAAGGGAATCTATCTAAAACATTTCAAAACACAAACTAATTAGACAAAATAAATTTACACATAAGTATGGAACATAATTAAAGTTTACTTAGAACCACAGTAGCGGGATCCTTTACTATAGGAAATAATGCTTAGTGGAAATGTAAATTTCCTCATCTTACTTTAAAAAAGGAAAAGGGAAGAGGTGCCTGGGTGGCACAGCGGTTAAGCGTCTGCCTTCAGCTCAGGGCGTGATCCCGGTGTTATGGGATCGAGCCCCACATCAGGCTCCCCTGCTATGAGCCTGCTTCTTCCTCTCCCACTCCCCCTGCTTGTGTTCCCTCTCTCGCTGGCTGTCTCTCTCTCTGTCGAATAAATAAAAATAAAATCTTTAAAAAAAAAAAAAAAGGAAAAGGGAAAAACACACCATTATCCTAAACAGCCATTTTCAGAATTTTAATTATATTATCCCACTCTTCATGGCATGTAAAATAAGAAGACTAAAGAATTACTAGGCTGTTNAAAAAAAAAAAAAGGGAAAGGGAAAAACACACCATTATCCTAAACAGCCATTTTCAGAATTTTAATTATATTATCCCACTCTTCATGGCATGTAAGATAAGACGACTAAAGAATTACTAGGCTGTTAAATTTGCATTTACCTAATCAAATTGACATTGTGTTGGACTTTTTGATCTGTAAGTTTTTATCTATTCAATACACAATTATCATTTACTACAGAAGTGTTTTAATGAAAGTAGCATCTTAAAGGCTTTAAACATATCAGTAAAACCAAAGATGTTTTAGGAGCTCAATAAAATCACAAGTTCTGGTAGTTTTAATTAGATCTATTAAATTCCCATCATTGCTTAGATATAAGTTCCTCTTTTCCTATTTAAAAAGGATATTACAAACATATAATAAATAATGGCAATTAAGTTTTATGCTNTAAAGAATTACTAGGCTGTTAAATTTGCATTTACCTAATCAAATTGACATTGTGTTGGACTTTTTGATCTGTTGAATGTAAGTTTTTATCTATTCAATACACAATTACCATTTACTACAGAAGTGTTTTAATGAAAGTAGCATCTTAAAGGCTTTAAACATATCAGTAAAACCAAAGATGTTTTAGGAGCTCAATAAAATCACAAGTTCTGGTAGTTTTAATTAGATCTATTAAATTCCCATCATTGCTTAGATATAAGTTCCTCTTTTCCTATTTAAAAAGGATATTACAAACATATAATAAATAATGGCAATTAAGTTTTATGCTTATTTTGTTCACTTAAAAAATATGTTTTTACTGTAGAAATATTGGGACATACTGAAAAATATTTTTTTTAATTCATCCACAATCCAATTACAAAATAACAGTCAATATTTTCAAGCACCTGTTTATTTTTCACACCTTTGAGGTCAATACATTTACAACTTAATATCTTATTTTTTATACCTAACATTAAAAAATGCTAGGAAAACCTCTTTTTAAAAATTCTTTGGGGGAGAGATTTTGTTCACTGCTGTGTCCTTGGCACAGTGTGTCCTGGAGACAGTGGATGGCACAGTATAGGCAATCAATGGTTATTAGTTCAATAAATTAATCAATAAATGATTTATCCTATCATTTATTACCCCCTGACTGTAGTGCTACACATTTAGGTTATTTCCATTTTTCCCTATTCTGGGTAATGCCATGTATCTTGGTGCACAAAGATTTTTCAGAATTTAGGATTATTTACTTAAGATCAAATTCTATAGTTGATCACTGACTGGGTCAAGGTTTGTATAAACAATTTTAAGACTTCTTATATCAAATTGCTTTCTCCAAAGCTGTAACTTTAGAGTACCTGTTTCGGCACTCTTTGAAAAAGCTGACCTACCCTCACAGTAAAAACAGTGATCTCATGATGGTTTTACTTGTAGGTCTTTAATTACGAATATTGACTATTTCTCCAAATATGTAGCAGACTTTTGTACTTCCTATTCTCTCTGACTTGTTTAGTCACACCATTTGACAATTTACTCATTCACCCTGTATGCACGAAGAGCACCTACTCTTCCATTCCCTGGGTGTGCTTTCTCTTTATTCTTCTTCTGGGGAAAAAGTTAACTCTTTCTTATAAACTTCAAAAATATATTGTCATGTTCATACACAGACACAGACACAAATATGGTAAGGCTTTTAAAATACTGTTGCTCGTAACACACACACACACACATATATAACACACTATATACACACTGTAGAAAAATTAGAAAGTATAAGCAAAAAGAAAATAAAAGTCACAGATAAGCACTATTCACAACTTAGTATATACCTTTCCAAATTTTGTTTTATGCTCTACCATTTTTAAAAGAACATACGTGGGACCATAGATGCAAACTGTTTTGTAATTATTTTTTACTTAACTCTTTCATAAGCAACCTTCCACATCATCGAATACCCTTGATGATATGATTAATGCCAACAGAGTACTATGGTAAAAAAGAGCACGGACTTTAGACACATACAGGTATGAGCTCAAATGTTGCCTCCAAAATCCTTCTTTAAGCCCTTTGCTCATTGGTACAATGAGGATCACGATACTTATTTCAGATGAATTGTCATTTAAATTAAATGAAATAATTAACTTACAAAGCAATTTATTGGTATGGTGAAAACAGGTGCTTAATAAGCACTTATCAAATTAACAAAAGGTTACTTTGTTTTAATTTGCACTTCTTTATTTTTGATATTTGGATTCGTACTTCTGTGTGTGTATATCTACATGTGCCTTGTGTGTGTGTGTGTGTGAGAGAGAGAGAGAGAGAGAGAGAAAGGGGTGCTATGACAACCCTTCACATCTTTCTTCTGTTTCTATTAGGGTGATTTTTTTTTTCCTTACTGCTTTGAAGTCATTCATTCAGTCAGTCATTCTGTCCTTCATTTCACAATGACTTTTTATAAGGTATTATGTGCTCATTTTATTAAGGATAGTAAAATTTTGTCTTTTATGTTGCAAATGTCTTCCTATTTTACTATTTGCCTCTTAATTTTGTTCATGGTAGGTTCTGACGTATAAAAATATTAAATTTTCATGCAACTCATTCTCCCTTCTATTTTTTTAACATGCTCAGAAATTCCTTTTCTGCCCTAAGGGGATCCTTTATCATCTGGAGTAGAAAGAGAATAAAGGCCTGTTAAGTAAGTCTTGGGCCTGAAAGAATGAAAAACAAAATAATTGGCTTAATGTAGAACCAGCTTTATAAAATGTTCATTTTATCCTATAATTTGATTTTTAAAGGCAGACCTAACTTATTACATTTGTGTTTCAAGCAACTAGCACAACATATGACACATAGTAGGTTCTCAACAAATGCTGAATCTGCTCAACCAGAGAGAAAAGAGCAATCGGTAAGGGCAAACTCAATAACCAAACATCAAAATTGAGAGGGAAGATTTTAATCAGAGTGACACTTCAGTACTATACAGAAAACATCAAGAAAGTTCAAAATCAAAATATTCTACAGCACTGATATTCTTCTGTTGTTGAGGGAATAACACCTGCTCTTAACATTTTTTTCAAGCCCCAAGTATCTCTAACTACAGTGTCTGGCAGCCTTTCTCTAAGCGTGTTCAGAACTATACCCAAGATGCTCCAACAGCAAGTGTCCCACAGTCAAACAAATTCGGCAACCACTGTACACAGCTGTACCCCTTCTCCTCAACTCACCCCCACACCAGAGCCACAAGGGACTTTTGCAGAAATAAACACTTTGAGAAATTCTGCAGGTACTAGTTTTCAAACGATACAAAGAGGAAACTAAGGTCAGAGTGTGTCTGGGGTGCCCAGACAGAAAGGAGGGAACCAAGGAAACATTGGGTCCTACCTAGTAAAAAGTTAAAATCTGGGATTCTGGAAGATCCTGGACAAAGCACACATTTGGGACCCAGGAAAAGACCGATGATTGGAGGAGACACAGACCAGGCAGGAGTCATTCGGGGAAACTGGCAGGACTCAAACCATGTGGTGGTATCGGCAAGAAGGAAGCATCATGCCACAGGAACCCTGGCAGACCCAGAAGATGGAATGAAGGGATTTGACAGTAATGTCAAGCCCACCACCAAGAGCTGGGCTGGACCACAACATGTGGTAGGATTCCTATGGACGCCAACCATTTGCTTCCCAGGCAGGCCTGTTGGTTATTTAACATCCATTTACTAGAGGCAGGGCCAATGCACCCTACAGACAGATTTTTTAAAAATTTCCACTGTAGGGTCTGTCTACTATGGTAGAAGGAGTTCTGTGTGAAGGCTTGAGTTAACTTGCACCATGCTCCTGAGTTATTTCAGTGATGTACAACATCCATTCAGACAGGTACCCTTGCTGCAGACCCCTTAGGCCTCTCGTCCCTGGGACTGAATACCAAGTGGGTGGAGCCATCAGCACTGATTTCAATAACAAACCAAGTTTCCCCAGGCAGGAGTTCCCCTGGAAGACTTGAACACAGCAAGACAATGAACAAGGCGGAGTCAGAGATCTATCTAGCCCTCAGTGGGAAGCCCAACAGCTCTGAGTAGCTACAAATAATGCAAGTTCCGGGGGCTGAAGAGGCTGAGCTGGCAAAAGGAATCCCTCTGCTCCCAGGTTAGGTTTGACACCACCTCAGGTCAGAGAGCATCCCTGTGGGGGTTTTTTGCTTGGTTTTGTTCTGTATTTATCTGTAAGTCATTAACTGAAGTGTTGAAACAAAATCCAAATCATCATATCTTTGTAGGTTCCCTACACTGAAAGATAATAGTTTGGTTGGTATGTTTATTTTATCGTCTTGGTTTAACATATACTGAAAGCCTTACACTGAACAAAGCTATTGTTCAAATGAAGTCACTGACAGGAAGAGAACTGAAAAATTGTGATTCAAGAACTTGATGTCTCTGAACCACGTTATCAGCCACAGAATAAACGGAGGCAGGTGATTTTATAATCAATCCTTTTATCCAGATATGTATAATTCCACAATGGCTTTGGGGCCATTCAGTCTGATGCAAATTAGCCTAGGTAAGTTTCTAGGCTATGCTGATAATTATTTTTTCAAATATTTGTAACCAATTGTTAACATTACCAAGTATTTATTTCAGCATGAGACATTTGTGAACATCCCCTCCTCTCCTCATGAGATAGAGGGATCGCCAAACATCCTGGAACCCACCTTCTAAAACAATCCTCAGGTAACTGCATCTCCCACAATAACCTGAAAAGCTCAACTTCTCTTGTATGTGATCTTGTAATTAGTACACTCCTCTAGATTTCACAGTTCTAAATATAGCTGCCATCACAGTTCTATATATAGCCGACAGTTACTTTTACAGACACTCTTAAAAAATCTACTATCACCATGCCAAGTAGGTGTTATTATGGGTCCTTTTACAAAGGAAGAAACTGAGAGGTCAGTTTGCCTAAAGCCAGAGCCAGTTAAGGAGGGAGTTAGCATTCAAATCCATTTCTGATTCTAAAAGCTCACATCTCTAATTAGCCTACAGTAAAATCAAGTTGCCCAAATTGCTTTTCCATAATATAAAGTATTATTTTGATCACTGAATATTTTTCCCACACCTACTGCATACATTCCAAACCTAACTGACAAGATAAGGAATCCACGAGGGGCCTTTAATTCATTCAGATTCTTCCTTAGGTTAAATTTCTAGGAGGAGTAGGGGTATAGATCAATCAATCAACAAGTGTTTATTGAACGCCTGAGATTTTTCATGCCAGGCATTACAAAAAAACACACTGGATATCAGAATTTATTGTTATTTGATATGCCAATGTTGGGGGAGAAAGGAAGACACCAAGCAGTTGGGAATTTAGGAAGAAATAGAGAATGGATCTTAGGAGGACAGAGAAGCACTGATAAGCAGTCAAATGACAGTTTACATGAAATAGGAGCCTGGGAAAATTAGTTGTTAAACAGATGCTTTCGGGGGGGAAAACTATTCCATTAAGCCAATGGCCTTAATCTAAGTATGATTCATGATTATGCTGAAATTTGAGATTATCTACCATGCAATCAACCGTATCTAAAGAAAAAAATGATGTAATTAAGAATGCATGTATATATGAAATGCAGCCTTAGAACAAAGAACAATGCTATATAATAACATTATAAATGTTTTCCTAAGAAATATATAAGCATTCCCTAATAGGTTTGCCATCTAACTATGCAGCCCTTTGGTTTCAGTAATAAGCAAGGAAATTGATTAAGTACTTCTTCCTGGATTTGATATTAAGAAAAAACAAATGGCATAATAAATTATTCAATTAAAGGCTGTTTTTTATTTCATTCCATTAGAGTGCAATGAATTGGCTTAGAAAAAAATAGGGCAAAATATACTAATCTTCGTTTTACTGGCATGTTATTATACACTAGTAAAACCAACTGGACACATCTAGGGCCAGAAAAAGGCTGTTAAAAGGATGTTGCCTTCAGAACTTTTTTAAGAATCAAGAATGAAAACTAAAAACCAGTATAGATAAGGAAATGTGTAAACTATTCATATTTATTTTAAAAAACCACCTTGTCTTTGGCACAACTTCTTCAAATGCCACGCATAACAAAAACAAAAGTTTTGTTTTGTTTACTTGAAGCAATTGTGAGATATAATTCAGTGGTATGCCCTAGTACTAAGTGCTAATATACTCACTCTACTCTTGACTTTGAAGAGCTTTTGCCTCTAGATGAAGGAGAGAAGATAGGCCTAAGTCTTTCCCACCATGATTTTTCATAATGCCAACCCATTTTGTTCCCTTTAGTCATTCAACAAATATTAAGTATCTTCCCAGTGCCTTGCACCATAGTAACCAGTGTGAACACAAATAAGACTATCACACAGGGGATGATACAACCACCATCGGATTTCAAAATATCAAGAAAAAGATTCTCACTGTAAAACGTTCCTCTAACACTTCTGCTTTAAAACCATCTAGTATATCATCAACAGAGGTATATTTTAGCAGAAAATATTTGTAGCCTTAGACATGTAAGAGCTCTTTACAAGGGCCAGTCCACAGATTGCCGATGATTGAAGAGAAACTCCTTGGTCATCTGCCACCTACCTTTCTCGGGGTGGGAATAGTCTATTTAGGTCCCCAATTCCTCTTCAACCCCCTAGGGGAGACCAGGAATGATATGGTACCAAAATGGTTCCTGGTTCTTTTTCCCCTAGAATCAAAATCCTTAAGTTCAAACATACGTCCTGAAAAGCACTGGAAAACCTGCATGTGAACATACTACTCTATCGTCTGAAAATCATTTCTCCTGCTCTCTTAGTAACACTGCCTCGGAACCTCAGTTCATGAGAACTTACTATGAGCCAAGGACTCTTCTGTGTGTTAGGGATATAGCAGTAACCAAAGAGACAAAAATCCCTGCCTTCTGGGAGCTTCCATCAACATAAACAATAGGAATATACAGTATACAAATAAATAAGTAAAATAATTAGTATGTCATACCATCCTATGGGGAAAAAAATTTTCTTTTAAAGGTTTTATTTATTTATTTGACAGAGACAGCCAGCGAGAGAGGGAACACAAGCAGAGGGAGGCGGAGTGGGAAAGGAAGAAGCAGACTCCTTTTAAAGGTTTTTATTTATTTTTTTGACAGAGACAGCCAGCGAGAGAGGGAACACAAGCAGAGGGAGGCGGAGTGGGAAAGGAAGAAGCAGACTCCCAGAGGAGGAGCCTGATGGGGGGCTCGATCCCAGAACGCTGGGATCATGCCCTGAGCCAAAGGCAGATGCTTAACGACTGTGCCACCCAGGCGCCCCCATCCTATGGAAAAAATTAAAGCAAGAAAGAGAAGGAGTGCTGAGCAGGTTGCAATTTCAAATGAGGCAGTAAGGGAAGACCTCACAGGAAAGCGACATTATGCAAAGACTTGAAGAAGGTGAGAGAGGAAGGCATACAAGCAGAGGGAGGAACGGGTACAAAGAAAGACCCTGAGACAGGAACAAATTAGAACAAACCCATTCTAAGACCAGTGTGACTGCAGCAGATTGAATGAGGGAGCCAGGACAGGGAAATAAGGATAAGTGGGTAACAGAGACTATATAGGGCCTGGTTATGTAGGGCCTTCTACTTTGGTTTTCACAATAGGTGAGATGGGGCACCATTAAAGAGTTTTGAACAGATCTGACACGTTTTTAAGGTCTCACTCTGGCTGTTCTGCAGCAACTTGTTATGAGAACAAAGGACAGAAGACAAATAGGAATCCAGTTAGGAGGAAAATGCAATTATCTAGGTAAACACAGATGATGGCGGCTAACTGAGTTGGACATGGTAGAGGTAGGTGAGGATGACCAGATTCTAGGTACATTTTGAAAGTGGAATCAACAGGATTTTCTAACACACTAAATGTGAAGTATGAAGAAGTAGAGAAATCCAGGGAGATACCGAGGCTTTGCCATGAGCAAGCAGTAGAATGGATCTGCCACTTACAAAATGACCAACACCAGAGAGGGGCAAGTTTGAAGGGGAAAGTCCGGAGCTTGATTCTGGATATTTTATGTGTAAGATGCCTGCCTGTTAGACATTCAAATGGAGATGCTGAAAGTCAGGGAATCTGGGAGCTGGGGTTAAGAGAAAGGAGCAGGTTGAAGATGCAAATTGGGGAAATGCCAGCATATCAATGAGACTGAATGAAAGCACAAATCAGCAGGAGGTACAAGGACCAAAGGCTGGTACGCTCCAATATTTAGACATCAAGGACCTGAGGAAAAAACACCAAGACAGACCAAGAAGGAGTGGCTAATGAGGGATGAGGAAAAGTAGGACAATGTGAAAACCCAACAACCCCATGAATGAAGTGCTTCCAGAATGGGAGTAGTTAATTACCTCAGATTCTGCGGACCAACTGAGAATTGGCTACTAGATTTAACAATACGGAGGTCATTGGTTATCTTGGTAGAAGATAGACTAAGGCACAAAAACTGGATTGGACTCAGTTCAAGACAGAATAAAGAACAAATATAGAGTGAAAATAGGGGCATCTCTCAAGGCATTTTGCTATGAAGGGGAGGAGAAAATTATAGACGTAACTGCAGCGATTGAGAGTCAAAAAGGTGGAAAAGTAGGTGAAATAACATCACAGATGTACACGGAATGGCAATAATCCAGTAGAGGGGGGAAACTGATAACGCTGGAGAAAGGGAAGAATATGCTGGAGCCATGTTGTGGAGTGGGCAAGAGGGAATGGGATCCTGTGCACAAGGAGAGCGCTGGCCTTGTGTAGGAGCACAGAGCTCAACCATAGTAACGGGACTGAAGACAGAACACATGGGCAGAGACACAGACAGAAATTCTCTTCTAATTGCTTCTATTTTCTAAGTGAAATAAGAATAGCAAGCCAAGTTTTCAGCTGAGGGTGAGAAGGGAAGAGGAGGTGTTGAAGACTCGAGGAAACAGGGAAGAGTAGGAAGCATCAGTCATCTAGGAGGGCAGAGGCATGAATGAACTGACCAAGAAAATGCAGCCTGATAAGCTGGCAGCACTAGGGGCCCACTGGGGACTAGTGATCCCAAAAGTTAAAATGAAGCCAGTCAGCATGACGGAGTGTTTTTCTTCAACCACATTAAATGGCACAGGAAGAAACCAGAGTGGCAGCGAGTGGAGTTTTAGCAGGTTTTCCAGATGAGCTCTACAACATGAGAGAAGGATGAGGAAACTAAGAATCCACCAAAGAGACTGGTTACATGATGTAACAGGAACTTAAGCTGGGAAGAAGGGAAATGAGGACAGGAGAGGAGCGTGGATAGTACATACAAAGAGGGGAGAGTCCACAGATTCTAGGCCCTTCTGGGATTGAAGATCACTGGAGTCAGGATAACAGAAAGATAGGTGCCACGTGGAGAGCAGAAAGCCTGAAAACGTGGTAACGGAGGGTGGCATCATGGTTAATGACAAGTTTTAGGGCAGCTAGTCTCAAACATGTTGGTCTCAGGATGGCTTTACATCTGAGAAATGAGTGAGGTTCTCAAAAAGGTTTCGGTTATGCGAGTTATGTCTACTACTATTTACCTATCAATATTAAGACAGAGCATTTTTAAGCACAAGAATATGCAAGTATGCATCCATTAGGGGCCAAAATGAAGATATTCATCACGTCGGGCAGCTTCTAGAAAACGACACTGTGCACTCCCAAGACAAGGAAAATAAAAAGGCAAAAATGTCTTCGTGTTATTACGGAAATAGTTTTGACCTCACAGACCCTCTGAAAGTGTCTTACAGCCCCCAGAAGCCACTGGACCTCACTTTGAGAACTGCCGGTCGCAGACGTGGCCCGGGAAGCAAGAAGCTGAGGTACCGTGGTGGGTAGAACCACGGAAAGATAGAAAGACACCGGCTGCAGAAACCAAGAAACTGGAGGGACAATTGATAAGAATATTGAACTCACAAGAATTGTGACAGAAATAGTACAGAACAATTGGTGGAGAGCCAGGAGCGAACACGGTCACACGCTGCAGGGAGAAGTGGCTTGTAGGGTGCAGTGGCATGAGATTCAAAATTAGGCATTTTTAGAAAGGAGAGAAGGAAAACAGACTGCAAAGAGCAAAGAAGAACAAAAAAGGCCTTCTCCCCCCCCTCCAGGAGAATGTGAAAGAAAACTGCCACCACCCAAGCGGGTGGGCCCGCACAAAGGAAAGCCGTGTGTCCCTGAGATCGAGAAAATGCAGGGGGAGTTCACGGAGGAGGCTGAGGGTATTAAGAATTTTGCTGATGATAAACAATGAGTTCCAGGGAGTGCAACAGGACAGGAGGTAAGGGATCCAGAAAGGGCCATATAGCATCTGTTCCACTTACTACTGCCAAGTCACAAATTACCCTGAAACTTAGCTGCTTTTTAAGAACCATTTAATTATGCTAAGAGTGTCTGTAGGTCAGGAATTCAGACATGATGCAGAGAGAACGGCTTGTATCGATTCCATGATGGGCTGGCGCCCCAGCTAGGAAGACTGGGAAGCGAGGGCACTCAACGACAGAGGTCTGAAATGATCTAAAAGCTCACTTACGGGGCACCTGGGTGACTCAGTTGGTTAAGCGGCTCAGGTCATGATTCCAGGGTCCTGGGATCGAGCCCCGCATCTGGCTCCCTGCTCAGCGGGGAGCCTGCTTCTCCCTCTGACCCTCCCCCCTCTCCTGCTTGCTCTCTCTCTCAAATAAATACATAAAATATTTAAAAAATAATAATAAAAGCTCATTTACGCACCTGTCTGGTGCCTGGGCTGGGAAGAACTGAAGACCGGGATTGCCAGCCAGAGCACCTGCATGTGGCCTCTCCAACAGAACTCCCTTCCTCATCAGAGGCAGGAGAGCTCCAAACACAAGTGTTCCAGCCAACAAGGGGGAAGCCGCCTGGCCTGTTGAACCCCAGCCTCGGAGGGAACACGGAATCAGGTCCAGCGGACCCTAGTGGTTAAAGCAGCCATGCACCTGCCCACATTCAAATGGAGGAGACACAGATAAGATACTCAATGGGAAAGCTGTCAAAAACTTTGGAGGCTGTGTTTTAGAACCATCTTCTAAGTACAACATCTTTTGTTCCAAATGAGCAGTTTTCAGATGCTAAAAGATGAAATGTATAGGAACGTGACATAAAGCATTGACTAATTTTCTGTTCCTGCCTGCTATGGACTGAATGTTTGTGTCCCTATGTTGAAGCCCTTACCCCTGGCATGGCTGTACTTGGGGACGGGCCTCTAAGGAAGTAACTAAGGTTAAATGACATCATAAGAGTGGGGCCCTGATCCCACAGGATTTGTGTCCTTGTATGAAGAGACAGTAGAGAGTTCTCTCCGCGCCCTCCACCTGCACCTCACGCATACTCCAAGGAAAGGCAAGATGAGCACACGCAGGGAGAAGACAGCTGTCGGCACCCAAGGAGAGAGCTGCCACCAGAAACTGACATGGCACCTTGATCAAGGACTTCCAGCCTCCAGAACGGTGAGAAAATAAATTTCTGTTGTTTAAGCCTCCTTAAGTCTGTGGTATTTTATGAAATCCCAAGAACACTAAGACACTGACTGTCCTCCTTCCTTTTTCAGTATGATGAGTAGAGACTGCAAGGGTAGGGTTTTGAGTAAATGAAGTCATTAAACGGAGAGCCCAGATGACACCCAATAATATTATATATTGTTGATGAGAAAACAAGACTACTCTTCATTGGTAGGGCTTTGACACACACACACACACACACACACACACACACAGCAGCAGCAGCATTATAGATTAGTTCAAGTTCACGAACAAAGCCCCACGAGGTGCTTTCTCAGCAGACACAGCGCACTACAGGGGTCCGATTCTGGTCTGGCAAATTTTCATTCTCCTAACTGAAATCATAGGGCGAAAAAGTGAAACAGCAACAAAAAAACTAAATTTATATTGCCTTGTTCAAGGTTTTCATTTAATGAAAATGTGCTCTGCACATACTAAAAAATTATACATTCTAAAAAGAAACACTTGAATTCATCTGAAAAATCCAATTTTAAATGCCACTCGCTTTTAGTCAACAATCCTGACGCTTCTGAAGAGGGTGACGTAGAAATCCTTCTGACTGTCAAGGTGTGACTTCACGAGCATGGAAACATACTCTGCTGTCTTTGTCCTGGAATTCACAAATATCAGTAACAGGAGATATAAGTACTTGACGTCAGAAGTTATCAGGAAGGAAAGCTATGCACAGATTATATATCAGAATAAACACACAAATAAATACTACATTATTATCTGAATATTCACCTACATTATTTTCTACCATTTTATTGTTGTTATTTAGGGTACTAACAGGTAAAATCTATATTCCTTAACTTTTTCTCAAATGATGAACTGTACCTAAAAAACACATAGGCTACTAATTTATGCTGTCAAACTCTGTATCAAATTTGCATATTGTCTGCTATTTTCAACAATTGTGAAAACAAAATAAACACTTAGTAAAATAATAATTCAAACATCGATTCATACAAGAAGTCTTAAGTATATGTGGTGATCTCTTCTAACATCTTTATTCAAAATACAAAGTAAAACTTTAAAACACATCAATTTCTAATAGCTAATGCACATTGCCATTACACTCCCAGTCGTGAAAAGAAATATGTCAGTTCTCACGTTCACACATTTGCTGATGCAATATAAAGGGCAGTAATGCTATTAAGTGAGAAAGGTGTGCATACCAGGGAGACCAACAGAAGGTATTGGTCAAAATTACTTGTCAGCTTCAAGCTACATCATCTCTGGGCTGTTTGTTTCTTTCTTCTCTGACATTCAGATCTTAGGGAGAGGTGCCATCTAAAATGGGAACAGGACTCTTCCCTGTGATGATTCACTCACCCTTCTGACTCTTGTCCCTTCTAGTTTCAAGTTTTCAAGGCACTGAAGCCACTCCAGACAGCCGGTACAGCAGAGGACGGAAAAAAAATAGGGCCAGGGGGACAAATGACCAGATAAAAGTGTCCAATACTCCGCAAGGACTCAACACTCCTTGACAAGTGCAAAAAGACAGAAAAACTAACACCTGTGTAATTTTGTGGGCATTGGTGCACATTTGGACCAACGACCCTCATCACCTAGCATGATGGCTCTTTGGCACAGGCAGCATTCCACATGGCATTGGAGCAAAACAAGGGTGATATCTGCAGAAGGTGCTGTAAGACAGGTGCAGACGAGGGCGCCTCCCAAGATCCCACACCCTCCATCATGACTCAAGGGAAAGAGTTAAGTGCTTGCTGGCTCCCAGGAGGGATGGAGAAATCATGACAGGACTGGTATCTAGAAAAGGCCTGGTTTTGACAAGAAGGTCACAGGCTACAAGGATCTCACAAGTAGACACAATGGCAAGGTCCGGGAAGTCCAAATCAGCTGCCAGGATGACATTCAAAGACCGAACAGGAACAGTCTCATTTCAGTGGAGACCAGGGCACATCGCCCAGTCACTAAGCATGCCAAGTCCAGAGCAGTGGACGCAGTGAGGGTCACACAATGAATAAAATGCCCTTCACCCAGTGCCATGAAGATACTAAGCTTTCCCCTTCAGAGAATGAGGGAAGAGAAAACCCTTGAGAAATGAGAGCAATGACCAAAGAGTTTTTAAACTGAAGGCTAATATGCTCTTAGTTAATAAGACCAGATGTTTTCCATCTTCAATATGAATGGGATCTCAAAGGCAAGGTGCAAGCAGCTATAGAAAATAAATTGTTTCAGGGCGCATGAGTGGCTGTTGGTTAAGCGTATGCCTTTGGACCGGGTCCTGAGATCAAGCCCCACATGGGGGGGGGGGTCCCTGCTCAGCGGGGGGCCTGCTTCTCCCTCTCCCGCTTCCCCTGCTTGTGTTCACTCTCTCGCTATCTCTCTGTCAAATAAATAAATAAAATATTTTTTAAAAATAAAATAAAATTAAAAAAACCCAGGGAGGTAAGAAAAAGATTCTGAAAATAAATCATTTCGTTTATCTTAAAACTAGTACGTACATTTTTACACACACACCTTTCTTCCATCTTTCTGAACCTTCCTCCCTAATGCCAGCTACATAAACATATTCTAAACCAGTGTTATTTGAAGTGTGGTCCATGGTCAGTGTCAATCAGGAAACTGTTTATTACTTGTCCACGGTACATAAATACTGAAAATGAAGATAGGTGTTCAGAAATTCATATAGCAGGGGCACCCGGGTGGCTCAGTCATTAAGCGTCTGCCTCCGGCTCAGGGCGTGATCCCAGGGTTCTGGGATCGAGCCCCGCATCGGGCTCCATGCTGTGCTGGGAGGCTGCTTCCCTCTCCTGTTCCTCCTGCTAGTGTTCCCTCTCTCGCTGGCTGTCTCTCTCTCTCTGTCAAATAAATTAATAAAATCTTTAAAAAAAAAAAAGAAAGAAAGAAAAAGAAAAGAAAAGAAAAGAAAAGAAAAGAAAAGAAAAGAAATTTGTATAGCAAGCTGGCATTGCCCCAACATCCAAGTCTGGGACTAATGAGCTCATCTCCCTGAACAGGGTATAGACAAATACAGGTGCAGTCAGATTCAGATGACTCAGGTGAGACACAGTACACTCACTGTGCTATAGAGGACCACATATCAGACTGGGATAAAAAGAGCCCTTCACCAGGAATATTAGTTTAAGAAGCTCTAACACGGAGGGGCGCCTGGATGGCTCAGATAGGTTAAGTGTATGATTCTTGGC
This sequence comes from Ailuropoda melanoleuca, assembly GCF_002007445.2. NCBI lineage: Eukaryota > Metazoa > Chordata > Mammalia > Carnivora > Ursidae > Ailuropoda > Ailuropoda melanoleuca. The sequence goes on from NC_048232.1 coordinate 42,331,823, forward strand.
TTCCACTCAGGTCATGATCTCAGGGTCTTGAGATGAGAACTTTCTCCCTCACTCTCTCCCTCCACCCATCCGCCCGCTTGTGCGCGTATACTCTCTCTCTCAAATAAATAAATAAATCTTTAAAAAAAAAAAAAAAAGGAAGAAGCAGCACAAAAGTAGATCAGCATGCAGCCTAACACTGCTACCAACTGCAATGCCAACACTGGGTTTTGTATTTAGGATTACTTTGATGCAAAACAGACCAATAAGAAAGGAAGACTTCACATGTAAACGATGTGTTCGTGCCCAGGAAAGACCAAGTGACAACAGATTGTTAAAATTAAGTTTCCAGGAGTGCCTGGGTGGCTCAGTCATTAAGCATCTGCCTTCGGCTCAGGGCGTGATCCCAGCGTTATGGGATCGAACCCCCCACATCAGGCTCCTCCGCTGGGAGCCTGCTTCTTCCTCTCCCACTCCCCCTGCTTGTGTTCCCTCTCTCGCTGCCTGTCTCTCTCTCTGTCAAATAAATAAATAAAATCTCTAAAAAATAAAATAAAATCAAGGTTCCAAAGGAGCTCAGCCAGGGGAAAAAAAAAAAACAAAAGTGATAATATAACTTTCCAAAGCAGCACATGACAGTTTACTTTCCACAGCGGCAAGCACCATATTCACACGCCAAGAGTGAATTTAGTTTCAGGCAAACAACATCAAGTCACATGAAATAAATGTCATTAATTTTAAAGTTATTGATTTTTTAGTAGTTTTGTTTGTATTTCATCTGGAAAATCTATTTTGGTTCTGTGGTTGTACGAGAGCTATAAGCATCAGGAGTTTACACCTAGTTTTATATTAGTACATATTTAAGTAGCATCATAAAAATGAATTCAGCAGTAGAGATCTACAAGACATTTTTTCTCCCATAAAAAGGTTCCATACATGATTTCAATTTGAGAAGTAATCGTCCCTTGGATACTGGGTTGAGATCAGAAGCCTGGACTGGTGAGACCCACAAACCAAACAACAGGGCGCAGGTGGCCAGGGCTACTTGGCATCTGAGCTGGATTTTTCCAAGGGCAATCAGGAAAGAGGCTGTCTTGACTGTGCAGCTTTGTATGTATTGTAATTTAGTTTCATCATTTGAGTTGTTTTGTAACAAATGGGAGCCTAAGGGAGAAACCTCATAACATAGTCCAACTTCATTTTGGAAGACTGAGAATTAAAATTTTGTAAAGATATTTTTTAAGTAAACTCTGTACCCAACTTGGGGCTCAAACTTACAACCCAAAGATCAAGAGGCACATCCTCTACCAACTAAGCCAACAAGGTGCCTGGAGAATTAAGATCTTTACTTTTTACTTCTCCCCTTTGTAATATAACAGCTTTTACCCCCATAACATAATCCCAGGAGGTCAGTATGCCAAGAATCATCCTAGCTTCAGAGATGAGAAAAGAGAGGTTCAGAGGGGAGTCTGTGGCTAGGCCAAACAATCAGGAATATGGCTAAGAGACAACCTGAACCCCAGTTTTCTAATTTTGAATCCTGTATAAGAAGCATTTTAAACTTTATTCACACAGAGCATTTAGCTGTTTTCAGAAAACAGTAATATAAAAACCCCACCCAATTCTATTACTAGGAAAGACACAATGTAATAACTACCACTTTTCTCTTTCAATTAAAAAAAAAAAATCACTTAGGGGCACCTGGGTGGCACAGTGGTTAAGTGTCTGCCTTCGGCTCAGGATGTGATCCCCGTGTTATGGGATCGAGCCCCACATCAGGCTCCTCTGCTATGAGCCTGCTTCTTCCTCTCCCACTCCCCCTGCTTGTGTTCCCTCTCTCGCTGGCTGTCTTGATCTCTGTCGAATAAATAAGCAAAATCTTTAAAAAAAAAAATCACTTAAAATTCCATATTAGTGATAGAAGATTAACACACAGAACAATAATTACTTTTCCTTTAGGATTAGGCAGCATATGAATTTTACATAATTTAAAAAAAACAAAACTAGTACGCATTAAGCTATCACCATGATCCAATCACTTTGGTGGCCCTCTATTTTCACATTGTTCTATCAGATCGAGTTTACCCCCCTCCACCATACATTTGGTGAAGAGGAAATAAAGAAAGGCAATATGAGGTAGAGAGAATACCAGTCTCTGAATCAAGGCACTGGGTTTTAAGATGCGACTCTGATTCCCATCAGGACCTAAAGCAGAGACCTACACCGCCCCCACTCTCCCCTGCCATGTTTTCCACATTCCCCTGCGTACCAAGTCCTCCTCCTGAGAATCTCCGCATGGCCTGAAACAGGGCATAGCCTCCTAGTGACACCCCCCCAGTCCCTCCCTTTTCCGATGCCTTCTCCTTGCCCCCAGGGTGACCCTTCCAAGATATAAAACTGATCCCTTCACTTCTCTATCAGAAATCCTTCACTTAACCCAACACCTGATGGAGACGATCTGAACTCTTCAAGCTGACACAGAAAGTCCTTCCAGATCTGGCCCTCTCTAGTCTCATCTTCTCCACCCAGCTTCCCTACCTCACAGGGAAATGCATAATCATACTCTGCACCCCACGTGTATGGTCATATTCTACACTTCAGCCCCTTCAGAAACCGACAGTGGTTGCTGGCATATTTTATTCTACAATGCTTTGGAGCATGCCATGCCCGTTGCCTGAAATTTCTACCCTCACATCCCTGCCCAACCTTCTAAGCTCCTCTCCTTCCTTCAAGTCTTTTAACACTTCCTCTGTACCACCTTCTCAGCACAGTCAATCCCTCTTCTCTGCTCCCTCGGCACTCATCTTGACGGAAGAGAGGCTGTACTGAGTTATTTGTCAGACCCATGACTCTAACTATACATAATAACTCCTTAAACGTGGGAACCATGATTTTCTCATCCCCACTACCCATCATGGCCATTAGTGGTTAATAAAAGTTTGTTAAATGTATGAAAAGAGTGGCCTTAAGAGTTTCTTCATCTTCATGTCAGCCAGACTAGAATATATCAATGACCTAGCCTTCATAACGTTCTGTGTTTTAGGACAACTTTTCACAAAATGATGAACTTTTTTTTTTTTTACTAGTTTATGACGTTTTTAAAGAATAAAAATTCATCATTTCATCAGCAGGACACCTTGAGGTGTTAAATTTACATATCTATATCAAGATATCACAAAAATAGGGGCGCCTGGGTGGCACAGCGGTTGGGCGTCTGCCTTCGGCTCAGGGCGTGATCCCAGCGTTATGGGATCGAGCCCCATGTCAGGCTCCTCTGCTATGAGCCTGCTTCTTCCTCTCCCACTCCCCCTGCTTGTGTTCCCTCTATCGCTGGCTGGTCTCTATCTCTGTCAAATAAATAAATAAAATCTTTAAAAAAAAAAAAAAAAAAAGATATCACAAAAATAATGAGTTGCTCTTAGTGAGCCCGGAAGTATATGAAAGGTACTGTCATAAATTCCACATTTGTCAATTTCATTTAATCCTCCCATAAGGTAGATGTTATTTGTCCTCATCTTCAAGAAGAGAATACCAGGGCTTTGAGAACTTAAAAGACCACAGAGCTAGAAGAGCCGAAGGGATTTAAACCCACTGTTGTTTGACTTCAAGTACCTTGCTATCCACCACCCGTGCTGGGTGGAGCTAAGGAATCCATCTAGGATACTAACCACGTCTTCACATTCTTTTCAACACCTGATTTGCTGCTTAAAGTTTAATCACTGTTGAAATGAAAGGTGGTAAGAAATTCAATTGGGTGCATTTTAATCAACAGATAGATAGGGTTTTTTTAAGATTTATTTATTTATTTGACAGAGAGACAGAGATCGAGAGCACACAAGCAGGGGGAGCGGCAGGCAGAGGGAGAGGGAGAAGCAGGCTCCCCAAGGAGCAGAGAGCCCAATGTGGGGCTGGATCCCAGGACCCTGGGATCATGACCTGAGCCGGAGGTATTTGCTTAACTGACTGAGCCACCCAGACACCCCTAATCAGCAGATATATTTAAAGAACATTAATTTTCCCATAAAACTGAGAGTACCCTTTGGTCACTGACATGCCTAAACAAGTAGGTTTCTTGAATAAGGAAATTTGTATTGATAGGTTTTTATATTTATATTTAGGCAACCTTTGAATTTATAAAGATATATACTTTAATAAAAGATAGAACAAGAGATTCAAACACAGGTTTTGCTCTTGCATTTGAATACCATTATGTGAGACGTGTTACTTTGTATTACTATTACTTTTGTATTTTGTATTACTATGATTATAATTTAAGTGAAAATAAGCTGATCAGATCCTAAATGCCTTAAACCACCAGCCATCATGCAACATTTAATATAACAATTTTTAAAACGATGATATTCAATTCTTAATATCCTTTACCAGCTTAAGTTGATACTTCCTTCTCTTGGTGAAAAAAAACCAATCAGGTTACTGCAGAAGAAAGCGTTATCTTAAGTCCTTTTATTTGGCTACTGGGCCTTCTGATAGATAGCTAGGCTGAGAGTTCAGATGGATGGCTTTAATTAAATAAAATGTTGGCAAAAGAGCAAATGCACAATGGCTATTAACGATACAGTAGTTTCCCAGTTCGTCGCAGTGAGGAAAAATGCCTAATTCTTGTTAATTCTTGCCTTTGTGGCAAATACTCTTTGCAAAGAAGGAAAACTATAGAATTATATATATCAAATCTTCAGTGGAAAAGCCATTCACTTAAATGACGATCTTTAAGTGTAGTCAAATAATTCTCCTTAAAAATATGTTGACATTTCAATCCTTATTGTTAGAGTTAGTAAACCTATCTGGTCAGTTTGTCGAAAGCCCAAAATATACTTTGGAAGCTTTGTCTCACTATACGTAACTAAAAACTCTTCTGATGAATTCTTCATGAAAGATTTAGTGTCAGTTTATTAGGTCCAAAAAATCCATGTTTTATCTGTATGTGTGTGTGTGCATGTGTGTATGTGTACATATATAATGCTAAAAATTTCATCTCAAGAAATGTAACTTAACTTCTTTTTTTGCATTATCTCTTTAGAAACTGGTGCCCTAAATCTTGGCTTTTTAACTTTAGGCATTTTTTTTTTCATTCTGTGAGCATCAGTTTCTTCATCTGTCAGGGGAAATAATACCTACCTTACAGGCATGTGGTAAGGATTGTACCAAATATTGCATGTGAAGTGTCCAACACCATGCCCAATGCATAGCAGACTATCCATGCATTTTGATTTCTTCCCTTTTCCCCACAGCACTCCCCAGTCAAAAGACAAATTTCAAACTGGAATTTTTGATAAGTAGGTTGTGTAGAACAGGGTCACCAGATCTCCTTGAGGTGTGGAAAACGAAAGGGACCGAAGATATAATAAATGCACACGACTTAAGTCCCTGTTCTTTCTCATAGATATTTTATAAAAACTAAATTCTTTGTATCTAACGAGATCCAAATACCCTCAGTCAACAAAACAGAAGCAAAACCCCAGATATGATAATTTCTACAGAGGTCCAAAGGGAAGTCCTCAAGTTTACTCGTACACTTCCAAAATTTAGGAACAGAAACACAAGAAAGAGAGCTATACAAAATGCATACACTTCCCCCTGGTGAATTCACACACACATACGCACACGAACGTTTACTAACGAAAGCCACGCAAATCAGAAGGGAAGCTACAAGGCAAAGGAAGCATCATTAATTACCAAGATTTTCCTTAACAGCTATATTTCTATTACACATGATAAACTAATAAGCGATTAAAACAACTAATACATTACTTAATTTAATTCGAGCGGGATATTAAACAATTTCATAATCATTTCTCTTTTCCTAAAACATTTACCCGAAAGTGTATTAGGTGACTTCTAAATGGATTGAGTTTATCAGCTCAAGCAGAAAATCAGGGGAGGGGGAAGACAGAGAAATGTGTCCTGAATTTTAATAGTATGTCATTGTATGTGGGTGAATCTTAACATGTCATTGTGGAAGTGACTGCATTAACTGCAACAACCCATATGTTACAGTTTCTCTGCTCAGCATTGCATGCAGTAGCAATAGTTCACTCAATATCATCTTGACAGAAGCCTTCAAGACGAAACCAAGTTATGAACGGTGTGTAGGTATGGCATGAAATCATACAGACTGGCCAACTCTCTCTTTGTATGTGATAATATTAAGAAGGCAGTTTCCCTAAATCTTTGAGTTGAGATCGGCATTTTTTTAAAAAGAATAATGCTAAAAAATACTTGTTCAGGGGCGCCTGAGTGGCACAGCGGTTGAGCGTCTGCCTTGGGCTCAGGGCGTGATCCCGGCGTTATAGGATCGAGCCCCACGTCAGGCTCCTCTGCTATGAGCCTGCTTCTTCCTCTCCCACTCCCCCTGCTTGTTCCCTCTCTCGCTGGCTGTCTCTATCTCTGTCAAATAAATAAATAAAATCTTAAAAAAAAAAAATACTTGTTCAAATACGTGGTCCTTAATGAAGCTGGCAGTCTGTATTAATTTGCATTAAATTTCAGGAAGAGATTTAGCTAAACAAAATCTACGTGAAAAAATGTTATGCTAGAGTAGTCTCCATAATGGGCTTTAGAATGTTTAAATGTAAATTGCAGCTGGGTGGGTGGGGAGAATGTGGAAAAAGCAATGGTTATGTGAGCACAACCAACCTAGAATCTAACAATAAGATATTAGAAATTGGCATTTTGGCCAATGTTATCCCCAGACAAAATTTAAAATGAACTTATTCCCTCTATGTTCATTATTTTCCTGACCAACCTGATAGTTCAACATTTTTGTTTATATTTAATAAGAACTAATTCAAAACTACTTGAATCATTTAAAGTTGCGAATTCCAAGGGGGAAAAAACAACTAAATACAAGCTGATTACAAATGCAAATAGAAAACATTGCTCACTACAATAATATTCTCCCCCAAAAATAAGCCAATTACAAGCAGTGTCCTTTGACATATGCATTAAAAATCATGCAGGCAGCTCAGTTAATTAAAATATGTGTGTCTATATGTGCATACATACACACAACAACTGAAACACAAACACCAGCTAGGAGATTTTAAAAGAAACAACCCACATATATTTGTGCATTCCCAATGAATCAGGACCTCAAAAAGAAATATAACAATCAAATCAGAAACAATACTAATTAGAAAAGCATCACATAATATAAGCAAGAAGAAATCCTTAAGGTGTAAAAAAACACCAAGTAACAAACATCCCTGTTTCTCCTATTGGAAAAGATAAAGTAGAATACCCCATTTCCAACTCGGATGTTTATGTTCTGGAAGAAATTCAGTCTTATCTCCACGGAGCAGATTAGGGGATCATCTTTCACAGTTACCATATATTTCGAAAAGACATACAAGTACATTTTGTCACAATCCAAAAATCTACCCATTTCAGCTTTCAGATAAAACTTGTTGGCAGTACTCCAATGTTTTTTTTAGCAAACAGATCCATTTAACACCAAGTTCATCGTGACATTTAGTTGATAGGACAGGCACTCCATGCTTATCAGAATGCTTTCATTTAGTGCTTTTACCTGGTTATAAATTATTGGTACACTATTTGCAACTTTTAAGATATGACTTACTAAAGGGAAAAAAGCAGGGGCATTTCTAAAGCCCGGGCGCCTTTTGAGTGGGTAAACATAAGGTCACCTGTCAGAAAGAGTGCTAGAAAATGAATGCACATATCTAATAAGGTAGTTGTTAAAAAGGGATGAATTCCCTGAGTCATTAAACAGGATACAAACCAAAGACAGGTTGTGCCACCTAGAGAAAAACTGGAAATCGTACATTGGCTTTTCAGTAGTAAGCATTATTTCAAAAGCCTGAAACTTTTGGCATGCCAATAACCAAACCACCCTCCATACCAACCCATCAAGCTGCTGAATTTAAGCTCCCCTGACAACTCTGCCTTCTCCACACACCAGATTTGCCTCCTCCTGCTTTCCTCACTCACCCACCCACACAGCACCGTTTAACCTCACACCGACTGTTGCCACAGCCCATGCGGACCCAGCATCCTGAAACACATCCAATTCTAAAGCGTTTTCCTCGAAGCCAGGGCCAGCAGGGGTGGGGGGGGGGAGCAGGGGAATAAACCCTGGTGGCCCTTGCCAGCCAGGGTCCCTCTGGATGCTAACACAGCTACGGCGCACACCTCTTTAGCCCCGGGGGGCCTGTATAGGAAATTCTGGTGCACTCAGTACATCATATCCAGGTTACCGAGATGAACTCCGTGGTCAACCTCTGCACAATCCAAACAGCACGGAATGACCTCAACAGAACCAAGCCTTTGAGGTGCAAAGGGCTTTCAACTTTCCCCTCCTCAAGTCACTTAGAAGCAACGTGCCCAGCACACTTTGTCAGGCAGAAGCACAAAAGGTCTACAAGCAACCTGGCATGGACAGCCGCCTTTACAAAAGAAAATAGACAGTAATTATAAAAAGCCCGCAGTCCTGCGGTATTAACTTGACAGCGGGGACTGCGCTAGGGCATAACTCATCTCCCAGGCATCACTCCCAGCCCCAGACCCTCAGCCTAGGGACGGCATTCCCCCCCTCCCCTCCCCCTCCGGAGACCTGCGGCAGCGCCCACTTCCCGCCCCCAAGCTCTTCCTCCTCCCGCTCCTCCTCCTCACTGAATCTCCAGCAACTTTGGGCACCGTAGCACCATCGAAGCCCAGCCAGAGGCGGGGACACCGCGAAGGCGGCGGCGGGAGAAGGAAAGTTTGAAAAGTCACTTAAAACACTGCAGGACCCCCCACCAGCACCCACCCCACAGACAGACGCTCGGGGCTCCACGTGCGAGCGGGCCCTGGAGAAGCTAGAGTACCCCCTACGTACCCCCCCCGAAAAATCTTTCCCCAAGCGAAAAGTTCCCTGCCGCTGCACCCTCCCTCTTTCCCCTTCTTCCCGACCCCCCCCCCAAAGAAATATCTTCCAGTTCGCACTGCGCAGCCTCCATCCGCCGGCGGCCCCGGAGGGCGCGGCGCCCCTCCCCTGTCGGCCGGTGGACAGGTCGGGGGGAGCTGGGGGAGAGGGAGGCACCGGGGGCGGCCCCTGGCCCGGACCCCGCTTCCCTGCCTTCCCCCGCGCCGTCGCCTCACTCACCTCTCTCCTGCTCTTCCGCCTGCAAGCAGATGGGGATATTCTTCTTCCAGCCCGGCATGGTGTCTGCTCCCTGCGCTCGCTCTCGGGCTCTCTCTTCCTCGCTCGCTCGCCCCCTCTCTCCGGGT
>NC_048232.1:42341291-42346779 GCF_002007445.2 Ailuropoda melanoleuca
CCCCGGGCGCCTCTCGGCGGAGCCTCCCCCGAGACGCGCGCGAGGCTGAGCGGGCACGGAGGGGGCGCGCGCGCTCACACCCTTCCGCGCCCCGGGCGGCCGGCCTGCGAGGCGCGCCCGGCCCGCCAGGTACCGAACTGGCCCCGAGCCGCGGGTGCGGAGCCCACGCCGCTCCGCCGCGGCCGCCACTCCTCCCTCCCAAAACCCAAACCGGCGGCTCCGGCGGCTTAGGCAACGACCTCGATGAAGTAGGGGGCAGTGTCCTTCCGTCTAGTCCCTCCTCCTCCTCGCCGCTCTCCCCCGCCCTGGCTGTCGCCCCCTCCCCCGAGTTGAGACTTCGCAGCCACGGATTCGCTAACTTCGCCCCCAACTAAGGGAAATAGCAACTTTCGGGATGGCCAGCGCTGGTTCCAGAAACACGTCTTCTGGTGGAGTGGGAAGGGCGTGAGTGGAGAACCTCTTTTGTTTTAAATGAAGCAAGGAGACCTTGGCTAAGTGAATATTTAAACGCTGTCTTCAAGTATAAGAAGGGTTTTATGATCAGGTTTTATGATTAGTTTCTTTCCCTTGTCATAGGCTCATAGAATATCGGTGGAAGAATGGATATGGGGGAGGGGGACAGCGTTACTGTAGCCTGGAAGATTCTGCCCAGACATGGGGGCGCTTGCTTGTGGTTTCAATAGGATAACGCTAGGAAGGGCTCCTGACAGTCTTCCAGATGACACTTGGCAACTGTCGGCCGTGTGGGGTTATGACATCCATCTGCTTCAAGGCTGGGGGCCTGGCTAGATAATACCTATGTCTTCACCTCCTGACTGTCTGGTATGGACTGAAGAATTTCGCCCCTGAGGCTGTAACTACTGGTTTGTAGTTGTCGGGGACCAACCACTGCACTGTTAGGACTCTGTCTGTCCTGCAGTTTATTTTGGCCTCTGAAGGTATTGCAGGTTCTCTCCCAAACTGAGGACGTTGGTTCTTGACAGACTTCTCTCTCTCTTCCCTTGGAAACATAATCATACAGCCAGAGAAATAGAGTAATTAAAAAAACAGAAAGATAGGATTTTTTTTTCCCTTGCCACTGCATAATCAGCCTCATCAGGCTGGGATGTTTGTTCCTGCCACTGTCCCTTGGCTGGGTGGCCAGCTGTCATTCCAGAACTGTCTAGCTGCCAAAGATGAGTGGCAGTCTCTCCTAAAGAAAGGAGAGGCCCAGTCCCAGGAGCTTCAAAGGTAAAGGAATTGAGGGCTGAAAGGAGGACAGAGTCAAGGCATCCCGCGGGGGGTTATCAATAGAAATCCAGTCTGAGCTGCTCAAATCTTCTTTCCAGACTCTGAGAAGTAAAATCCAGAAAATCAATATGAATGTCGCACCTGTTACTCTTAGATGGTTCACTCTCCATCCTGAAATAAATAATACTGCTTGGATAGCTTTGTCTTATCTTGATCTTATTTCAGGATCTGGTCCTCCAATCTTATGTAGAGAAAGGCATTTGTCATTGATTCCCCCAAAGGAACAGGGCAAACCCAGCTATAACCAGGATAGCTGGTATACTGGCAAAGATCTAGGTTTTGACAACATAGAAATGACCACAACATTGGCTGTACTTGCTTTTTGTTTTAATGGCACCTTATATAGCATTTTATATGTATGTGATTGTTCTAACAAGCATAACCCAGGAGACCTTGTTCACGAAGGTGTGGATTGAATCATGCTCCGTATAATTACCTCACAGTCAGTGGTGCAGTTGTTCCCCTAAGATGAGTGACAGATTATAGTTGATAAGTAATTCCAGCTCACAACTGTTAAAATGATAGTATTTTAACTCAGGGAGACAAAATTCCTACTATGTGTTACACTTTGGGCTAAGGCTAGAGATAGTAGAAGAAAATTATAGTTTAGTAGTGGGAGATCAGTTTAATACATTCTACTGTGTGTTAGGGTCAGGTATTATTTACAGATTATACAACCGAAACTGGTAAAGAAACTCTTAAGGATGGATTCGTATCTGCCCCCCTCAAAGTACTTATCGTCCAGTTGTTCATCAGTGTCCAGTGTCTGGTATCATCTTTATCTGTACACGTAAGTCATCAGTTAGGCTCTAAGCTCTGTCAGGGGTAAATATGGCTTATCTCTTTGCGTCCCCAGATCCAGGGATGGTAAGCACTTGTCAGTGATGGTTGATGATGATGGTATTTAACCTCACTTGGGCTTGTCTAGCACATCACCCCACACCCCTAATGAATCCTATTCATGACACTATGAGATCACTTGCTAACATCAAACCAGAAAGAAAAAAAAACTAAATATTTAAAACTTAGTTCCATTGTCTGAAGTCATCTCATATTCCAAGCATTATATATAAAAATCTATTCCAAGGAAATTGTAGTGCTATTGGGACCTTTATGAGGAAGATATCTACCAGCCTGTAGGATATGAACTATAGTATTTTTCTCCTTCATTAAATTTGAAAATCAATGCCTCTTAAAGACTGCAACTACAATGCAATGTCTGTTTGTAGACATCAATTCACTTACATTAAGAATTTGTGGGAGCGCCTGGCTGGCTCAGTCGGTAGAGCATGTGACTCTTAATCTCAGAGTCTTGAGTTCAAGTCCCATGTTGGGTGTGGAGCCTGCTTTAAAAAAAAAAAAAAAGAAGTTGTGCTCCTTTTTTGAACAGAAATTTGTCCAACCAAGTTATCTGTGCAGTTTGAATGGTTTTACAGTCTGGGGTTACAGAATTCAGTTTATTTTTTTCAAATATTTTATCTATTTACTTATTGAGAGAGAGAGAGAGCACCCAGGTGCAAGCAGGGGTGGGGGGCAGAGGGAGAGAGAGAATCTCCAGCAGACTCTGCACTGAACAGGGAGCCCAATGCAGGGCTTGATCCCATGACCCCAAGATCATGACCTGAGCTGAAACCAAGAGCCAGACACTCAAGCGACTGAGCCACCCAGGCTCCCCAGAATTCAGTTTAATTGTTTTACTTTACTAGTTGGTGTGGATAGTTGATTATACAGGTCATAGGACACATTTCTAAACATGGTCTCACTTTATCTACTCTTCTAATTATCATCTTCAAAATAAAAGGAGGATTCTCTTATTACTAGTACCTCCCTCCCCTGATAGAAAAGGGAAACAAACCTGTAAACCCAACGCTTTAATTTTCGTGTTTGATCACCTTTTCAAGTTTACGTGGGTCCACCCAGGCCGTTAAAGAATTGCAAGTGTGTGTGATAGACAGCAGCTTCCCTTTCATTTCCTTTGTGCTCTGACAAGTGAGCTACCAGTCTCCTGAGCCTTCACTCTAACAGAGTGTTATGACTTCTTGGGACTGAATTTCATGAGTTTCAGGAGTCACCTGGGAGACATAAAATCCCAGCTGTTATTTTGGATTTGCTCCAGGGCCTAAAAACATCCACAATATATTTTTTTTAATCGTGCATTGCCTTTTACAACACACACCCTGCATATTAAGTAACCACCTGAAAGTTTCAATCCCGCTACCAAAACCAGCACTTCTTTTCTATCACATGCAGGGAATTTGAAAACTCTCTTAACACCTGATATGCACTTCTAGTGGGTACCCATGGAGTCTTTTAGATGTTGTTAACTGACTTCTAGCTGCAATACCCTTTTTGAACCTTTAAAATGATGAAGGTTCCTTGGATAGTTTCTCTTCTTGGGGGAAGGAAAGAGCAGAAAGTAGACAGAATAAATCCAAGTGTTTTTTACTTTAAAATGTTCAGGGGCGCCTGGGTAGCGCAGTCGTTAAGCGTCTGCCTTCGGCTCAGGGCATGATCCCGGCGTTGCGGGATGGAGTCCCACATCGGGCTCCCCTGCTGGGAGCCTGCTTCTTCCTCTCCCACTCCCCTGCTGTGTTCCCTCTCTTGCTGGCTGTCTCTGTCAAATAAAAAAAAATAAAATAATAAAAAAATAAAAATAAAATAAAATGTTCAGTTAGGGTAACGTAACTGGGGAAAGGGAAAGCATGGGAGAAGCAGTTCTAACATGAATAATTTAGGTAAGGCATGTGTGAAAGCAAAAAAAAAAAAAAAAAAAGAGTTCATCTAAGAAAAACAGAGTGTTTTAAAATGACAAAGTAGTTGGAGTCAGAGAGACAACAATGGTTTTTATGTTTCAATTTGACTGGGCTACCAGGTGCCCAGATACTTTAGTCAGACATTATTCCAGGCATTTCTGGAAGGGTGTTTTTGGATGAGACTAACATTTAAATCAGTAGACTGAGTAAAGCAGATTGCTCTCCCTAATGTGGGTGGCCCTCATCCAACCAGCTGAAGGTCTGAATACAACAAAAAGGCTGACTCTTCTCGGAGTGAGAGAGAATTCCTCCTGCCTGGCTGCCTTTGAACCAGGACATCAGCTTTTTCCTGCCTTTGGACTTAAACTGAAACATCACTTCATCCTGTGTCTCAAGGCTGCCAATCTTTCAATGGGAACCACACCACTGGATCTCCTGGGTCTCAGGCCTTGCGACTTGGACTGGAACTGAAATAGCAGCTCTCCTGGGTGACCCACCTGCTGACTGCAATCCGTGGGACTCGTCAGCCTCCATAATCACATGAGCCACTCCAGTAGAACAAAGCTCTTGATATGCACACACCCTATTGATTCTGTTGCTCCTAGAAACCTGACTAATACAGAGACCTATCCAAACCCTGCCTTCACCACACACTAACTTTATAACTCTGGGCCATTTATTTAACCTAATTCTGTGTTCCCCCCTGTTTAAAATGTAATACCTATATGGAGATATATGAGTTGATATAGGTAAGGCCCTTAGCACAATACCTGACATGTGGTTAATTATAGTTGGAAAAAATATTAATGCATTGGTAAAAAAAAAAAAAAAAAGAAGAAGAAGAATGAGAAGAAGTTATGCAGAGCAGACTCTTGTGTTTCTTGGGCTGGACCTCAGAAAATGCAAGGACTCCCTAAAACTGTATGCAAAATTGTATGTGTATGTTTAATGACTCTCCCCCCCACACACATGCACATACACACTTGGGGATACAAGAAGGTCTATAGTCTTCACTAAGTTCTCAAAGGAATGCCTCATCCAAAAAGAGAAAAGTCCCTGATAAGAATGAAAAGAAGACTCCATAATATATAATTAATTTTTGGTTTTGCTAAATAAAAGTATTAATCCAAAAGAGATTTACCTTCCTAAATTAGCTTTAGGATTACTGGCACTCAAAGTTCCAACTTTCTCCTTGCCTTTGCACTCAAACTCTGCAAAGTCATCTATACTGCTGACACCCAAGTTTTCAACTCTGATTCATTCCAAACTAACTGCAGTTTCTCTCTGTAAAAGGCATTATCATCATTTCAGGCCCCTGGGGCGAAAATCTGAGGAACATTTTGACTCAATCCCAAAACCCCAATTGGTTACCAAGTTCTTTCAAATCCACTTTTGAAATTATTCTGGAATCTTTCTCCTTCCTTTCCATGAAACTTGCCCTGATT
>NC_048232.1:42348166-42445103 GCF_002007445.2 Ailuropoda melanoleuca
AAAAAAAAAAAAAAAGAAGTTGTGCTCCTTTTTTGAACAGAAATTTGTCCAACCAAGTTATCTGTGCAGTTTGAATGGTTTTACAGTCTGGGGTTACAGAATTCAGTTTATTTTTTTCAAATATTTTATCTATTTACTTATTGAGAGAGAGAGAGAGCACCCAGGTGCAAGCAGGGGTGGGGGGCAGAGGGAGAGAGAGAATCTCCAGCAGACTCTGCACTGAACAGGGAGCCCAATGCAGGGCTTGATCCCATGACCCCAAGATCATGACCTGAGCTGAAACCAAGAGCCAGACACTCAAGCGACTGAGCCACCCAGGCTCCCCAGAATTCAGTTTAATTGTTTTACTTTACTAGTTGGTGTGGATAGTTGATTATACAGGTCATAGGACACATTTCTAAACATGGTCTCACTTTATCTACTCTTCTAATTATCATCTTCAAAATAAAAGGAGGATTCTCTTATTACTAGTACCTCCCTCCCCTGATAGAAAAGGGAAACAAACCTGTAAACCCAACGCTTTAATTTTCGTGTTTGATCACCTTTTCAAGTTTACGTGGGTCCACCCAGGCCGTTAAAGAATTGCAAGTGTGTGTGATAGACAGCAGCTTCCCTTTCATTTCCTTTGTGCTCTGACAAGTGAGCTACCAGTCTCCTGAGCCTTCACTCTAACAGAGTGTTATGACTTCTTGGGACTGAATTTCATGAGTTTCAGGAGTCACCTGGGAGACATAAAATCCCAGCTGTTATTTTGGATTTGCTCCAGGGCCTAAAAACATCCACAATATATTTTTTTTAATCGTGCATTGCCTTTTACAACACACACCCTGCATATTAAGTAACCACCTGAAAGTTTCAATCCCGCTACCAAAACCAGCACTTCTTTTCTATCACATGCAGGGAATTTGAAAACTCTCTTAACACCTGATATGCACTTCTAGTGGGTACCCATGGAGTCTTTTAGATGTTGTTAACTGACTTCTAGCTGCAATACCCTTTTTGAACCTTTAAAATGATGAAGGTTCCTTGGATAGTTTCTCTTCTTGGGGGAAGGAAAGAGCAGAAAGTAGACAGAATAAATCCAAGTGTTTTTTACTTTAAAATGTTCAGGGGCGCCTGGGTAGCGCAGTCGTTAAGCGTCTGCCTTCGGCTCAGGGCATGATCCCGGCGTTGCGGGATGGAGTCCCACATCGGGCTCCTCCGCTGGGGAGCCTGCTTCTTCCTCTCCCACTCCCCTGCTGTGTTCCCTCTCTTGCTGGCTGTCTCTGTCAAATAAATAAAAAAATAAAATAATAAAAAAATAAAAATAAAATAAAATGTTCAGTTAGGGTAACGTAACTGGGGAAAGGGAAAGCATGGGAGAAGCAGTTCTAACATGAATAATTTAGGTAAGGCATGTGTGAAAGCAAAAAAAAAAAAAAAAAAGAGTTCATCTAAGAAAAACAGAGTGTTTTAAAATGACAAAGTAGTTGGAGTCAGAGAGACAACAATGGTTTTTATGTTTCAATTTGACTGGGCTACCAGGTGCCCAGATACTTTAGTCAGACATTATTCCAGGCATTTCTGGAAGGGTGTTTTTGGATGAGACTAACATTTAAATCAGTAGACTGAGTAAAGCAGATTGCTCTCCCTAATGTGGGTGGCCCTCATCCAACCAGCTGAAGGTCTGAATACAACAAAAAGGCTGACTCTTCTCGGAGTGAGAGAGAATTCCTCCTGCCTGGCTGCCTTTGAACCAGGACATCAGCTTTTTCCTGCCTTTGGACTTAAACTGAAACATCACTTCATCCTGTGTCTCAAGGCTGCCAATCTTTCAATGGGAACCACACCACTGGATCTCCTGGGTCTCAGGCCTTGCGACTTGGACTGGAACTGAAATAGCAGCTCTCCTGGGTGACCCACCTGCTGACTGCAATCCGTGGGACTCGTCAGCCTCCATAATCACATGAGCCACTCCAGTAGAACAAAGCTCTTGATATGCACACACCCTATTGATTCTGTTGCTCCTAGAAACCTGACTAATACAGAGACCTATCCAAACCCTGCCTTCACCACACACTAACTTTATAACTCTGGGCCATTTATTTAACCTAATTCTGTGTTCCCCCCTGTTTAAAATGTAATACCTATATGGAGATATATGAGTTGATATAGGTAAGGCCCTTAGCACAATACCTGACATGTGGTTAATTATAGTTGGAAAAAATATTAATGCATTGGTAAAAAAAAAAAAAAAAGAAGAAGAAGAATGAGAAGAAGTTATGCAGAGCAGACTCTTGTGTTTCTTGGGCTGGACCTCAGAAAATGCAAGGACTCCCTAAAACTGTATGCAAAATTGTATGTGTATGTTTAATGACTCTCCCCCCCACACACATGCACATACACACTTGGGGATACAAGAAGGTCTATAGTCTTCACTAAGTTCTCAAAGGAATGCCTCATCCAAAAAGAGAAAAGTCCCTGATAAGAATGAAAAGAAGACTCCATAATATATAATTAATTTTTGGTTTTGCTAAATAAAAGTATTAATCCAAAAGAGATTTACCTTCCTAAATTAGCTTTAGGATTACTGGCACTCAAAGTTCCAACTTTCTCCTTGCCTTTGCACTCAAACTCTGCAAAGTCATCTATACTGCTGACACCCAAGTTTTCAACTCTGATTCATTCCAAACTAACTGCAGTTTCTCTCTGTAAAAGGCATTATCATCATTTCAGGCCCCTGGGGCGAAAATCTGAGGAACATTTTGACTCAATCCCAAAACCCCAATTGGTTACCAAGTTCTTTCAAATCCACTTTTGAAATTATTCTGGAATCTTTCTCCTTCCTTTCCATGAAACTTGCCCTGATTCGTGCCTTTTATTATCTCTCATCCGGGCGATACCCATAGCCTCATCTGGACTCACTTCCTCAGCCTGTCCTTACTCCAAACCACAGCACCGCTAACCTTGTTGTTATGCTTCCTTATTAAAATGATGACAAGTTATCTTTCCTCTGTCTCAAATCTTCCAGCAATTCCTCATACCTACTTCATTTATCTTCAGCTACATCTGCTCCCCACACATGCCTACCCATCCTGCCCTCCCTCACTCACTGACCTGCCCCAAGAGCCCCTTGAACACGCTCTACCTTTTGCTATTTTCGTGCCATAAACATATCATATGCTTCCAAACTTTTATAACCTTGCTCATTAAAACCAAAATAGGTTGCGTGCCTGAGGCTAGGAGAAGTTGCCTTATAACAAATAGGTACTGCCATCAGAAGTTGAATCCAGGGGTATTGGGTTCTAGAGTTTATCCTTCCACCCCATGTTAAGCCATCCACTTTTATTTCTATCCCAAACGATACTGTTTCCATCTTTTAAGGTCCATTCATATCTCCCCTCCTTTTTGCATCTTGATTTCTCTCATCTTCCCAACCCCCTGCATTGCTATATCTTCTTGTAATAAAATACTCTAAGTATTTTATGGCAATTTATGTATAACTCTGATCTATGCTACTATACTCTAAGTTTTTATAGGAAAGCATGTGCTAAATAAGCCAATACTGACGTAAAATATTTTAGGTTCAAATCCATCTGTATGATCCTGCTTCTTCCTGCTTTATTTCCTGATTTATAAAATACAGATATTAATAAGACCAATCTCATATCATTGTTGAGTGGATTAAATGTATTTGTGCACATCAAGCACTTAGACCAGTGCCTTGCACACAGGAAGAATCTAATAGATTTTACCTATTATTATCACAGGGCCAGGAAGATGTTGTAGGCTTCTTGGCGTTGCCACAGGCATCAAGCATTACATGTTATAGTGTGTGCTCAATGGAGACTTGCTGAAAGAAGGAATATTAAGAACAGTTTTCATTTCTGAATAAATATCCAATGATCATGAACACATGGCCCATAAATGTGCTTGTGATGGATTTTACCTAGCTTACTTCAGCACGGCTTGACAATGCTTCATAAAGAAAACTTTTAGGTCAGGATAGACAGCAGTGATTTTTATTAGTAGTATTAATATTAGTATTATGAACAAGAGCAAAAATGACTAATTGAAGAGAGTTCTAGACATAAACATTTCATCAAGAAAATTAAATAGATGGTTCCTACCTTCATAAAAAAAAAGTTTCTAATAATGAATTCAGGTTTAGCCCCTTGAGTATCTAAAAAATTAGAGCAGTGAAGTGATTAAGGAAGCTGACTTCAGAGGGAAAATTAAGGTAGCTAGCTACCTTTAGTATAGTTTGGCTAAGCAATGACTAAGAGCTTTTTGGCTGAGATTCATAGGATCAGTAAAGGTTTTATAAATGCTAAAAAGGGAAAGGAATTATTTATCATATTGGCAGGTGATAAATAAAAATAAAGGAAGAAATGAAAGGAAAGGGTAGGTTGGTCAAGAGGCAAGATTTAACCTGTATGTACTGTTGGTGAATAGTGAAAACCATTGGTTAGGTAACACTGTGTGCCCACATATTCTACTGGTTAGCATACAGATTGATGCAACCATTTTGGAAAAGCAATTTGGCAATATATGGGGAGTGCAAACTCATATCATTTTACCTAGTTATGCTATTTTTAGAACTCTCTCTTAAGGAAATTATCAAAGATGTAGGCAAAAGTTTATCCTCGAAGATGTTTGGCACATCTTTATGATGGCAAAAAATTGAAAGGGTCCTAAATGTCCAATAATAGGGAATTGTTTACATAAATTATACTGAGAATTGTAAAGCCCTTAAATATCATGAATTTAAAAGACAATAGTAAATTCTCATGATACGAAGTTCAGAAAAAAAGTTCATATGCAAATCTCATGATACAAAGTTCAGGAAAAAAGTTCATATGCAGTATTTCATAGATTCTAAGACACATAGTTCTTCATATTTTTACATATCTAAAGTATTCTTTAGTATTCTTTATATTCTTGTAGTTCCATATGTATTAAAACTTGCAGATGGGGGAAATCAGCTTCAAGGCAAGTTTTAGACCCAATAGCAGAATATTTTCAAGAAATGCTGCGTCACCAAAGCTTAGTGGAGACAGAATATAACTGTGTAGAAAAACACACACACCGAAACATCTGAATCACAGAGTGAATCATAAGACTTGAAATTTGAATATGAAAACATTTTAGGAATGCCTAACCAATTAGTGTCACTTAATTTTTATTCATATAAGCTCAAGAGATTTGATAAAACTATGTTTAAAGAATTTCTTTCAACAAGCATAAGATAACGATTCTAAATGGTAGTAGTACATAAAGTAATGGTAAGGGTCAACATAGATGACCTCCTAGATTAATGAAAAGCAATATATATATATATATATACATATATATATATATAATATGAATCCAATTTTTTTTAGAAGGGAAGAGATACATCAAAATATGTTTTGTCTGGGTATTAACATTAACCATGAACTTTATTCTCATTTTTTCATACATTTTTATATCGTTCAATTTTTCTAAAAAGCAGTATTTGTATTTTTAATTGGAAAATCTCTGTAAATATTGTTTTTAAAAACAATAGTGAAAACAAATGTTTGAAGAGTTGAGATTTTTTCCCCCAACTACTCTGGAGTTAGAGTATCTATCAGTGATTGTGAAGTAAAAGACTACAAAATTGAATTTGAAAAGTTTCATTCTTGCTTCTGCCAGCCTAGCTATTTGTGAGTGATTTGAGTCTTCTAGAGTTTTTGTATTCCCATGTGTAAGAAATACACCACAATGCTCACTCGCCTACTTCAAAGTAATGGTAAGTGAACATCTGGGAAGAAATAAATAGATTATATCATAATTGCAGGGAGTCCCAGCAACGAGGATGAACAAAGCACTTTGTGAAGACAAATCTATCTCCCCTTTAACTTATCACTAAGCAGATTTCATTTCTACGTAGCTGTAGGGCCCAGCTCAGCCAATCTATTGAAATCCCAGGAACACCAACCTCAGAGCAGTTTCTGTCTGATGTACCAAAAGATTAAAAAAAAAAAAAAAAAGTCCCTTCAGGATTTGTAAGCTTATTTATTTTTACAGCCTGAAACAGCATTGAACACAAAGTGCCCGACACATATGTATTATGCATGTATGAGCATTTGTTTATATTCTCTTTGACTTTAAAAAAAATCTGTTCAATGAGCCTTTTTATTCCACACTTATTATATATGATGTTTCATTAAGATCCATGGATAGATTCACTCCAGTTTATATTTACATTATTTAAGCACTACAGTGATATTTGCTACTGGTTATGTAAATGGAAAATAACTTACAAGATTTATGACGTGATTTTCCTTCTTGCACTCAGTGACTGGGTTGCCTTCTGATTTTTATTTATGCCCTGAATGATAATCAGCACCTTCCTTTTGCCCACCCACATAGTAGCTTAAGCTTTAAGAAACTATGTGGCTGGAAATGAAGGTGGGGAAGAAATAACTGCACTCGTTTCAGAATGACAATAGCTCCTCCTAGAAACCTGAGGCAGGTCAGCTTCCAAAAAGAAATACCAATCCACTTTCTGTAAACCGGAAGCAGGAAGTGCCAGGGCTTGACTTACAAGCTACCCTCGCACTAGGAAACCAGAAAAGACCCGCTCTGGAAATGCCTATAGATGATTAACAGGTGGACAAAGGAATTCCTTCAAAAGTTGAATAAGCAATGGACTAGATGAGCAAAGAGAAATGTGACCGTCCACAGCCACCCTGAAATCTAACCGCAAGTAGACCAAATTGCAAATTCGTCTGTTTCATGGTTGTGTGTGAGAGAAAGTGCCTCCTCCCTGTGAAGGAACTAGAACAGATCCAGTCTCGTGAGAAGAGGAAATTATAATCCAGTTAGACCCCTCAAAACAACTTCCCTAATTTCACCACGTTATTGAATGAGATTTACATGATAACCCAAGTGAAAAAAGGAAACAAATAAAGAAGAAAAACGAAAACAGAACAAAAAAGCCTGAACAGCCCCCAGATGAAACACCGTGATGGCATCGTCTCAGGATCACAGAAAATGTCCTCATGCCCAAAACAAAGTGAATTTTGTCAAGCAATCAACACTTCCACTCCAACAAAGTACAGTCCATAGTCTCCTAATGAAACAGGGTAGGATGTCCAATCAGCCTGCAATTTACTCCTATTTTTAACTCATTTCACAATTCCAATTACTGTTTCAGAGTTTTATCTTCTTGGTCATAGTCAGAGCAGCCTGAAAGAGATTGTACTTTGAGGCGGCCCACAGCCTTTTCAAATCCTGACCCTTTGTAGCATCATCTTCTTTTCCATCACTGCTCTTGGTTCTCATTCTCCAGGGAGCTGTCCCCGTTGTCCCTTCAAGACAGAGACCTGCCCACGTCCTCTCCACCATCCCCAAACGGTACCTGTCTCCATCTCTGTAATCTCTGCTTTCTCAGTGATGCTTAACTAATCTGATAAAGGAATCCATGCTAATGTCCTGTTGGTCACTATTGTGCAAATGAAAGCATGTTAGCTCCCTAACCTCTTTCCCTTCCAGGGATTTTTACTGTGGCCTTTCAAAAAATGCCTTGTTTCATAGAGGTGGTATGAGCAATGGGAATTCGAGGTATGATATGGACATGTGGGAGAAAGTAGGACAGCCCTTTTTGTTATTCTTCAAATCACAACACAGAGGAATGGTGTCGCAGGTGTAGTAGCCAATGCATTTGATTATTATATTAATTTTCCGCAACGGTCCTGTTCAGAGCTGCTGTGGACTCAGCATCAGGTTAAACCCTAGAAAAATGCCATGGAAAGTGACTTGCATTTTCGTGTCTATAATAAAAGTTAAAACATTTGAACTCTCTACTTAATTGGTATATATTTAAACTTTTCTTGCCATGGTGAAAGAAAGCCTTTTTGGCATTAAACTGCTGCTGTGTAGATCCTAAATGTCTGAAAAATTCATTAAAATAGCACTTTAATTTTGACAGAGTTGAACTACTGGGAAAATTAATTGATTGTTTCTCACTTGAGCTTTGGAGAAGCCATTAAGGTTTTTATGGTTTATGGAAAATTGAGAATTGAAGTACACTAAAATCAATATGCTATCTGATGTACAGAGAAAATGGCACTTCAGATGAAAGAAAGCATAAACAACTCCTCCGAGCCTTTTCTTTCTTTCTCCTGATTCGACAAGCGTATTTACATAGAGCTTCTATATTTACTTGTATTCAGAGTCCTTAGTCAGACATTTCATTGTGATGCACATTGTGAGGACAGAATAATGAGGTCTGGAAGATGAACCACTGCGTTTTAGAATCTATTCTTTCCTGGTAATTTCAAAAAAATATTAAGGACATAAAACAAAATTCCAAACATATTCATCTAGGTCTGTGTATTTCGTAATGACTTTTAACAAGAAGTGAGTAATTGGGCTTTCATGTTAGGGGCAACGGAAAATAACTTCTGTGTTCTGTATTGTGCTTACATGTATCCTGGAGAAAACAATCACGCCTTGAGGAAATAATGAACAATGAACTGAGTCCTGGCTGATGCCACTAGCAAGATTTAGGAGCCCATCCTGTCAGATTAAACGAGGCTAAGGAGAGGAGGGAAAAAAAAAAAAGAAAGAGAGGACTGGTAAGAGAAAAGATCGCCATGACATTTGTCTTTAGTCTTCTGAATATGTCCCTTCTGATATACACACCAATAATCCTGGGGAGATTTGGCCTTGCTCAGTTTTTGCAAACATTGAATGGATTGGGGGTTTTAAGAATAGCCACTTCTGCATTTATTCGCTCCCACCACCTCTATTCCAGAAAGAGATATTTTCCTTTTTGAGCATTCATTCATTGCTGCTTCGAAACTCCTTCCGCCTCAGACTGACCCTTTCCTTCCTCAGGTGGTTAAAATCACTTCCAATTCACCATCCTCCTACATAGTTACATCCATGAAGCATGGGATATGGGGAGATCAGTAGGAGTGGATTAGAGATAAAGTATTTGCTAGCCTAAGCCTTATCTCAGAAACACTAAGTAAATAAAGCAGGCTTATATAAGTAGCAGATTGGTTATCTTGGGTATCATTGGAGACTTGAAAACCGGGATGGCCATCTAGTAAGAATTGACTCTAGACCAGGTATTTTGGGTACTTAAGTGGTTGCATGAGGAAGCAAGGGTGTGCCCATTAACTTTGCCTTTGATACTTGCTATGGTCACTATTTACTTTCTGTAGTTTCAGACTTTATCCAAAGGAGTTAAATCATTGTTTCCTTCATGGAGAAATTAATAATCCCTAAGGAATATGCCATGAATAGAGAAACTCT
Source organism: Ailuropoda melanoleuca (assembly GCF_002007445.2). Classification (NCBI taxonomy): domain Eukaryota; kingdom Metazoa; phylum Chordata; class Mammalia; order Carnivora; family Ursidae; genus Ailuropoda; species Ailuropoda melanoleuca. The sequence goes on from NC_048232.1 coordinate 42,357,437, forward strand.
TTAAAGCCTCCCTTTTAAATTATATTTTAAACTTCTTCCTTCTGCAGCTTCATTAACAAAGTCTATGGAAAACTCTTTAATTCATTAAGAAATAAGTGCCCACCCAAACCAGGGCAGGGTGCCAGTTCACCTCCCTATTGTCAGGTTGGTGTGCAGTTCTTTACCTGGTCTTTACGCTGCCAACCTGTGAGTGACTAATCTCTGCCTTCTTCTTGCACAGTCAATTTATCCTATTATATGTTCCTATGATAGGCATCTCTGAACGTGTTCTAACAACTTGTTCAGAGGAAGGCTTTCTGTTGGAAGGGAAGACTAGCAATTTTTCCTGCTTCAAGGGGCACTCATAAGAATATAATTTATTAAGTTATATCTACTAAACCAAGACTAAAAGTTTCTTGTTCATGACTATACAATACCTATAAATTTATTGAGACACCAAAAGGGAAAAAAAATTTTTTTCAAAAGACTCACTATGGCGTGCATTTTTTTTAAAGGGGGAAAATTGTTAAAGAAAATATTGTTGGGGTCAGGAGATTTAATTGTTATTCTCCTTTTCCACCTGTTCTGTTCAACGATCCTAATCATTGGACATACATACTCAACAGTGCAGTTTTCTGAGCAATCATTCTTTTTTTCTGCCTCTAAATTTAATCCTACAGGCTGTGAGACCTGCAGTGTTATTTTTTTTTTCTATTACAGAGATTATACTTCCCACTCCTAGAAGGAGAATCTTTGGGTCAAGTCATGGTCTCATGAAGTCCCCACTGAAACATACCTGGGGTGTGCCACACATTAACTTATTAGTATCAGTTATGACATAATCAGAGATGGATTTATTGCATTCTTCACCAACTAGCAACCAGCCGAGCAGGTAAAAATTGCCAGGAGACTAGGGAGACAGCAGAAACCAGACCTGGAGTTGTTCTTCAGTAGGCAAATTTACAAGGAAGGGTTGGAGAAGGTTCCTGAAGAGGCAGCAGGAGGACGCTGCCCAACCAGGGAATGCAGGATTAGCTAATATTGAAAGGGCCGTACAGAGACTAACCCCATTCCTCACAATTCTTCTGTGGCTACTGTTTTCCAATCAGTTGTTTAAATAAAATATTCAAAGTCTGCAGCAAAAAGGACAAAATATTATCGGCTACAACTTTACAACATTTCTGCAGTTTTTTTTTTTTTAAAAGCTCTATTTACAAGTTTGGAATTGCATTGAATGCTGATACCAGTTTATCAGTAGACTGATCGGACTTTTAATCCGATAGAAATCATCGGTATTTACGAGGCCCCGGATCATGCTGAAAAATCCACAACCTCATTTTCTTGGTACACTCTGATGTCACCGGTGAGTAGGGTTTATATTCACGGGCTCCTTTAAAGCACAGATGGTCACAAAGATGGAAAACACTTCAAACATGATCAGATAAACTTAAGGAATCAAGGACGACCGATAGCCACTTCACTCCTTTGCCGTATGAAATCCTTTCCCACAACAGTTCATCCTTTATTTCTTTTAATTGGAAAAACTTAAAGTTGAGAAATAGAAACATGTTAAATGCATAAACATGGAGCAAAGAATAGCACAGCGGTTAACGGCATAGAATCCAACAGAACTGCATTGGAGTTCCAGCCCCTTCATTTACTATCTGTGTGAACTTGAGCAACTCTGTTGAGCATCAGTTTCTCTGTCTGTAAAATGGGAATAATAATAGTACTTCATGGAACATTGTAAGTTCTGCATAAGTTAGCTGCTACTCACTTTTTAAAATTAAATACTATTCTACCAGAAGCTACTTTTGTGATATAAGGGTTTTATACATTATAATTATAGAGACAGTTACCACTAAAATTTCTAAACAAACAAATTATAATCAAGGAACCATGTGACTGCGAGGTATTTAGTGCTGGGACAGGAGCTTTATGAATACAAAAGATATATAAACCCTAGTCTCTTCCCTGAAGTCACATACCTCAAAGTTACGGAGGTAAGACTAACTTAGGACTAGGTAATCGAGAGTAAACATATGCAGTATTAGTAAATAAAACATTATAGTATTTATTTAAAAGCTCAGTTTGGGTGCAGGTTATTATGGTATCACATGTAAATCAGTCATGTAACATAGTCCTTCGTCTTTCAGTGCCTCAAGACAACGATATGTAGTGATAAAATAGAGTAACAAATGAAATAAATTCAGAAGTTGCAGTGAAACAGTAACCCATTCAATTTTGCATTTCCTGATTTTACCTTCATTGCAAGGGCCAGTAGCATTTTAACCTCTGCAATGGGTAGTTAATACCGCGCTCTCCCTATAGTGCAGTGAATACAGACTGAAGGGGCAAGCTCATATCCATGCTTTGCGTATCAGCTAAATCCTCATTGCTGCTTGGAGACCCAAGAAGCATGGCCAGGATGGGGAAAGTGATTCTGCTAGCCAATCAGGGTTCAAATGTGCAACTGTACCAAACGTCATGCTCTACTCCTATAAAGTAGGCAGCAGGAAAATATTTCCAATACCCCACTTCCTTATACATCCCTCAGACTTAACATTGCTACACGATGATACTCAAAATCTGTTTAGAAGTGAGTAGGACTACATTAAAACAACAACAGACATTGGGAAAGGGGTCTTCCAGGCTTTACTGGCACCTACAACTACCTGGACATCACACTACTCCTAAAGTGAGGAGGGAAAGGAGGTGATAGAACGGAGATGAGGACAGTCTTGCTTCGATAGGAACATTTCCTTTGTTCCAACACGAAGGCTAGAATTGCCTGACTCTAGGAGGCCCCACCTGGGAGCTATTTGTTTCATGGTTCAAAAGTTTGTTTACTGCGCTTTTTTCTGATAATGATCTGAAAGTCAGTTTTACTTTAGAACGAATGGCAAGTCTAACTTGAATTTTTTATTATTCGAGCTGTGCTGCAAGAGGTCAAAAATGACCATATCACTGATCCATGGAAAAACACAGAGCTATTTTCTGTAAAATCGCCAACTTTATCTCCAGTTTAAAGTAAACTTTCAGGAACACACACACACACACACACACACTCACCTACACATTTTGCTTCTCTCCACTAAAGTAAAGAAGGTGGACAGTTTGAAACAATCAATTCTTAGCTAAATTGGGTCAGTCAATTTTTACACACTTTTTTTTTTACTTTAACCAAGAGTGCGACAATCATTCCCAAGAGCAAACAGTTCTATGAATGCTAGCTCCTTGGGTTAGAACAGTGTGGGCAGTGGTTACAGAGTAACTCAGGTCTTCAGGAGAAGTGCCACTACCATAGTAAGACATGTTTTCAAGCCTGGCTGGAGTTTATGTAACTATTTTGTAATCATATCTTCTACAGATAGCTCATATCTTATTTAAGAGATTTCAATCCAAATAAGTCATATCTTATTTAGATGTAAAAACTACTTCAAAATTATTGACTATTGGTGTTTAATATCCCCACAATGTAGATAAAATATATTATGATTTCTGTTAAAATAAGGACAGTGAGGCATGCAGAATCTGTCTGATTTCTATTTGGTTTTTTGGGGTTTTTTTTTAGATTTATTTATTTATTTGAGAGAGAACATGTGCGAACATGAGGGGAGGGGCAAAGGGAGAGACTGTGGATGCAGACTCCTCACTGAGTGGGAAGCCGGATGTGGAGACAGGGCTGGACCCCATGGCCCACGAGATCATGACCTGAGCCGAAACCAACAGGTGATCACTCGACTGCTCAACCCACTGAGCCACCCAGGCACCCATGTTTTGTTTCTATTTGACTACAACATTCAATATTTGTGGCTTCATCCGACACACATGCAGGAACAACATTTCATTTAAGCTCACAAGGGTCTGCACAGCATAAGTAAAATTATATTTTAAAACTATTGTAGGGGGAGAATTTTGTTGAGGCTAGCTATAGAATTCTTCATTTGTATTCTCAAAATAATATTGAAATGGTTATTCTGGTATCATCTGAGGACACACACACACATACACACACACATATACAAAATTTGAAGAGGTAATATTGCCTTAGGAGATATCCATTAAAATGGTTGTCCCAAATACATTCTTTTGATTCATATGTGTTATGTTTCAATGCATATTTTCAGATTTATGGATGCATTTATTGATGTTCCTCTAGCCTGTCCCTAACAAGATTGCATATCTAGGGAAGACTGTTGGTGAAGAGTGAGCTGTAACTTCAGGTGTGAACTTGCCCTGAAAGACTCCATATTAATAATGAGGATTTGCCTTTTTAAGAAAGTGAAAGTACTTTGAAAAGTAAAATTGTGCTTTATTAAATGTGATTTTTTTTGGAGGCAATTTTGAAAAAGTTGCTTTCTTTAGCACCTACAAAGTAGAAAAAACAGGCCAAAGTTATGGCTATGACCGTTCTGTCATAATACTTGTTACAAATGATCACATATGGCCAAAAAATAAACATCTTTTAAAAACATAAAATTTCTAAAAAAAAAAAAAAAAAAGCCAGGGTCGAGGATCCTACTTAAAAAATAATAATAAAAAAAGAAATAAAAAATAAAAACATAACACGTCTCTCTTCTAGTTAAAGGTAGATTATTGAAGCCATGTTTAATAAAAATAAAAATATCAAGTAGCTATAATCTTACCCAAATTCATGTTTGATTTTCTATTTCAGTTCAAAATACTTCTGTATTCATGAAAAATCCTGGACTCAATATTAATATTTTGCAGGTTGGCTAGGAACTGATTCTAAAAGGGAAATCAAGTAGGCAATCTGCAATTTCATAAAATACGAGAATACCTCTTGCAAAAAAATGTACAATAGTTGTGAGTTATGTTTGTTTTTCCTGTTACTTTTTATTATTAAAACTCTTTCATAAAGCTGTTATTTCTTCTATTCCCGGAAGGCAAGAGCTTGGCCCTCTTGAATTAGTTCATCTAAATGTCAACTGTTTTTTTTTAATAGAATGAGGTTTTGTCTTAATATTCTCATTTAGGACTACAACTATCTGACCTTTAAGATCCTTGCCTACGCTATGATTTCTGATGATTTTATTATAACTTTCCTTAAAATTAATGGTAAAATTTTTTTATCATAACTGTTAAGTAGAATTCACTGTTCTATTAGCTTAAGGCAGAATATGAAGATATTTATGTCAACTATGGCTTTCTGTTGGGATTAATATAGATCCTAAACAATGTCTAAAGAATTTTCCTAGTGTCTTTGGGCTGCTGCCTGAGAAAAAAGAAGCATTGAAAAATTTCTCTTCCAAAGATTGTTTTCTTGAACCCAAGCCCTTTCCCTTTCCCTTTCCTCCTCTTTGCTTTGCCCACCCACCCCCCTTAATATCACTGACACATGCCCAGCAGGACCGCATAACGACAGCAGTGAATACACCTTCGCTCACACACTATATGTGGTTGTTCAAAGTACAGATGCTCAACTGCTTTTATTTAAATTGGTTTAACCCCTTGCTCTCATTCAAAAGCTCCCTCTCAAGGTTCCCTGCGGGGTTTGCTGGCTCACATTCTTCCCTTTGATCCCACATTTACTCAAGACTTTGTCACTGACTCCCAGCCCTACCTGTTTAGTTCCAGTTTCAAAGTACTCTTCCGGCGGTCACCCCAAGGCTGACTCAGTGGCTCTCCATTCTCTTTAGTTGGCCCCTCACCCATCAGACTTCCCCTCCCCGTGAACCTGTCTCCCTGCTTCCTGGGGTTGTAACCTCAGCTAACTCTGCACACTCCTGTCTGTTCTGTCTCAGTTATTTCAGGTTTTTTGTTGCCGTTGAGCACTTTCCATAGATTGATCCCAGTTCTACCAGCAGTCCTTCGTAAACTTTCAGAGTTTCCCATTTTAGATTAGCATATAGCCCTTGCCTTTCCATGGTCTGTAATGAAAAGAGTTGATGAGGGAAAGTTTGTTTGTCTTGTTTTAACACATTGCAGCTAATCAATGAAGAAAGGACAATAGCATTCAAATAGTACCATTTTGCAATCTGTAATAAAATAAAGAAAATGGGCAATGACCATCGATACCTTCTAAACCATTAAGTGAGAAACTAATGGGGAACTTTATAAAGATTGGATCAAGGTGACAATACCAGAACCCAGTGATGGAGGTTAACATTACAAAAAGGGAAACAACCACACACTCTGTGCCTCCTCAGATGACACAGAAGTATATACATACAGCTCTCTTCCTCCCTGGCTGCTTGAAACTTGGCCCCCATCATGAATGACACAGTACCTATCCAGACCAGGAAGTTCGTGACCAACTGACTACTTCAGCAGAAACAAATGATCATTGATGTTCTTCAAAGACAACAGTACCTAAGACAGATTCGGGAAAAACTAGCCAAAATGGACAAGACCACACCAGATGTCATCTTTGTATTTGGATTCAGAACCCATTTTGGTGGTGGCAAGACAGCTGGCTTTGGCACGATTCATGATTCCCTGGACAATGTAAAGGAAAACAAACCCAAACATAGACTTGCAAAACAGCCTGTATAAGAAGAAAAAGACCTCAAGAAAACAGTAAAAGGAACACAAAAACAAATGAAGAAAGTCAGAGGGACTGCAAAAGCCAATGTTAGTGCTGGCAAAAAGTGAGCTGGACATTGGAGAACAGAAGGAGTAAAGATCACAGTGACTTGACCTGTGGTGATTGTGCAGATTTTTCAGGAGAGGATTAATAAACTAAGAACATTTATGTGTAAGTATATGTATATGTGTGTATATATATATATATATCCACAACACTAACTATAAAGTATTCTTGTAAAAAATTGGAAGAGAGGCTTACCAAGAGCTCTAGATCTAACTGCCAATTTTATAGGAAACACAAGAGATAGGGTATCACACAAAGGCAATCATCAAAATCCAGAATGTGAAAAATTCTACAGGAAAACTTATCTGCTTTCTTCAATAAATTGCAAGAAAAATTAAAAAAGGAAAGGAGACACATATATTACAAAAAACTTGAGAGACATATTAACATGTATCCATTTTGGCTCCTGATTTGAACAAAGCAAAGCAATTGTAAACAAATGATCTCTTAGGAAACAATCAGGGAAATAAATTCAAAGACTGGGTATTAGATAATATTAGGGAACTATTATTAACTTTTAGGTATAATAATAGTATTGTGGTTATTTTTTTCAGAAGAATCCTTATCTTTAAAAGATATATTATAAAACATTCATAGATATAGTGATATAAACTCTTGGATTTGTATAAAAATAATCCAGGAGACGGAAGATGTGGCTAGGGTAAAGATGAAAGGAGATTGGCCATAAATTGACAAATATTGAAACTGGTGATGGTAGTTCATCATACTATTTTTATACACTTCGGTATATGCTTAAAATTTTTCGTAATAAAAAAGTTTTAAAAGATTCAGCAAATAAGACATTTCTCTGCAGATGCAATAGGAACTCTAGTGTCAAGAGAGAAGCTTATTCTAGAAATTACAGCCTATCAAATGGAATCTATTCTGTAGGTGTGTAGTGATACTCTCAACCCACTTTCTTCTCCTTTTCCTCCAGAAAGCTTCAGAAAATATGATACTGTCTGTTAAAATGTAGACATTGAGTGACTGGTGGGTGGGAAGAAAGGTGTTCACTAGGGAATTAGCAGGTTTATCTGTTAATTTTGGAGAATCTCTGCTTTGTCCTCACCACAGTAGAAAGGAATCCAGGCTGAAGGCAAATTGTGCAAATCCCAGGTGAGTGCAAGTCCCTTTAAATGCCCAGTGCAACCCTGTGTGTGTCCCTGGGCTGCCTCAAAAATGATCTGGGGAGCCACAGCCATATAGCTGGTAATTCCTTGCTGGAACTGGGAAGAGAGAGAAAGCTACAACTGAGAACAAAGCGGCTGGGATAATCCTAGGGAGGGATCTACAATCCAAATCAGGAAGTTCAAGCCACGACAAGTCCAATTCTAATTCTGGCTAAAAATTAAAGGCTGAAAACTAGGGAAGTTGGGTGTAAGATGCCACCATGAAGACTTCTCAGGCCTGGAAGGACTAGGAAAGAGGCGACAGAGCCCACCAGTAACCAACCTAGTAAGCAGGAGAGACTCAGACTTAAGGTTGAATTGGAGTGGAGACCAGGAGCCAGGAACACAGCCTTGGGAGGGACAGGTGGATGCAGTAGATTAAGTGGAAAGTCTGTGGTCCGTTGATTATGTGGTCTCCCAGGAGTCTAGTGTCACATGTAACTGATTCCAGGTAGTAGATGTCATTCAGTAATAGCAGAGAAGGAATTTGAACCCTGGTCTGAGTTCAAGACCAGTTGTTTCCCCCTTGTACACTCTGCCTCTAAGCTCTTTGACCAGCCTGAGCATACAGGGAGGCCTCTCACGAGCAGCTCTGTTCTATCCACTAGGTGTTGTTCTTGTCTTGGCATCCCTTCCAACCCCTTGTTAGATGCCAACCCCCAGCTTAGGCAGCAGTGGAGGAGACAGCCAACAGGACACAAAAGGAGGAAGGTGGAAGAGTCAGTGGGAAAGCTTGAGATGCTAGAGGCAAACCCACCTGGATCGAATCCTGGTTTTATTTCTTTTCAGCTCACTAGCCTCTGGCAACTTTCTTGTCCTTTAGTGCTTGTTTTATCACCTGGAAGATGAGCAGAGTATTATCTATTTTGAAGGATTGTTGTGAAAATGAAATTTAAAATGGACCATAAAATAGAATATTAAAGTAGCCAAGAGCCCCCTTTTTCCCTTTTAAAACTGTTTTTTGACCATTCAGGGTCCTGGAATAAATGGAAACCAGGCCGACTGTGGGATAGCAGAAGCTTGGGAAGTTTTATTAGCATGTGGCAGCCCCACACCAAGAAAGTCACATACTCAACCTGTCCAAACTTGTTTGGGAAAGAGTTGTTTTTGTGAAAATTTTATGAGTCAAAATATTATAATACCTTGCCCAGTGTCTTTCCAGTAGCAGCCCATCCCACCATCACAGAAGTAAAGGAGCTGGAAGGGAGTTTCCCGCCAGTGTCATCTTGTCCAAAAGATTTATGTCTTTCCCTATTTCATGATTTTCAACACTACCAATAGATTGGGCATGAGACCTCCACAAATCAAGTAACCCAAGTGTTACGTATCACAAGGCTGATTCCTTTGGGCAAGGTAAGGATATCATTCTAAAGCAATCAGCTAGAGCATTGCATCAGGTAAAGTCTCAGATGCTTTTTCAGAGAGATCCAAAAATACAGAGGATTAGGGGCACCTGGCTGGCGCAGTCGGTGGAACGCACAACTCTTGATCTCAGGGTTGTGCGTTCAAGCTCCATGTTGGGTATAGACTTCACTTAATGAAATCTTAAAAAAAAAAATACAGCATATTAGAGAAAGGTAATGTGTGAGGAGTTTATTTCCTTCATACATTGTATTCCTCAAATGAGAAGTCCAGGTTGAGGAATGGCTCTGCTCTGCATGAGCTATGGTATGTGAAGATAGTGGCAGATAATAGGGGAAGAGAATAGATTGCAAAATTTTTTGCTTATGTATCATAAAGATCTTTATCCTTTTTAATATTCTTCCTCAATATATAGCTATTGCTCACTGAATGGTAACTCCTTTCTTCTTTCCATATCATTTATATCAAGTATGTTGGAGATGGCCAAATCCTTCACAGATAATTTTAATGAAATTTTTTAAAAAGATTTATTTATTTATTTTGAGACAGAAACAGAGATAGAGACAGAGTGTGTGGTGGGGAGGGGCAGAGGCGGAGGGAGAGAGAGAATCTCAAGGAGACTCCCACTGAGCATGGACCCAGACGTGGGGCTCAATCTCATGACCTTGAGTTAATGACCTCAGCCGAAACCAAGAGTCGGATGCTTAACCGACTGAGCCACCCAGGTGCCCCTTAATTAAATTTTAATTAAATTTGCAAATAATGTTCCACTTTGACACTGTAAAGAAATAGCCCTATTTTTCATAAGAACAGTCTCTGGAATTGTTATTGACTTTGAGTCATGAGCTTTTATGCTTATTTTTAAAAGGATCATTTGACTAATGTTTAATAGAATAGAACTTCATTATTGTACTTAATTTTAAATGTCTTACTAGGTTAGCTGTTGACAACTCTAAAGTTTGGCTGATTTTTTTTTCTAAACGGCATCAATCGTAAAGATACAGAATTTAAGGAACAGGGAAGATAAATGTTTAACTCAGGAGCCCCTTTAACACTCTTTCAAGATCCTCTTTGATCAATAGCCATCCAATCAAGACCAAGTCTCCAGGAGAATGCTGTAATTTTGTTCATTTCAAGCTAAGTCGCCAAAGACATTTCTACTGTATTTGTTGTCTTCATTTTATAAATCCTTTTGAGTTACCAGAAGACCATTATAGAACCTTCCCTAACATTAATCTTCTGAAGCTCTTCTCTGGCTCAAATAATTAAAACTTTTCTTTTTCTTAGACCCATGGGACTTATTTTAGATCTCCTGAATAACTTCTATTATGATTAGATTGGGAGGGTTTATGCTACTATTCTTTAACTAGTGATAAAACCTTAAGGAACATATTTTTCCATTGTTTACATGACCCCAAAATATCGAAATGAATAAAGAAATTTATCAATTATCTGGGCTTCTTGTTTTCCCGACACAAAAAAAAACCAGGTAAAACCAGGTAAATACTATCATCTGGAACACTGAAATTTTTATCCCACCTCTAACCTAGTAGTTTATGCCTGTAGACAGAGTTTTAGACAATAGGTGGAATGAAAAGCCAGACTGGAAGGATCATTCTCGTTTTCTTGAATTCCGGGCAATATCCCAACATTAAAATGAATTGTTCTCAGAGCTACGGGGAGTGGATATCTGAAATCAGTCCTTTACAAGCTGCAGGAGGCTTGGGAACTATGAAATGGTAAAATGTCAGCTGGAAGGAAATTAAAGGTTTCAAATCCTGAACTTGACCTTAGAGAAAAGTTTGATTCTTGAGTAACCACAGGGGGGAAACATAGCCACAATGGATCTCAGTGACCATTATCTAGAGCACAAACCTCAGAGGCCCCCAAACCAGTACAATGCTGGAATAGGAAAGAAAGCAGTGCAAATAAGTCTCGGTTCCAATGTTGCTGCTTCCTGGTCACTTATGTTCTCTTAAAGCCAATGGCCGATGGTGCAAGTGGTTTAGCATCTGAGCCTTGGAGCCGGACTGTCTACCTTCACAGAGCTAATCTTTCACTTACCAAAGGTGAACTTGGGAATTTCAACCTCCCTAAGACACATCTGTAAAATGGGACTAATGATAGAACCAAACTCTGAAGAATGTCGTCAAGAGTCCATGAGTGAGGATATATACAGTTGGCACACAGTAAATGCTCAGTTATAGAGCTCCGTTTGTTATTCCTCCCGTGAGCTGCTAAAAGGAGCATCTGCGATAAAAGATGTGAAATGTTGTGAAGACTGCAATGGCCATGCTAATTCAAGGTACTGTTACTTTGTCAGTTCTCCATCAGACCTGCCCTGGTAATTCACCAGGGCTCGATGAAATCGCAAACCCTAACGGGAATGAGTACTCCTTCTTCGTCCTGCTAAGGACCTACAACTTGCGTTTGCAGGAACTTGGAAGAGAAAGCCACTTCTTTTTCACATGTGTCAGGTCAAGTAGAGACCTAACACTGCTGGAAGCCATATCCTCACCTGGATGATTGCCTATTATTTTAATAAAGTCCAGCTCTATCCCTTGCCTTTAGAATTGAGAAATCCTGGGGAAAAGACGGGAATAGGAGTCAGACTCCTTCCTTCTAATTTATCTTGTCCTAGACAGCCCCCTCCTTAGGTTTTCTGGCCAGTAGATTCACCATACTTTGACTTATCCCATAGGTTCGTGATCTCCCTTCGTATATGAGACTGCCTGAGTCAGGAATTCCGAGGTCCAGCTTTCTGCCTCTGCACAGGTTGAATTTAGTGCATGGAGAATTGGACCATTAATTGGGATGAGTTAACTTGAAATGAAATGGATTCTGCTGCTTGAGAAATATTCTTGAAAGAAAAAAAAAAGACTAAATGCTGCTATGTACATGTTGCTAAAGGGGTGCCTGGGTGGCTCAGTCAGTTAAATGTCTACCTTCGACTCAGGTCACGATCCTGGGGTCCTAGGATCGAGCCCCGCTTTGGCACCCAGCTCTGTTTTTCCCTCTCCCTCTGACCCTCACCCTTGCTCGTGTTCTCACTCTCTCTCTCAAAGAAATAAATAAAAAAGATTTTTAAAAAAATGTTGCTAATACCTAAATGGCCAGTTTCCTGTGGAAGCATAGAACAGAATTAAGAGAAGGGGATTATCATTTGGGGAGTTGCTTTGAGTTCCTTTATACAAGATGTTATCAGAATCCTAGAACTTTTGCTAGCTGATAACAATCCTATCAGAAGACAGACCTTTCCTCAAGCACCTGTGGTATCATCACTTTCGAGCCCAGGGAAAAAAGCATTAGAAACAAGTTTTTGGATGAAATAACACACGGAGCTATATATGGCTAGCAAAATACACGGTATTTTGAAAAATAACTCTGAAACCAGGCTCCGGCTTCAGAAAAGAGGAGATCAACCATTAATAAGATTCTGCAATAGGAATTCTGAAATCTGTGAGACAATTTCCTCTTTCCTTTAAAATGGATGACATTGGTATATATACTATGACTGATATCATTAACATTTATTGGGTGACTATCCAGTCAACCAAATAAAATTTACTCTCTCCGTATCCCTGCAAAACACACATCCTCTTGCACTCCCTGGGGGAGTCTCAGGAAAGGGGTATTTTGCTCAGCCTAATCCTCAAAGAAAATCTGAAGCTGCCTTCATGGTCTTTCTTGCCACAAGCAGTGCACGCCCTCTTAGCCCGTTGACCAAATCAGAGCAAAATGGCCCAGATCTTGTGTAATTCCTCTTCCTATGATCCTCTAAAGGGGGAAGAGATGAGGGGCAGGCAAATGCCAGGCTATAGCAGGGGGCTATCTGCATGCTGCTCTTTAATCACCACCCCCACAGCACCAGGTCACAGATGAGGATGGGTAGTAGATAAAGCCGATCGATTGGAACATGTCTGTTTCAGTTTGCAATGCACCAAGAAAAGTACGTTTGGTTATAAATTGCTACAATGAGAGGTGAGCAGCGCAGTCATTGTTAATGTTCGTGCTGCTGCTATTCCAGGCAGAGGTCAACATTGCCACATGAATGAGTGACTCAGCATTACAAAACTGGAAGGTATCTCCTCTGCAATCAAATCTAGCTCTCTCTGAAGTAATCAAAACAAAGTGCCCAGCAGGAGCAAGGCTGGAGAGGAATTTGGCAGTATATTGTAGTGATGGCTATTATTTTATCATATTCATGGTGGAAACTATTCATTGCTGACCAAAATCCACTCTCCTCTTCTTCTGGGCATAGGCCCATCCAACCCCGAGATTGCGTTTTCTGATCTCCCTTGAGACAAGGTGTGGCCGCAGGACTAAATTCTCAAAAACAGAGTGGGAGCGTGAGTGATGCGTATGGCACCCGCATCATTTGCTTAAAACGAAATTGATGCTTGCAACCCGGTCTCTCGTACACTTCCCCATGTGCCCAGGACTTACCTCTGACCCTGCTGATGAGGACAAGGCTCCTTCTGGGGGATCTCCAGGGGGACAGGATGAGAGAAACACGAGCACCCGAAGGCGGGTGCAGAGCAGATCCGCCCAGGACCTGCACTGCTCACTCAGGACTGCCATGTGTGAGGGCAACAAACTTCTATGTTCTTGAGTCCTCTGTCTTTTTGGATCTCTTTGAAAAGGACTCTGACACTTTATCCTGATACAATATATTATGCAATACATCCTTCTAGAAAATACATGTATATGTATGTTCGTTTTCTATAGCTACATAACACGTTGCCATAAACTTAGTGCCATAGAACGAGAGAAATGTGTTATGTCACCGGTCACGCTTAGGTAGGGTCTCTGCTCAGAATGTCTCCAGGCTGAAATGAGGGTGTTGGCTGGGGTTACTATCTCATCGAAGCTTCAGGGTCCTCTTCCAAGCTTGTGTGTTGTTGACAGAATGCATTTCCTTGCTGCTATAGACTGAGGTCCCTGTTTTTTTGCTGGCTGTAGGCCAGCGACCCCTCTCAGTTCCTGGAGGCTGGCTGCAGCCCTTTGCCAAATGGGCCCCATAGGTAGTTTACAGCATAATTGTCACTGCTGCTTTCAGGCCATCGGGAGCACATTCTCTGAGTTCTTGCTCAGACGTTTGCAATCTGGAGAAAACTCGGCTCCAGGAAAGCTTGCCTGATTAGGTCAGGCCCACCCTGATAACCTTCAGTTATCAAAACCATATTAGATAATATAATCATAGGAATGATACATCATCAAATTCACAAGTTCTGCCTAAACTCGGGAGGGGACTATATAGGGCTTGTACATCCAGGAGCAGGAATCTTGGGGGCATTTTAAAATTCTGCCTACCACAATTCTATTTAATATACATATGTAATTTCAACATTCAAATTATATATAATAGCATAATTTTCTTACTATGTGTCAGGAGCTTACAAATGAGCTTATGTGCATTTTACCATTTCAATCTCACAACAAACCTGTGAGAGAGAACATTATAGTCACCATTTCACAGATTACCAAAGTAACTGTGGTTCAGTAATTCGCCCAAAGTTATATAGCTAGCAAGTGGCAGACTCCACAGCATACCCAGTTCTGTTCCAGACAACACAGCCCCCAGAAATGGACAGACCTGTTATACATGCTCCTAGCGCCCTAGAACTCTCCTTCATCATTTGTCACAATGCCATTAAATAATTGTTGTGATATAGATTGCTTGTATCTGTCTCCCCAGACAGAGCGTAAACTTCATCAAGGAAGTTCTGCCTGTTTTGGAGTACATTCAGGGACAAGTAACAGAAAACCTAACAGTGGCTTAAACACATAGGGATTGACCTTCTTCATCTAAAAAGAAGTACAGAGGTAGTGGCTGCTGGTAACGTCCCAGAGGCATGACAGTATCAGCACATCTCTGACTTTTTTGGTCTTCACTCCATGGGTTCAAGATGGCTGTTGCAGCTCCAACCATCACATTCAAATGAAGGCTGGAAGGAAGGAAAAGAGATGAAGACAATCACACCTGTCTCATTTTAGTGGGAAAGCAAACTTTCTATTCTGGAGCTTGGTCGTAACTGGGTGCTTAGAACTCTGAACTGCAAGGGAGGCTGGGAGAGCGAGAGTGTATATTTGGTAAGTAAAAAATAGTGTCTGCCATAGACAGGGATGGTATCTGTCGTATTCATCATTTTATCTCCTGCACCCAGTTTAATGACTGGCACATAGTAGTCTCTTAGTCACTGTCGAATGAATGTTTGCTAAATAATGCGTGCAAAATGCTTAGCACAGTCTTGCATACCCTAGGTAATTGATAAGCAATGACTACTAGTAACTACGTTGTTTAGAGATTCCAAGTGTGTGTGTGTCTGTGTGTGTGTCTGTGTGTGTGTGTGTGTGTGTGCTCACGTGGCAGATGGATGCTTTCCAACACTACTTTGGTTGATTAAGAATAAGCACCAACAGCTGACGATTCTGCTAGGCGTATTAGCCCCACAAGGGCCCTGAATAGGGTGGGGGGAGGTGGGGGGGTGTTGAATCTCCTTCTAGCCTTCCTGGTGCTTTAGAGGCTAAGACCGGCCTATAAGGGATTGCCCTGCAGCGATCCCTCAGCTGCTGCTGGGGCAGCTCAGCTTACACAGTTTACAAAGGGTGAACACTTAAAGTCTCCTTCCTTTTGGTAAGGAGAAAAAAAAATCCCCGCCTTCATGGTGGCAAGATTTCTCTTCCTGAAGCAGAGGCCAGGAAAAACCTTTAAGACCGCTGTGCCTCCACCCTCTTCTTGGCAACTTTACGACAAAGTTGCTGGTCTTCAACCTAACTTCTTTTCCTCTCCAGCCGGAAGCCAGGCAACGAGGTAAATGTAGATTGCCAGTTGAAATATACGCCCCATTCTCCGCTCACCGCCCCGGAACTAGCTGGTGAGCGCATGCGCCGCCACAATGCGGAGACTAGCCCACCACCCCTTTGCTCTTCCCTCCACAGCTACTGTGTGATTTGGGGGATGGTATTAGCTCGCTGGGACTGCTGTTACAAAGTGTCACAGCCATGTGGCTTCAAAACAGAAATTTAGTGTCTCATGGTTCTGGAGGCTAGACGTCAGAGAACCGTGTGTCAGCAGAGTTGTTCCCTTCTGGGCTGTGAAAGAAACACTGTTGCAGGCCTCTCCCCTGGCTTCGGCGTTTTGCTGGTAATGTCCGGTATTCCTGGGCTTGTCTTCCTTGGCTTGTAGAAGCATCGCCCTGATCTCTGCCTTCATTTTCAGATGGTGTTCTCCCTGTGGGCCTCTGCCCCTGTGTCCAAATTTCCCCTTTCTATAAGGACACAGTCATTCTGAATCAGGCCTATCCTAATGACCTCATCTTCACCTGATGGTCTGCAGAGGCTGTGTTTCCAAATACGGTCGCATTCACTGGGGTTTAGAACTCAAACATCTCTGGGGAGACATCATTCAATGCATAAGGAACTGCTACATATGTATGTCCCTTTGCTTAAACAAAGACAAATAGTGATCTCTGGTCCTCCTAAAACATTGAAATCACTTCCAGGGGCTCAGGCAAGAACCAGGACCTATAAAGACAGTGATTCTACGACCTGGATTTTTAGGGTAACACTGACTCTGTGTAATGTTTTCAATGAAAACAGTTGGTTAAATATACTTAAAAGAGAGTTATATTTTGTGCTTTTGTAAAATTTCTCAAATAATTGTCCCGATGGTCAAGTCGGACAAATACATGATTATGATTATAATTCATGGTACGTAGCCTCCACGTGCCAGGCACTACTGGAACTTTAACCTTAGTAATACTGCAAACTGGGTTTGAATAGACTCATTTTATGGATGAAGAAAGTGAGTCTGACGATAGAGAGAGTACATGCCTAGGGTCAGGCCCAGCCTGGGAGGGGTAAATCCAGAATACGAATCAATGTGTGTTTGGTTTCCCCAAGTGCTACAGCATGTTTTTGTTTCAGAAAATATGGTCTTTGTACATTTGTGGCTCAAATCATCTGTACAAATTATAATGGCTGAACATGAAAAAATGAGAGTCGAGACAAACTCAACTTTTAATAAAAAGAGAAATTTGTGACCAGCAGTGCTGAAATGGCACTTCATTGACTTACTGATTTAATTCCATCAGATCATGGTTAGACCCAAAGTGAGCAGACAGTGGTATGTTTCTAATATTGTTAAGAAAAATGTGGACTGGTGTTTAAGTAACTCTTCAGATCTTTAGAAATGTTTGTACCCTTTGGGGACACGGGCAGGTGAAAATTGAGGCAAACATTCAAGTCTTGCCCATGTCAGTACTAAAAACACTTCAGAAAGGGACAGGCATGGTTGAGAGTTTCATAACAGCAGAGTTTAAGAGGTGCCGTTTGTTTAATTTTTTTGGTTTCAAGTTTTTATTTAAATTCCAGTTAGTTAACATACAGTATATTAGTTTCAGGTGTGCAATATGGTGATTCATCACTTCCATACAACACCTGGTGCTCATTACAACAAGTGCCCTCCTTCATCCCCATCCACTATTTCACCCGTCCCCCTATCCCCCTCCCTCCATCAACCCTCAGTTTGTTCTCTTTGGTTAAGAGTCTCTGGTTTGCCTCCCTCTCTTACTGCCATTTGTTTTTAAATTACTCTTATGGTCTATAAAATGTACATATCTCATCAAACTATTTAATTGAAGTCTTCTTAATACCCAGGTTAAGTTACATTAAAGAGAAGATGAAGAATGCCCTTAAATCACTTTACTGTAATAGGATTTTGTGGATAAGAACCTAATTTAAAATAAATGGGCCACTGGCTAGATTTAGACATTTCTGTCATATAAATTTCTGTTCCAAATATATTTGCAGTAATGGATTTTGATCTATTACAAAAATGGTCAGTTGTTTTGGACGTTACCTCGCTTCCCATGCACATGGTACCTGATGAACGACTTCTGGAAATTTTGCTAATTACCAGTGGCCTGTTTTCATGGTGACAAAGTGAAAGAATTTAGCAGAGCACAGATGTAAGACCTGCGTTAAGCCAATAACTACCCCTCCAACTATTTCTGCCCAGGGAATTCAGAGGTAGAATCCTCACATATTCATTCAGCATACTGATTAAACACTGGGGGCCAGGCGCTGTTCTATGTGATTGAGATGCGTCAGTGGACAGTCTGAGAAAGATCCCTGCCTTATGGAGTTTGCTCCTGGTGGTGGGGGTGGTGGGGGGAGAGGGGAGGCAGGCACCAAACAATAAGATGCTAAGAGAGTCAGGGCATCCAAATAAAAGTCAGAATAAAATAACCAGAATAAAAAGGTGAGAAGGTGACAGTGCCATGAGGAGAAAGGAAAAAGGACAGTAAGGCAAGAGACACTGGGAATGTGGACAGGTGACATCCCCATTTCACTTTTTTTTAAAGATTTTATTTATTTGAGAGAGAGAGGCAGAGTGCATGAGTGGGGGGGGGCAGAGGGAGAAGCAGGTTCCCCGCTGAGCAGGGAGATGTGGGGCTCGATCCCAGGACCCTGGGATCATGACCCAAGCCAAAGGCAGCCGCTTAACTGGCTGAGCCACCCAGGCACCCCAACATCCCCATTTTAAATAGTTTGCTGAGGGTAGGCCTCACAGCAAAAGTGACATCAGCGTCTCAGACTGGAGAAGTTGGAATCAGAGTTTCCATTAGATGAAATTGAGCAGGTCCACGAAGAATATAGTGCATAGATGTCATAAACCATGGCCAGGTTTGGATGGCATTGCCAAACCAAGGCCTGGCTGAGAAGAGTTCTGGAGACAAATCACATTCCACTCCCTCCCTCACTCCCTCCAACTTAGCCTCATAATTTAAAACAAGTGTATGTAGAAAAGAGAAGAGGAATCACAGGTTTTCCCTTAGAAGTGATGGGACCAGGGATGGAGATAAATGGGAATGGGATGATTGTATGACGGAATAGTGAATTACTCAGAGGTGGCATTCTGAAATCAGCTCAAGACCTAATGGAAATGTGGAAAATTATCCTTGAAAATTCCTCTGCTAAGCGCCCACTGGAGACCAGCAGACAATCTCTCATGAACTCGGCACGGCCAGGTTTTCTTCTGGCATTCGAGTAGATTTCTGTTTCTTTAGTTGAGCCACAGATAAAATGATTGATTTGCATCATGGGGCCACCTGAAAAAATTTTTTTTTAAGATTTTATTTATTTATGTGACAGAGAGACAGCCAGCGAGAGAGGGAACACAGCAGGGGAAGTGGGAGAGGAAGAAGCAGGCTCCCAGCAGAGGAGCCTGATGTGGGGCTTGATCCCAGGATCCTGGGACCACGCGCTGAGCCGAAGGCAGACGCTTAATGACTGAGCCACCCAAGCGCCCCTCATGTCTCTCTCTTCTAAGCAAGCAAGGTTGAATTTGCATAAACTATTTAAAAATAATTATTTAATGTAGTGACAGTCTACCTCCCAGCCTCAGGTCTGGTGTCGATCAGCCGTTATCAGCATGCCTATATCTTTCTCTGCCTCTCTGAAAGAATGACCTTCATTTGCCCATTTTCCACGGGTTTACCAAGCCAACAAAGTTTACAGCCATGTGGCATTTACCCTTTTTTACTGTTCCACAGGATTGTCTTTACTGAGCTACTGAAACAAACACAGCACTTGTACATTTTTCTCTTTGTTTCATTCAGTTCAATAACAATGAGTGAGAGAAAAAACTTATGCAAAATACCACAATTCACTTCTACGCAGTTCCTTCATACAGACAGGATCCAAATTAAGAGAACTGCTGGAGACAGTGAAATGATTTAGGACAAGTTCACAATATCATGAAGCTTGAAGACCCTTAGTTTAATTATTAGTCAGGATTATTCTGATTACATATGCATAAACTTTTCCTTGGGGATAAGAAATAAGAAGATTAAGTTGTCTTTTTCTAAGCAACACATTACAAGCTTAACCAAGATTAGCCACATTATAACAACTAAGATTATACATTCAAGATTCCAGTTACATAATTTATTTCAAAAATTGAACCTAACTCCTCAAAATGCCCAAACCAAAGAAGAAGAAGAAGAAAAAGTTTCTGTGTGTGTGTGTTTGTGATTATTCTGTGTATTGTTAATTGTGGTTTAATCAATTACACACAATTCTAAAGAAGTTATCTCTTTTTGTGGGGGGAGGTGTGGGAAGGAATATTACAGCTATAGGAGAAACAACTGAAATTTAGTTTTCCTTTTGGTAGTGTTCCTAATGTGGAGACTTTTTCAAAATTCTCAAAGATAATTATGCTTCTCCGATTTTCATCTTGGCCTCAATGGGAATACCATTAATCCCTTTTAGTCGACTTTTTGAGAACTGCCAAGTTTAGACCCTATTCCAAAAGAAAAAAATAAAGGCTTGAAGGGCACTGCTCCCTCCTGGGTGACTGCCAAGTTTCCAGTTTTCAGGAACTTTTTTCATAGATGACACAACCCTTACTAATATCTAATTTCACATGTATTTAGGATAAACTACTTAAACAAGTCCAGTGAATTTAATATCAAGAATTAGTTGCTTAAGTCATTTAAGGATGACTTTTTAAAATAGAAATTTAGGAATGAAATCATTTTCTAAACAGGAGTCCTATGATAGAACCTGAAAAAATTCCAAGCCCATTTATAATTCTTACGTGGGCAAAGGGAATGAGGAGTGATTTTTGAGAGAGCAGCACCCCTGGGCACACAGAAACCGTTAGAATTCACCCTTCAGAACAGCCAAAGGAAGCCGATGTCTAGCAGAGTTCCAGAGTGAGACCTAGGGTCTGGGCAGCCCCTGCAAATCCTGCTATTCCACAAACGTGCCTGAAGGATCGGCAGGGAGTTATTTACAAGAGGAACCACCGAGCCTTGTGGGAAGGATTTCGCCGGAAGAAGGTAGAGGTGTGCAAGCTCGGTCCAAGGACAATGGGTCATTGTCAGAGGGGAGGAGCAGTCTGAGGTTTACAAGGTCTATGTGGCTCTTATTTCCCTTGGGCCTTCATTGCACCCAGAGATCAGGGCCCACGTCCCAGGAGGAAGAGTGTCTGCTAAGCATCACTGTAAAATACAGGTCGGGCAGCATGGCTCTGTGACCTGTAACAGCGGATAACCCAGGCGAAGGGTGCGGTGAATTCCTCACTTTAGCTGGAAGGCAGTTGGCACGTGTTCAGCAGTTATGTGCTGGGAATACCATTCGGATGGGCCACCTGGGATCCCCCTGGCTATGTTGTCCCCTGGGATCCCCCTGGCCACGTTGTTGTCTGAGTGAAAGGCAAGGACCTCCGCCACCTGGTTGCTGGATAGGGGAACGACAACCGGACAGCTAAGCGGGGAAGAGGAGGGCAAAGTCTCCTGTGTCCCAGCCAGGAGGAGTAAACCTGGGAGTCCACGAAGTGACACAACCTCTAAGGATTTCCTTGGCCGCTCCAGCAGGCCTGAGATGCGGCAGGAGTTTCCTAAGAATCGTCTGGACAGACCAGACAGATACACTCTTTGGTTAAAAATCTCTTGATCCTGTCACCTTACTAGACTCCCCAAGGCTGCTGGGACCTCGGGAGATACAGGTCATGTATGTAAGTGGCTTTTATTCAAAAATCCCAGCTCCTCTCCCTGCTTGCTCCCCTCCGTCCCCCACCGCGCACAGGGCTTCGAAAGTGCTGGTATTTAATGAGCACCTATGGAATTCAGTGTGGATACCAAGAAACCCGAAAAACAACTTTTACTTTTAGAGCTGTTGAATCTAGTTCAGGAGTCACCATATGTTTCAAAACATGCAGCAGAATGAAACAAGGAGAACCAATGAAGATAAAGCATTCCGTAGAGCCATCAAAATGAACGGCCCGGTGGCTTCACCCAGGAAAAGCAGCTTGGAAGAAGCGAGTGATAGAGACATCGGAGAGAAATAGTGCCGTTTCTACTTGTGATTGTGAAATCCCAGTCCCCGCTGTGCAATGTTAGTTCAGGCAGTAGCACACACACACGCACACACACACGCACACACAAGAAGGACTTATCTGAAGTGGAGCGAGGTCACGGAGCAGCACTTGGAACAATTCTCCACGGTACAATCCACAGTTCCGTGGCCCCCCTCAGGAGGTGATGAAGTAAGGAATAGCCATGAAAACTTTAAGTGCTCATATCTGAATCTCTTGGGCACTGTGAAGAGGGAGGCAGGCCCAAGATTCATTCAAAATTCATGCCATAAAAGCCGAGCCCCTACAGAGTGGGAGCTAGAAGCAGCCTGGCTGTGGGAGTCAGACTCCCAGGTAGAAACCCGACTTCTCCCAAGTGTGATCAGGGAAAAGGTACTTACCTTCTCTCTGAACTTGAGTTTCTCATCTGTAAAATGGGCCTAACACTCACCTTAAAGAGTTGTGAAGATGGACGATATGTATAAAATCTAGTGGGGTGTCTGGCGTGTAGAAAGCTCTCAATACGCAGGCGTCTCCCCAGCCACAGCACTGGGGAGACACGGCAGTGTGTGGTCATGGGAAATGTAAGAATTTAGTGCAGTGAATGGTTCCTGACAATGCCCAAAGAATCCTTCTGGCCTCCTGTCCCCTAATCCTAGACCCCTTTATTTCCTTCTGTCGAGAAGTAGGTCATCGGCTCCACCCGCCGCAGCCAAGAGCTGACATGGTCATGCTCACTGCCCTGAGCTCTGGAAGTTGGGATCTGAGGAATACCGCTCTATCTTCAGAATCTTCACTTCTTCGGTCTTGTCGGCAGTGCTGGTGCTGTGGGCCGCTCCTTTGTCTTTGATGCTTTTCCCATCACGGTCACTGTTAAGTGCTAGCCACTGCTGCTAGCTCTGGGCCTGGAGTCTGATGTGGGCAAGGATGTGGAAGGAATAGAACTCTGTTTCCTCCCAGTGCTGGGCTGGGGTCCGGCATTGGGACCACTTCCCTTGTCTTGGACGCTGCTCAGTAGCTGCTTTTCATTTCCTTGAAAGGGAAAAGGTGTGTTTCTAACTGAAATAGAGGAAACCCTGGGGTGTTGGCATGCCCTCACCTTCCCTTCCTTAATCCTCCACTCAACGATGCTTTGAAAATTGTATCATTCAATCCAAACAATAACACTAGAACAAAGGTTTTGTTTCCCCATTTTACATATGAAAAAAAAACAAAAAACAAAGAACTTCAGGTAAAACCCTGCACAGCTGCTTGGAGAGAGAGCCAGGATACAAACCCAAGTTTTCTGGCTCAAAGCTCCTCTGCTTTCTGTAACTCTATAATTCACACAGAACTGCTGGTCAGTCAAGACCCAAGCCTATAAATTGTTCCTCCAGGACCTTAATAGTCCCTAATACCTATGAAGTACTCCATTACAGTTTGTTGAATAAATGAATGCATAAATGAATATTGAATGCAAACACAAGGCAATAATCAACTCCCTCGGAAAGATAATAGGCTGCTCTCCTTTCAGTAAACCGTGTTCAGAGATATGTAACATGGAGAGTATGTTCTTTATGACTGATGAGGGCTCCCACTAATTTTGCAGTGCACAGCAGAAGGTGATGGACAGGCAATTTCTGGGCATAGTAGTGCATGCATTCTGGGACACAATATACATCAAAGGCCTGAGCAAAGACAGGTATGGCTTTGTGCAAGTCTGCTTGGAACTAAGGATGCGCTCACATAGGAATAACAGCAGCAGGCAGGCTTGAAAAGTGACATCTGCACTTAAGCACATTGATACTAAGCAGTGCAAGAGAGTTGAAACTTCGAGCAAGCGCTGGTGCTAAATATGAGAAAGGAAATGAAATAGGTCGTGGAGGGAGGGCAAAAAAGCAGGAAAAAAGCTCACTGTGTATGAAGGAAAGGACGTTAATAGATTGCTGAAAAGATCAGGAAATGAAATTTTTTTCCAGAGGCTCTGTTCCATTGTCCACAATACAAAGAAATGATAAGTTCCCCCTGAGCATTGTGGACCCGACATTCTCTTCCTCTTTTTTTTCCTCTCTAATAAGTTACTTGTTGTAAAAGATACCTTAACAACAGCTTAAGAAGATAAAAGTGTTTCTCCGCCAACAGAAGACCTGCCATCCAAACTGGATTACAGGCACAAAAGAGCTCAGGGAAAGGCCCAGAAATCTAAGTAACAAGATAAAAGAGAGGAAGTACCATGCTCTCTCTGGTTATTGGCAACTATATGTCTTGAAATTTTACCATATTGTGTGACATTGCAACTCATTCATAAAGTCATCGGTCACCCAATATTTATGAAATCTTCCTGAGTAACAGGTGTAAGGCTGGGAGCCGGGGACAAGTTACCCTGTCTTGCCTTCAAAGGGCTCATTTCTTTTTTTTTTTTTTTTAATGTTTTTTTATTATATTATGTTAGTTGCCATACAGTACATCCCTGGTTTCTGATACAAAGTTCGAATTCATTAGTTACGTATAACACCCAGTGCACCATGCAATACGTGCCTTCCTTACCACCCATCACCAGTCTATCCCATTCCCCCACCCCTCTCCCCTCTGAAGCCCTCAGTTTGTTTCCCAGAGTCCATAGTCTCTCATGCTTCATTCCCCCTTCTGATTACCCCCCCTTTCTTTATCCCTTTCTTCCCCTACCGATCTTCCTAGTTCTTATGCTCCATAGATGAGAAGAAATCATATGATAATTGTCAAAGGGCTCATTTCTGTTAGGGGCTATACTTATCTGTCTTATTACAAATGAGATATAGAAATATTCTCTGCAAGCACTCTGCCTGGGAGATGGCTAGGAGTGGAGGCTGAAGGGTTTCACAAAGTGGGCTACGTGTGAGTTACATCTTTTATATTAAGTAACAAAAGGGGGTGGTGGCAGGCCCAGGCACAAGCAACAGCATGAGCAAGCCTGCCTGAATACTATAAATTCTATAAGGGGCCTAGAGATTATATATTTGGGAAATTCTCTTTAATAAAAATAATAAAACTTATGGATATGAAATAAAATATTAAAATAAAGGTTTATTTAGAATGAGAAGGTAGACGACAACAACTTACAAAGGTAAGAGCTGGCAAGCATCACTAACCTCACAAAATCTGGGGAAAAAAAAGTAATACTGAATTAATTCACATAACTCTGTAATACTTTCCGCTATCATTTAGTGAGGGGTCGGGTGCTAATAATCTTTGACAGGCTCTTCATATAGCAACAATTTTACAATTTAGTATGTATGGAAAAAGGAAAGATAATTCGTTAATTTTTCTAGGTTGATTGATAAAGTTGAATTTTATTGTTACCAGTTTAGAAAAAACGTTTCAATTTCATAACTCTTTGTTGTTAAAACCATGTTAACTTTCTAGGGCTGCTATCGAATTTGGGGAAACACTATCCAGTTTTTTTTTATACATGAGCTGTAAGATTTTAGGGTGTTTCAATTTCTTTTTCACAATGACTTGTCTTTACTTCTTGAATTAATGACATTATTATCCTGTTGTCATTAATGTTTTCATTATGGTTGTGTATCATGGGTTTTATTTTATCTTCCTTGATGTCAGCTATTTTATGTCAAATCAGCAAGAAATTTAACATTTTTTTCACTGTATTCACATGCTTCATTCCTCTTCATTAATTGGATTATCAAACAATTATCCATAAGCTTTTTTATTACTTTTATTTAAAACTTATCTCTTCCTATGAATGACTTTGCGGTGTCAAAGCAATTTCTCTAGATTTTATCACTCATCTTTATCACAATCATATCACATCATAATCAGGAATCTATAAATTCTTACTTGTTCTATTGAGATGTTCATAAAATGACTACCAAATTACAGTTAAGTCGTATTTTTGAGTTTTACTTTTATTTTATTTATTTTTTAAAGATTTTACTTTTTATTTAGAAAGAGTGCGCATCCGAGCACAGGGGAGGGGCAGAGGGAGAGAGAGAGTCCCAAGCTGAGTCCCCGCTGAGCGCAGAGCCTGACATGGAGCTCGGTCCCAGGATCCCAGGTTCCCAGGACCCCGAGTTCATGATCTGAGCTGAAATCGAGTCAAAGCTCAACCAGCTGAGCTACTTGGGCTTCCCGAGTTTTTCTAACTTTTAAATAAACTTTTTGCATCTTATTTGTGTCCATGTTGCAAGTCTTGAAGAGCTTTATAAGGGGCAGGTCACATTGTTACATCTAGACTAAAGAAAAGAAGAAACCAAATTGGTAGTGAGTTTAAATACTCTATCTAGGACATGAACCAGAAAACATAGAACTTTTACCAAATATCAGAGCTATCACCAATCTTGGGAACTGTGGGGCTTGTTTTGTTTTTGTTTTGTTTTTTGTATTTTATTCCAGCAAGACAAAAGCGTGAGCTCCTAGGGCATATATTCTGCAAACTTATTAATGACCAACAATGAGATTTTTTCACTCACCGTTTATCGCAGCTGTGTTGTCAAGGCTGATTGTAAATGTTGCCTAATGGAAGGTCATAATCAGAATTGTTTCACTTTGTTAAAGTCACACATAAATGCTTTTCAGGTAGCAAAATAAAGCTAGATATAAATATATAATATGTACTCCACATAAATATATTCTACTATATCCAAACTGAATATAACTCCAGGCCACGTTCTCCTTCACTAAATCCCAAAAATGCTTATGCCTGCTCCAGTGCCACGCAACGCTGGGGGTCACGTGACAGGAAGGCTGCAGCAGGAAGAGACGGTGTTCCTAACTGTAGTGCTTAAAAATATCTTTTCCAAATTTATGAAAGCCCATTTATAAAATATCCTTATTTTATAAAAACATTAAAATCCTCCTCCCTCTGCCCTTATTTTCTGAACAATTTAGTCCCAAAAGCATTAATTGGGACCAAAATCGGTATCTGTCAGGAGCAGTAAGGGCAGGGGTGGCAGCATGAGGTATCGGAGACCGCATGGAGGGGGTAGGAAGGCGGCCTCTTCTGCGGGGAAAGAATGGGTAGATGTGGGCTGTCAGAGCCCCAGAAGATTGAGGAGGTGGTCCAAGAAGCCAGTGGAGGCTTCGAAGTTCGATAGTGGTAAAGAGGAAATCTAAACTCAGGGTGAGGTAGGATGGGGGTAGAGGGGTAGAGGCAGGCGTAGAGGCAGCCGAGAGAAGGGCTTATTTGGGTGAGGAGAAAGCCAGGGCACAGTCTGGTGGTGTGTGGCATGGGGTAGGATTGGGGGGGCATCCATGTGGCAGGTACTGGGGAGAAGATTGGTTATAGAAAAGGGAAATTGATCTAATAAGTAAATGCATTGAAGTTTTGGTAGCCAGGCTTCTCACTGTCAGAGAACAGAGTTCTAAATAGGCTAAGGAGACAGCTAAAATGAACCTTGTGTTGGATTGCAAGAGGAGGTATCAGTGTGAACTCATATATAGAAAGATATAAAAACCGGGGTGGCTCAGATCATGACCCCAGGTTCCTGGAATCTCGAGCCCCACATCGGGCTCCCTGCTCAGTGGGGAGTCTGCTTCTCCCTCTCCCTCTGCTGCTCCCCTCATGCTCTCTCACTCTTGCTCTCTCTCTCACGAATAAATAAAAATAAATTTTAAAAAATCTAAAAGAAAGATATAAAAATAAATATAGATGTAAACGTATATATATGTTCTTTAGCTTCTCCACTGAGAAGGTTTGGGAATAGCAACACCCCAAAGCAGTGAGCACCCCTAGGGCTCAGGTCTTGGTTTGTCAATACTATTGCAGGTTTGGACCAGGGAAATTGTAAGATAAACTTAGAAATATTGCTCTTTTAGAACGCAAGAGAGACTCAAAGAATGATGGCAGTGTGTCAAAATTCACAGAAGCCAGCTTAAAGGGGTTCCCGCTGGCCAAATCAGGGACAACTTGAGGTCAAAATAAAGGATGCTAATAATAGATTATTGCTCATTGAATAAAATAACAATCATGAATTCATGCCACTATAAGTTAATTCGTGAATAATAGATGCGGAGAAGAAAAAGCTTTTACTTATAACAGAATGCCAACTAATAAATATAGAAGGAATGAGGGAATTAGGAAATCATCTTTTGGCAACCACTATAGTAATACTTCAAGTCTTTGATGAATGCTCAAACTAGTGAGTGAAATTCACAAAGTCTCCAAACCCCTCCCCCAAATACATTCATTACAAAGGGCAAAGGTAACTTTAGAGACACCCAGCAAACACCACCTCAATCATGATGAAGTTAACATCACCACTAACTGGACAAATGGAAACCCTGTACCCCCTGAAGGGATGCAAAGAGAAGAACAGAGAATTACTTCTGTAATGTTCTTGCTAGAGATGGATAAGCTGGATCTAACTATGAGGAAACATCAGATGAACCTGAACTGAGAGACATTTTACAAAATATCTGGCCTATAATTTTCAAAAGCATCAAGGTCATGAATGTCAAGGAAAAACTAAGGAAGAGCTCCAGACTGAAGGCGTCTAATGCACTATGTAATCATAAAGTGAATCACTTTGGCATACGGCACATTACCAGGACAACTGGCAAAACTCAAATTGGGTCACTGGATAGTAGTGATGCATCTATTTTTGCAATTTTCATGTCACTTGAAAATTATTTTAAAAAATACCGATACAGCCACATGAAGATATAGCTATGGCCCTGTCACGGCACCTCAGAAAAGACCTGTGCTGGTGGAGGTCCTTATACTTAAGATTCATTGGCTTCAGAATAAATCTGCTTTTGCCTATAAATATCTGAAGACGGGATGCAGTCCTAGAAATAAAATCATGTTGCTATTGCATAAATTTGGGAAAATGTTTTCCCAGTATCATCCACCAGCTATTTCTCTTGATTTGTCTTCAAATCCCTGGAGTCATGATGTGTCTCCAACCTAAGCATCTTCGAACTTAAATAATAGATGGTATGGTTAGTCCTTCTGGTCTGCAGTAATATTGTAGTGCTTCTGAGATGTCAAAGAACTTTCACTCATCCCTAGTTATCTGATGATTGCTACTTTTTTTTTCATTGTCTCTTTCTTCAAACCGTGTCTTGACCCTCCTTGGAATCTGCATGTATACATATGATCTCACATGTTGAAACTAAAATAAATGAATGAACTCATCGAAAGATAGTGGATTGGTGGTTGCCAGGGGCTAGAGGGTGGGGGAACAGGGGACAGTTTGGTCCAAGGGTACAAATTTCCTGTTATAAGAAACTAAGTTCTGGGGTTTTAACGTAAATCCAGGTGACTACAGTTAACAATACTCTATTGTATACTTGAAATGCGGCTGAGAGATCTTGAATATTCTCAGCACAACAACGACTAAATAGTAAATATGTGAGGTGAAGGGTGTGTTAACTATCCGTATTGTGATAATAATTTTGTAATATGTACTTATATCAAATTATCACATTGCACACCTTAAAAATACTGTATTATATACTTGCGATTTTCTGAGAGTAGATCTTCAGTGTTCTCACCACAAAACTTACAATGACGTGAGGTGATGGATATGTTCATTAGCTTGAGTATGGTAATCACCTTACAATGTATGCAAATATCAAAACCTTATGTTGTACACCTGAAATATATATAATTTTTATTTGTCAGGTATACCTCCATAAAACTGGAAAAAACACTTTAAAAAAGGAACCTGCATTTTCAATGTAGGTAATTTTTCCTTTGCTCCAGCACAATCTGTTCAAGAATGTAACTCGCATACCTTTAGTTAGCCATCGTGGATCTAAATGCTTTGCTAGATCCTGAAAATAGATGACAGAGGGCCCAGAGTGGAATAAACCATCCACATTATAGAATATATATAATTTAGGAAAACATGCTGAGATCTCATTGGTTGAAAGTATTTGGCAGTCTATGGAGCAAGAGGAAAAATGAAAACTATATATTAGCCACATATTATAATATGTTAGCAACACAAATATCACTAAACAAATCAGCGATACCTGGATGGCTCTGAAAGGATTTGGTGTGGTGTCACCAAAGTGCAGGCAGTAGTGGGGGATTGGCTGGGGCCACTGTATTGAGTTTTGATTGACATACTAAGCAATTGAACTTCATTCAGTAAGTGATAGAGTGCTATTGGAGTTATTTGAGTAAATTAGGGTTGTGTTTAAGAAAGAATCTGAAAATAGCATTGGGAATAGACTGAAATAAGAATCTGAATACAGATGGGGGTGGAAGGAAGCTATTACAAGAGTCCAGACATCATGAAGTTCTGATCTAACACAGAGGCAGTGGGAATTGAGATAATAGGTTCGTTAAGTCTGTTGCAGACAAAATCATCCGGGCTCATATCATATGTCAGACGATGCGAGACAGTTAAAGAAGGTGCTTGGTTTCCAGCTTGGGTGACTTAAGACAAAGAAGGTGACAGTAACAAACACCTGTATGAATGAACACTCACTCTGTAGCAGATTTGCTGGTTGCCTCCCAATGGACCTGCTTCCTTCCTTAGTAACAAAGCCCTGGACAACGTATCAAGCTAAAAATGACATTTACCATCTTCCTTTGCAATATAAGAATAAATATTTCTGGGAAGTATCCTTCAAAGAGAGAGAGATGGGGCTCTTCTCTTTCATCTGTGGAACACTACTGCCTAGACTCAAGAGGATGGCTGGACTCTGCCATGGCAACCTCATCCGGAAAACCAGAAAACTTAGGAACCTGGATCCCTCATCCTTCATGTAGCTAAGACGAGTATCATGGATTTTCTTGCTCTGGATTTCTTTAAATATGCAAGACACTGTTGAGTTGAGTGTTTGTTAATAGCAATCAAACCTAATTATAATTGGGGCACCTGAGCGGCGCAGTCGGTTGAACGTCTGACTCTTGGTCTCAGCTCAGGTCTGATCTCAAGGTTGTCAGCCCGGCTCTGTGCTGGAGTCGGCTTGAGTTCCTCTCTCCCTTGTCCTCTGCCCCTCCCCTCTGCACGCTCTCTCTCTCTTACTGAAATAAATATTTTTGTAAAAACACCTAATTATAATTGATTCAACTATCTTCTCTCTTTAATTTTTCTTTTTTTTTTTAAGATTTTATTTATTTATTCGACAGAGAGAACACAAGCAGCGGGAGTGGGAGAGGAAGAAGCAGGCTCATAACAGAGGAGCCTGATGTGGGGCTCGATCCCATAATGCCAGGATCACGCCCTGAGCCAAAGGCAGACGCTTAACTGCTGTGCCACCCAGGTGCCCCTCAACTATCTTCTCTCTTTTCTAACAGACCCCTGACTATTCACGTACCCACCATTCTCAGGGCAACATGATGGTGCAAGAGAGGTGGGCCTACAACAGTGGCCCCTCTCCATTTTATAGTAGATTATTTTGGAAAGTGCATGTAGCACAATTCTGGCCAATAGGAAGAGGAGAAGTCTTCTAAAGGGCTTCTGGTAAAGGTTTTCTTTGTTGATTTGAAGACCCACAGGAAAAGAAATAGTCCCTGTCTTCTTCCAACAGACACTGCTTGTCTTTTTAAAAAGATTTTATTTATTTGTTTGACAGAGAGACAGCCAGCGAGAGAGGGAACACAAGCAGGGGGAGTGGGAGAGGAAGAAGCAGGCTCCCAGCGGAGAAGCCCGATGTGGGGCTCAATCCCAGGACCCTGGGATCACGCCCTGAGCTGAAGGCAGATGCTTAATGACTGAGCCACCCAGCCGCCCCGATACTGCTTGTCTTGATATGATGTCTGACGCTGCTGCAGTGATCTCAATGAGAGACCAGCCTGAGGATAAGCCAATGGGCTGAAAATGGCAGGAAGTAAAAACAGAAGGGATTGGGTCTCTTTTGATGTCATTTAGCCTCTGAGTTAATCAATCAAGGGACTGACCTATCTTTAGAATTCTCATTATGTGAAACAATACATTTTCCTTATTATTCAAACCAACTGAGTCTGAGTTTTCTGTTACTTAAAGTTGAAAGCATCCTTACTGATATTAAATCAAAAATGGAGAAATGGGTTGGAGGGGACTACTTTTTAAATGGTGACTTTGATGGTTCACCACGACTACTAGGAAGGTTGAAATAGAGGTGGAGCAGAATATGGGTATCGGAGATCATGTATGGATGATCTCCAAATCCTTGGAGCTGTGACTTAGAAGAATTCCTCAGGGAGTATATGTACAGTGAGAAAAGGGTCATGGATGAACATCTGAGAAACAGTTTCATTTAAGCAC
This sequence comes from Ailuropoda melanoleuca, assembly GCF_002007445.2. NCBI lineage: Eukaryota > Metazoa > Chordata > Mammalia > Carnivora > Ursidae > Ailuropoda > Ailuropoda melanoleuca. Next base: position 42,389,606 of record NC_048232.1, read on the forward strand.
TAACAAATAGAGTCTGGGGAAAAGACAGAGAAAGAGGAGACAAGAGTAAAGAGGGAATTCCCTAAAGGGTGGTGATTTCAGAAAACAGGAGGCTAGAACTTTAAGAAGGGAAATGGCAGCAGAGAGCATTGAGAGTTTTAGTAATGAAGTGGCAGGGAGGGGGGAGCTTGCTTCCAGTGGACTGAGGAGACTGGGAGTATTGGCTACTTCGGCGGTTCTCTAATGTTAGAGAAGCTTTAATTTTAAAAGAAAAAAAAAGGTTGCTGCACAAATTTTGATTCATTACTTCTGGAGTCAGAGCCCAGGAGGCTGCATTTTAAACAAGGACTTGGGTGACTCTGGTGTGAGTTGTTCATGAATCACACCTTAAGGAACATTGGACTACTCTCACTATAAATTACCTGGGAGGAAAAAGAACGGTAGAAGCTTGAAGCTAGGCAAGGTCGATGGAGGGCATTTCCATTGGGGAAGACTCAAACATTATTTTTTTTAAAGATTTTATTTATTTGTTAGAGAGAAAGTGCACACAAGCAAGGGGAGCAGCAGGCAGAGGGAGAAGCAGCCTCTCCGAGGAGCAGGAGCCTGACGTGGGGCTCGATCCCAGGACCCTGACGTGGGGCTCGATCCCAGGACCCTGGGATCATGACATGAGCTCAAGGCAGATGCGTAACTAGCTGAGTCACCCAGGCACCCCTCAAACATTATTGAAAGGATATAGGAGAGACAAAAATACCAAAGAAAAGGAGATGATATGTGGTAGTACAAGGTCCTGGAGAGAGATGTAGTTGGTAAAGGATGAAACAGTCTTCAAGACCTAAATGAAATAGATAAGGAGATGGTAAAGATGGTAATGCTATCTACCCCAAAACTGCTTGCAGCTTGGCTTTCTGTGCTTTTTCACATACTGCTCTTTCCGCTTTCTCTGTCCACCTGGAGGTATGGAACCCCTCTTCTTCTGGAAACCCTTAGAGTTACCCGTAAGGATTTTGCCCAATTGTCCCCTCCTCAATATATAAATGAATGAATAAAATGTTGCAAGTAGAAACTAACAGGATTTTTGGTTCAATGGGAAACTCGTTTTTAATCAATTAGATTAAAAGTTAATCTTTTACAATGAGAGGGGCTATTCCCTTCTCATTTTAGGAGATCTTAAGCACAGGCTGGAAAATATGCCGGCAAATGTTATAGGCAGGATCGATGCCTTGGATAGAGGTTTGAACCAGAGAAGTTTGTATTCTTTTTTATCACTGAGATTCTAAGATTCTAGATGATATTGAAATAGAAGAGCCTTCTTGGGGGAAGAGGAAAAAGCAAGTGGGGCATGGAGCTGAGAAGAAATCAGGAACTACGGACAGCATGAGAATATTGAGATAGAATAAAAACAGAAGGTAGGAAGACAGCATTCAAAGGTTTTGTCTTCTGTATGATTTTTGGCTCCATCTTCCCCTCGCCCCCAGTGAAGTGGTGATGCCAACGTTTGATGTAAATTCCAAGGTCAGTCTTGCACTGAAGAGTATTTTCAGTCCATCCCTGAGGCCGACCTTAATGTTTTCAGGGCGAACGTGCTGTTGCAGAAAGCATGAAACAGGTGACTGAATGCTGTTGGCTTTCAGATGGCAGCTTTTTATGAGCAGAAATGGCAAGAACAATGATCACCATCCATGGTACTGAAGCACGGCAGAGAGGAGAGATTGTTTTGGGGGGGGATTTTTTCTCCAAAATGAAGGAATTTATTTAACGACCGGTGATGACTGTGTTGCTTTTTCTGTGAGTGAAGTATATATGGTTGATTACTGCTAAGTAAAAGGCTAAATGCAAATAAGGAAAAAAAAAAAAGTATAAGGACAAAAGAGGTGCTGTGCTCATTGTGAAAGACAAAGTTGAGTCCTACTAATTATATTAATTAATTTACATGAATAATGCATCAAGAATAGAGGCTGATTAATATCAGTAGTGATGAACTTTAATTATGTAACAGTCTCTTCGAAGCATTCCATGGATTTCATTGACACTCTTATAGGCACATACCTCCCTCAAGCCATCAATTTCTAGATCATTAAGGTGTGGGTGGTCAGGTGTCTTGTGATAGTCATGCGGCAAATGGCTGGCAGAACCCAAGCGAAGCACAGAGTCCAACCACTGTCCTGTCTAATCCTTCAAATGCCAATTTGTATCTTAAACTCTTTTCCGAAAGGCTTGGAAGAATTTCAAACATTTGGCTGAAATGGGAGCGGTGGAAACACTTGAAATGACTTCACGGTGCCTGATTGACTGAAGGAAACGATTTCCTGGTGCAATGGCTTGTTGAGGTGGTGCTGAACATGCTCGGTTTGATTTCTTGCCCATCATTAACGGTGTGAAGCACAAGTACATAATGGGCACAGCTGGACTCCATCTATTTTATGCACCCATGCCTGACATCACAACAAGGGACCTAGATGCTATTATTAGAATATGTTTCTAAGTCTCCAGGATACTTCTCTCTCTCTCTCATTGGATTTCAAATATCGCCAGAATCCTTGAGGGGGCCGTTGATGAACTTGCTTGGAGCAAATGATTGTACACTAGGACTCAAGTCCAGGAAGTTATCGTGTAGACTACAGACTGCTGTGCAGGGATAGCTTAACAGCAGAGTCTGAAATGAGTTTTAAAAAGACAAACCGGTTGTAAAATCAGTCCAGGAAAATATGGCCCCCAAACTTTGTTGCTAGGCTAGAAGGAAAAGCTCCCTCTGTCTGAAATATTGCTTGGAAATATCGATGGCTCAGTAATAGGAAGGAGAAAGGGATTCCCAAATATGTATTGTTCTAATCTAGAAGAAGACAGAGGTTTTATAACCATATCAGAATGGGTAATGCATTTCGGTTAGAGAGTAGGGTATGCAAGGGGGAGTAGCAAATATACAGTAAAACAAAACAAAACAAAAACAAATGTGGGTGGGATTTGAACATGGGGAGTTTGGGAGAAAAGAAGTTTGGACTTTATCTCCTCTGGTAATTTTTCTCTGATCTTCCCAGACCAGGTTTAATGCCCCTAATTAAGTGTGATGCTGGGCAGCTCCCAGTCAGCCAGCCGTTCTGTTATTCTCTTTCAGTATAGTATTAATTGATTACATGAGCTATTCTGCACTTTATTATAAAACAGGCCTTGTGTGAGATGATTTTGCCCAACTATAGGCTAATGTCAGTGTTCTGAGCATGTTTAAGGTTGGCTAGGCTAAACGGCGATGTTTGCCGGGACATAACCCCATCGTAAGTTGAGGAAAATTCGTATATGTGGCCACGTTTTGTTTAATGCAGTTTTGTGGTTGGCAGCTTTTAAAATGGTTCCCAATGATCCCTTCTGCAATTGCTTCCTCTCAAGAATGAGCTGGGCCTTCTAATGAATGGAGTATGACAAAAGTTAGGTCTAAGATTAGGTTACAAAGAGACTATGGCTTCCATCTTGTGGCATCCTCTCACACTCTTTTGCTCTGAGGGAAGCCAGTTGCCATATTGTAATCTGCTCTACAGAGAGACTCAGGGCAAGAAACTGATGTCCCCAGCCAGCAGGTAGCTAGTACTTGAGGCCAGTCAACAGCTTCATGAGAGATCTCAGAAGCATATCCTTCCAAGGTAAGCCTTCAGATGACTTAGACCCAACTAACACTTTGATTGCAGCTGGAGAACTGCTGGAGCCAGAAGTACGCAGCTCAATTGCACATGGATTCCCAACCCACAGAAACTTTGAGATAATACATGTTTAAAGCTGCAAAGTTTTGGCATAATTCGCTACACAGCAACAGATGGCTAACACAGGTTTTAAGGAAGTGCCATGAGGTATGCGTAGAAAGTCTCCTAAAAGGAAGAAGCAAAACCATCATGTGTCGTGCTGTTTGGAACATGACTGTGCTGGTCGGAGCTCCAGCAGCTATCTTGGATCATGAGTCAAGGACACTCTAGGAGTGCTGATAATACTGACTCCACCTTTGGCGCCCCATCTTGCTCACACCCATGCAATGACCCCCCCTTGGGGCTCCCTACAAGGCTCCTTGGAGGTTAATGTATGCCCTGATTGGGATGCAGGAAAGCTTGATCTGAGTTTCCCTAAAGTGGTGCACAGAAGATGCTGCTTGAGGTAACTAGTCGAGATGACTGGTACACAGAGGGTGCTTCTTTAGATAACTACCCTTTGACCTCACCATGATGCCTCCCACCCTATAAAAGCTGGGGATGAAGGTCCGGATGTGGTGCAGGATAGCTGCGTGGCACCTGGGTCCTTTACTCACCCTCTGCCTCCTGTCAGTAAGTTACCCTGAGTGAAACTGTGTAAACGTATGGAGTGGCTTGCTTCATCTTTCATGTCTCAGGTGCCTTCCCAGTCTGGAGGATACTTTACTGTCCCTCCTCCACCTTGTAATAGACACCCTCCAGGGACGGCAGAAAGTTGAGATGGAAGAACCCTGTGAAAGTTTCTGAAGGCACTGTGGGACTCCCTTACTGGTTGGAGCAGACCTCTTGTTTCCTTAACTTAAACTTCCCTAAAACAGCCAGTGCTACTTTGTGTTGTGTTTCCTGTTACACTGGACCAAACCTAATCCTGCCTGATACAGGTGCATAGTGATAAGAACAGGTGTTATATCAGCGGTAAGAAGTATGAGCCACGCCTAAGAGAATGAGCAGTGGAGACAGGGACTTTTGTAGGATGAGCAGAAAATGCAGGGGTATTTATTATAAAGGGGAGTAAAAGTGTCACTAACTGCTGTTGTCAAGGATGCCCTAACACTAGCCCGGTGACAGTGTTAACATATAGGTCCCCAAGTCCCTTAGGCAAAAGTTTCACCGAAGTCTTCTGTCAAAAAAATAGTGAAATACACATCATCTCTAAAACGTAAGAACAGTTTAACACGTTCAATATGAATAGTTTGTACACAGCGGCTGGTACCTATTTTAGTTCTATTTTATTAAACAAATATTTGTTGATCATGTATTATGTGCTCTACTTAAAATATTATCATTTTATTATTATCAACACTATTTTATATTTGTTATTTAGGCAACTTAGTTAATATTAAAATGTGCAAGTAGATGCTGGGTTGGCTTTATTTCTAACAAAGGAAAAAAATTTCTTCTGAGGATTGGCAAATCAGCAGTGTCTTTATACCCTTAAACCTATCAAGGTACAAAGGGGAAAAGAATTAAAACGCCACTTTAAATGTGACCCTGGCATTAAACCAGCTATTACCAGGAATATACATTCTTGACATGCCTTCCTGATAATTCTTTCTGCCAAATGACAAGGAAAGCAGGGAAAGGAAAATGCTGCTTTGGATCTAATCATAGCCTACAAGAAAGAATTTGTTGTTAAAGTATGAGTGCTAGACCTTGGGAAGAATAAAATGGTGTTGCATGGTATTTTGTGACAGTCAAAGAGGAAAGCTGGACATAGTCAGCAATGTATCAGATGACAAGTTTATTTATGATTATTTTTATTACAAAATAGGTGTTCATTGCAGAGAAATGCAGAAAATGTAGAAAATTACCGAGGAAAAAATGATGTAGTAACCTAGAGATAACACTGTTAACATTTTGATGTACATTCCCAGCTTTTTAATACCTGTATTATGCTTCTATTGTTATACAATTTGTATTAGAGTTTATATAAAATTTTATGCTCTTCTTTCTCCCATTAGCAATACATCATAAACACTTTCCCATTTTATTACAAAGCCAACTGCAACATTATTCTTCTGTCTACATGATCTATTAAGAGAAAATATGAAGTTAATTTTCATTGGCGTTACATGCGAGACACTAAATAAGGGCTGCGTTGTTGGGTTATCACATGTAATGCTCATTTCAATCATTCTGTTAAGCACCTTTAGGATTCCGCTTTATACTGACATTTAGGGAAAATAAATAACTTGTCAAAGGCTCTAAGGATAAGAATTATAAAATTCAGATTCAAATCCCACTAATTTGAAACTAGAGTCCATGCCCTTAACTATTACATTATGGTATTTCTTTTATTGTAGGAATTTATCAAAATTGGTTTAACCCCATCTTCTATTGTTAGATTTCTGAAGAATTTACATTTTTAGGCTATTACAAATACTGCTGTCATTAACGACTTTAGCCAGACACATTTATGAATATCTAGGTTTACTGCCTTAAGATAAACTTATAGAAATGAAATTGTTGAATTAAAGAGTATACAATAATTCTAAGACATTATGTAATTAAAAATATTTGCCAATTTGACCAAAATATCATTTTTTCCTTAAATTTATATTTCTTAGATTACTAATGAGGTAATACATTTGTTGGCTGCTTAGATTTATTTTTTAAATACCTGATAGGGGCGCCTGGGTGGCACAGTGGTTAAGCGTCTGCCTTCGGCTCAGGGCGTGATCCCAGCGTTATGGGATTGAGCCCCACATCAGGCTCTTCCGCTATGAGCCTGCTTCTTCCTCTCCCACTCCCCCTGCTTGTGTTCCCTCTCTCGCTGGCTTTCTCTATCTCTGTCAAATAAATAAATAAAATCTTTTAAAAATAAATAAATAAATAAATAAATAAATAAATAAATAAATACCTGATAATATTTTTAACATAATTTCTTCTGGCTTTAAAATTTTTCTTATTGATTTGTAAGAATTCTCTCTATATTAGTGATAGTCAAAATTTATCATGAATTTTTCAAAATTTTCTTCTAACATTTGGCCTTAAAATTGTCTTCATGGTGTCTTTATGAGATTTAAAATTTTAGGTAATAAATCAATATTTTCTTTGTTTTTTTTATTTGCTGTTATGTTAAGACACTGTGTTCTCTGAGTTCAGACAAATATTTAGCCTTATTTTTGAGCAAATTTAAAAGACTTTCTTTTAAAAATTGAATTCATTTTTTAGCTTACATATATAAGTACTATAGACCCTTGAACAACACAAGTGTGAACTGTGTGGGTCCATTTATACATGGATTTTTTTTGGTAGATACAGTACTGTAAATGTATTCTCTCTTCCTTATGATTTTCTTAATAACATTTTATTTTCTCTAGCTCATTTTATTGTAAGAATACAGCAGATAATACATATAACATACAAACTATGTGGTCATTGACTGTTTATGTTATCAGTAAGGCTTCCAGTCCACAGTAGACTATTAGTAGTTAAATTTCGGGGCTGCTGAAAATTATGCATGGATTTTTGGCTGCACAGGGGTGTCGGTGCCCCTTCCCCTGTGTTGTTCAAAGGCCAATTGTTAATGACCTGTCAACTGAATCATACGCAGCGCTCTAGGCAAGAAAAGAATTGACTTGTATCTTACAAACTCGCTGTACCTTTGAACTTTTTAAAAAAAGATTTTATTTATTTAAGAGAAAGAGAGAGAGAGTGGGCATGAGCACGGGGGTGGGTGCGGTGAGGGACAGAGGTAGAGGGGCAAGCAGACTCCCCGCTGAGCAGGAAGTCCTACGTGGAGCTCAATCCCAGGACCCTGGGATCATGACCAGAACTGAAGGCAGATGATTAACCCCCTGAGCCACCCAGGCGCCCCATCCTTTGAACTTTTTGTTAGTGGTTAGGGAAACATAATTAGGTTTATAATATTGTTGAGTTTATCAGGTTATTTCATTTGTTTCTGAGAGATACTATGGAATATCCCTGGAAAGATTGTTTGTAAGACAACTCTAACTTTGTGCTATTTAGAGTAGATGTCTCAATGAGTGACACACCATTTTCTTTAGCAAAATCTCTTGCTATTGGGACTGCCTGGAGAGGAAGGAAATAATTCCTGTTCCTAACAGGCGTTATGATGTGTCTCTTATCATAATCTTTTCATTCTTTTAGCTACCATTCCACATTTTTGCATATGATATATTTAGCATTATTATAAACCACAAGGCACCTATTTCCCTGGGGTGATATGCTGATGTCATGGACCAGCATTATTGTTACCCTCCTGCATGTTCCTACCTGTGCCTTTACTGTTTTCCCATGAACCTGGGTGTGCCTTGTTGAAACTTTCTTCCACATTAAGCTCCTTCAAGGGAATTGAAAGAGGACTCTTTTCTCCATCAGAGTCCTACTTGTTGTCATAGAGGCTAGCAAGTGGGGTGGCGCTGGGGGCTGTCCTGCATTGGTGACACCAGGAAGAACTGATGCAGTAATAAATAAAGGAGCAAGCTCCCCTAACTTTAATTTTTCAATACATCTGAAATTTATTTTTGTGTCTGGTGTGAAACAGAAATCTAACCTTATGCTAATTCTATTAATGCTAATTTTCCCCAATGATCTGAAATGCTGCCTCTTTCATACCTTAAATTTATATGTTTATGTATATGCACATACCTGTGTCTGAGCTTTTTACTCTTAGTCTCTTCCATTAGTCAGTTTCTTAGACTGGTGCGACTCTCATATTGCTTGCGTTATTACAGTTTTAAAGCATATTTTAATATCAAATAGTGGTAATCCAGGTCACCTTCTGCCAGTAATCAGTTTACTGCTTCTCACCTCCAAATTCACCCTTCATTGGATGCTCTGGGAAAATAGAGTTGACTCCTTCCCCTCTTTTCCTTTGCCAGCTGGCATGACGTTCATCTCCTGTCAGTAGAGGGCGGTAAAGAGACATTGCAAGAGCAAGTGCCTGCCCTCCGTTCTGGAGAGCTGCTGAGTGGTCTGCGGCAGGCAGGGGCTCTCTAGGGCCCACCTCCTGCAATGCACAGTGTCTGGAGGACCCAGCGACCAGTAAATGCCTCCAGCGCTCCCCTTGGGCAGTTTTATGGTAAAATGCTTTTAGCTGGACATCCGCTGAGCAGCTTTCCCCAGCACCCTAGAAAGCAAATTTCAAGCAAGTTCCATGGGTAGGACCATTGTGACTTCTTTGCCGTTCATTGAGCCACAGCCGGGCCTTCAACAAGGTCTAGATCTCAGTCCTTGGGAAAGGTCCTTTCTTCTGCAGCCCTGGAATTAGTGGCTCTATGCTGTGACATTCTTTAGCTCTCTTTACTTCTTACGAGCTAAACCCTCATTACTCCAATCCTCTTTCATAGTTAATTCTTATTAATATTAAATGTTTCCTGTTTGAATTATTGTTTTGCTTCTCTCTCCTGATTGGATCCTCAATGATACCACGCCTTTTCAAAAATTTCATAAATCCTCTTTTTATTTTTCCAGATGAATTTTTGAATTAATATGTAAAATTTAGGAAAAACTCTTTTAGATTTCCATTATAATTACATTAATCCTATACATTAATTTGTGAAAATTAACATATTTTCAACATTACATGTTTCCTTCTTGATAAACCAGTCTCTTCTATGTTCTTTAGAAGAAAATTTGTTTTCTTTATTTAGGCCCTACAAGTATCTTGCTATTTTCTAGATATTTTGTTGCTGTTAGGATGAATGTAGATCTTTTCCACTATATTTTCTACATGGCTCAGAAGTAATAGTTATCTTGACTGATACCTGAAATTTGGCTCCCAGGAAATTGGCCTTCTACAGAACTCCATGGAACCTGGATAAAGCCAAGTTAAAGCAATCGACTCTGGGATAACATCAAGGTAGTGGATCAGGCCACTGGTCACGTAAGCTACATATATAAGACTTAAACTTTTGTGGCTGTTCTATGTTTGCGCAACAAATTACCCCAACATTTAGTGGCACAAAACAGCCATTTAGTACACTCATGGGTCAGAAATTTGGGCAGGACACAGTGAGTACAGCTTCTGTCTCCTCTTGATGTCTGAGGCTCAGCTAGACTACTTGAAGGTTGGACCTGAAATCCTCTGAAGGCTTGTTAACATGTGTCTGGCAGTTAATGTTTCTGCTGGTTGGTGGGGGGGGGCCTCCATTCTTCTCCACATTGGCCTCGCCATGTGGTCTCTCCATGAAGCCTAGTTTGGGCTTTCTCATAGCATAGTGGTTGGTCTCCCCAGTGCAAGCCTCTCAGAAAGAAAGTACCAGTTAGAAGCTGTGTCCTATTGTTGCACCAGCCTTGAAAGTCACATAGTATCACTTCGTCCTTATTCTATTGGTCAGAGAAGTCACATGTATACTCCAGCTCAAGGGGTTGCTAGATAGACCCTACAACTTGATGGAGTGTGGCAAATTTCTAGAAGAGCATCTACAATCAGAAATATTGCTGTGGCTATTTTTGGATAACAGAATCCGCCACAATCCCCAAACAATATTGAAGGAAGGACTGGTGCTTCCCAAACAGTGACTGCTGAAGTGGCCGCATGGTGACGGGAATAAGCTTCTGTCAGATTCTTGGCCATGCTTGGCAAGGGGCTGGTGTTTCCCCAATTGAGCAGTTTATCAGCCTCATATGCCTAGGGCCAGGATTCATCTCCTAGTATATGACACCTGACCCTGTTGGATCTCTTGGTGCTTTCTCAGAATGTGAAGAACAATGTTAAACTCACAGACCAAGCAACTGCTGCCATCTCTATGAGTTTCCTCAATAAATGTTGTTGCAGGGGTCTGTTGGTGTGCTCTCTGGCAATCTGCCTTTGTTCAAAGTTGGATTTTGCTGGCATATAAAAATCCAATTTTTATTTATAGTCAGATTGCTAAACTTTTTTCATTGCTTCTAAAATCTTTTCGGTCAATTCTCTTGAGTTTTCTAGGTAACAGATTCTGACAGTTTCGTTTTCTTGCTTTTATTGTCTTATAATGGCTAACATTTGCAGAAAAATGGTAAACAAGAGTCCTGATAGAGGAAATTTTTATCTTTCATAATTTCAGAAGAAGAAATGTCTGTGTTCAGTCATTAAGCATGATCTTGGTAGTTGGTTTGGGATAGATTTTTCATTATAATTTTTTTTATTTTTTATTTTTAAAGATTTTTATTTATTTATTTGACAGAGAGAGAGACAGCTAGTGAGAGAGGGAACACAAGCAGGGGGAGTGGGAGAGGAAGAAGCAGGCTCATAGCAGAGGACCCTGACATGGGGCTCGATCCCAGAATGCCAGGATCACGCCCTGAGCCGAAGGCAGATGCTTAACGACTGAGCCACCCAGGTGCCCTGAGATTTTTCATTATAATTTTAAAGAACCACTTTCCTAATCCTCATTTGCTAACATTTTTTTTTAAATCGAATTAGAATTTTCTGTTTAGCATTTTTGAGATTATTTTTCTTCTTTAACCTTTAGGTATGGATGTTTTATATTTCCTAACATTAATCATGCTTGGAATACACTTATTTGGTCATGGTGCACTTTTTTAAAGATTTTATTTATTTATTTGACAGAGCGAGACAGCAAGAGAAGGAACACAAGCAAGGGGAGTGGGAGAGGGAGAAGCAGGCTTCCTATTGAGCAGGGAGCCCGATGCGGGGCTTGATCCCAGGACCCTGGGATCATGACCTGAGCTGAAGGCAGATGCTTAACAGCTGAGCCACCCAGGCTCCCCATGGGGCATTTTTTAGTATCAAATTCAATCACCTATTAATAATAATTCTTTGCATATACGTCTTATTAGATGTTCTCACTGTCATTATTTCCTAAGCACTTTGAAATAACATTTTCTTTGCTCCAAAATTATTTTGGAGGGGCTTAAAATATATTGTTGCTATTGCCAAGTAGTTGAGATTTGTCTGAAATTCTGTTATGACAGCATAGATATTGAGAAAATATATTTGTTTGTAGAAAAGATGTGTATCATTTTAGAGTATGTTATTCATATTAGGCCATATTTACCGTGTTAACAAGTTAACTCCCAGATCCTGGTGGTTTTACACGACAAACATTCATGCTAAGTCATACTACATGTTGAATGGAAGTTTGGTAGGGAGCTCTACTCCAAGCACTCAGACTGATGGAATGACTACCATCTCTTGGCACTGCTATTTCAACTTGTGCTTTCAGCCTTCCTTACCATTGAAGAGAATGAATGGAGAACTCACTCTCCCTTTTGAAATCTTTGACCTAAAATGCACATGCCACTTCCAGTCATCACCCATTCATTAGAGGTAGTCTCATGGCCCACCCTAACTACGAAGATATGTGGCCAAGCAAATGGAAATTCAGAGGACAGTAAATGTCTGTCAAAATATTTATGACTTCAAATGGAAGATAGTCTCAGGGTATTTTACTGAAATTATAATGAAGTTACATTAAATGTTAGAGTGAGTAGTCGCAGAGATATTTTACTGTAAATGAGGAGGACAAGTGGGAGGTGTCTAAAAGACCGAAGTGACTACAAAGAAAGGTTCCTGATGAGTTATCAGAGAACATTTTTAAAATATAAAAGAAAGGATGGAATAACAAGGACTGGAGTTATTCTCTTGCCTGAAACAACCAAATGGACAAAATATATGAAAAAGCTGTCTTTAAGAAATTGGGCATCAGGCAACTAAGGATAATGACCCCTACGAGATGGGTAAAATATGAACCAAGCCCTATGTTTGCCCCAGATTGCTGCCTTCAGAGCATTTCCAGGTTGCAGTTCAAGAAAGGGAAGCCAGTAGGGGAAGAAAGGGATAAAGAAAGGGGGGGTAATCAGAAGGGGGAATGAAACATGAGAGACTATGGACTATGAAACAAACTGAGGGCCTNCTGAAGACTTCAGAGGGGAGGGGGTGGGGGAATGGGATAGACTGGTGATGGGTAGTAAGGAGGGCACGTATTGCATGGTGCACTGGGTGTTATACGCAACTAATGAAGCATCGAACTTTACATCGGAATCCGGGGATGTACTGTATGGTGACTAACATAATATACTAAAAAATCATTAAAAAAAAAGGAAAAGAAAAGAAAAGAAAAGAAAGGGAAGCCAGGGCCACCTGGGTGGCTCAGTCGTTAAGCGTCTGCCTTCGGCTCAGGGCTCAGGTCATGAGCCCAGCTTCTGGGATTGAGCTCCACATTGGGCTCCCTGCTCAGCGGGAAGTCTGCTTCTCCCTCTCCCACTCCCCCTGCTTGTGTTCCCTCTCTCACTGCCTCTCTCTCTGTCAAATAAATAAATAAAATCTTAAAAAAAAAAAAAAAGAAGAAGAAAGGGAAGCCAGGTAAAGTCTGAATTGACCAAGGTAAGGATTTGGTAGACTTCAGGTGGCTGGAATTCACAAGACAGAGTAACAGAGAAGAGAAATCAGCACAGAGATTAAACTTTGGAGGCCTGCAGAGTTCCCTCCAGTATCCAGCAGAGTACTGATCTGCATACCCATGTAAGGAAACTGCCTGAGGATGGGAAAAAACCACCCACAAGGTTAGAGGGAATGGTACCTATTATCAACACAAGGCTGAGAATAGTACCTGGGACCATCAGCTGGAGTGGAGAACTTCATCATTATAGGGCATTGGTAGAACACTCAGAAGAGTTCGCTTAATAGTGAGGAATAACTAGCCCTAGACTACATGCTGTTCCGTGCTGCCTAACATAGTTCAACAACAAGAACCAAAGGATCAAACTCTTTCCAAGTAACTTAGTTGCATCTGAAAATAAGGCTCAAGAATATTTACAGGGATACACAAATATCCAGTGCCCAAAAAGATAGATTTCATAATATCAGGCATCTGATAAATAATTACCAGGCATGAAAAAGCAGGAAAATACTGCCCATGATCGGAAGAAAAATCAATAAATTGAAATTGACCCAGAACTGATGCAGATATTAGAATTAGCAGACAAGACATTTAAAGAGTTATATCTATATTCCATGAGTTCAAAAAATTAAGTAGAGACATGGAAGGTATATAAAAAAAGAAGGCCCAAATAAAATTTCTAATGATGAAAACTATGCTGAATGGGATTGAGACTAGATCAGACACCGTAGAAGAAAAGTCTAATGACTTTTAAACATAAAGCAATAGAAACTGTCCAAAATGAAACACAGAAAACTTTTCAAAATGTCAAGCACCAATAAGCTGTGGGACAACTTCAAGCAGCCTAATGTGCATATCACTAGGGTTTCCAAAGAAGAGCAAAGAGACAGGGGAACAGAAAAATATCTGGAAAAATAATGATCAAAAGATTTTCAAACTGATGAAAACTATAAACCCACAAATACGAGAAGCAAAATGAACCTCCAGCACAAGAAACATGAAGATGACCATACCCTGGCACGTCGTAATTAATTTGCTCAAAACCCGTGATAAACAGAAACCAGTGATCAAGAGAAAATCTTAAAAGCAACCTGAGGGAAAAGACGCATTATCTATGGAGACACGAAGATTAGGAAAACAGTAGATTTCTTGTTGGAAACAACGTATATGAAAAGACAGTGGAGAAAAATCTTTAAAGCAAAGAGAAAAACTTTCAACGTAGAATTCTATACACAGCAAAAATATATATCAATAAATAAAGACTTTTTCAAATACAGAAAAGCTGAAAAATCTCATCTCCAGCAGACCTGAACTATAAGAAATGTTAAAGAAAATCCTTTGGGCAGAAGAAAAGTATGGACAGAAACATGAATTTACACAAAAGAATGACCAGTGCTGAAAACTGTTAATTATTCTCATGGACACAAATGGCTGGAACAGCTTCTTGTATCATATTCAGAAAAGATAAAATCCAGCCAGCCAAAGTAAAGGATCTTTATTTTTTCATCTTTTCCGGTGTGATTCTTTAAAGAACAGGAATCTTTTCTCAGAAGCAACCCCCATACATACCCATAGACTTTTACTTAAGTCACACCGGCCAGAAGTATGAGAAGAGAAATACCCTGATTGGCTTAAATTTAGGATTTACTCCAGGGTCAAGTGGGAGAGGAGTGGAGGAAGGAACAACTGAATTAAACTGGGAGTCTGTTATAAGAAAAAGAGGAAAATGTTTGTCAGGTAGGCAAACAGCATTGTCCACTACTGAGACCATATTTTATATATATATAAAATGTCTAGCTTGGGGTCTCATGAATGAATAAACAATTTAATTATATATATATATACACACAAATATTTGTTATAATTAGATCATAGTATAAACACAGGTTTGAAATCTGGGTTTGTAATATGTTGTGAACATTTCCTCCATCATTAATTTTTTTCCACAACAACATTTAAAATTTAGTAGGTTTAAAGAATTCCACAGAATGAATGTACCACAACTCATTTAACCCAACTCATAATCCTTGCTGTTGGACATTTAGATTGCTTTGAATTATGAACAGCCCTGTAATAAAAAATCCTTCTGGGCATGATCTTGTGCACATTACTGATTGTTTCCGTAAGATAAATTATTTGAAAGGAAAGAGCCAGATTGAAAGTACACATCAAATGCTGCCTTCTGATAAAGTTATATAAGTTTGTTTTCCCACCACCAGAATAGGATAGTTTCCATATCTCCTGACCCTTACCTACAGTAGCTATTAAACTTCTCCAATTTGATCAGCAAAATGTGTCCTTTCATTGTTTAAATTTGTATTACTTTGACTACTAGTGAGGTACATCATGTATTCCCATGTTTTATACACATTCATATTTCTCCTTTTGTGAATTATCTATGTGATAACTTTTGTCTCCCAAATAAAACAACATTTTAATGCAAACAAAACATGAAAGGAAGGACAAATAATTTTAGACACATTAAGGGATGGCATGTACCAAGTTATGATATTATCAGAAAGATAAATGTCTAGAAAGAATTGAAATTTATAAAAAGTAATAAAGGGTATTCTTAATGGATCTAGTTTGAAGAGAAAAATAAGAATATATTGATTTTACCTCATATTCTTTATGATGGTGATTGATGGCCTGACCACAAATGTAGATTAAACATTGGTAGGAAAGAATTGAAATCCTATTGAGATTATCAGAGTTTACTTTCAAATGAGTTTAACCTTGTGAGACTCATTGAATTAATTGCCAAAATACTAGTACTATGGATTAGTACTGATCTTTAAGAAATCTTGCAGAATAGGAGGGTTTCTAGATATCTGGAAACTGGTAAATGTCACCTTGAGTTTTACAAAAGGAAAAAAAAGGTAAAATTTGCGTTTTTATAAGCTAAATTTTATAAGCTAAAATTATAAGCTAACATAATGAAATTTAATGAGAATATATGTGCTAATGGAAAAAATCATCTAAATAATAGAAGCTACTTATGTACAGGACTGGGGATAGAAGTATAAACTACAAAATGCTTTAGAAAAATTAGTGTTTCTTATTCAAATTTAAGTCTGATAGGGCAGAGATTATTTAAATAGCAAGAAAAGTCATTTTAGAAATCTATCTTAAAGTTACAAATAAACAATTCCAACTTAGAACGGGAAAGGGACTTCAAGAATATCTTGTCTAAGCCCTCATTGTTCAGTTGTCAAAACAGACATCAAGAGAGGTAGAGTGCCTTCCCAGCCTCCCAACAAGTGAGCTGGATGATTTAATTCTGCATCATCTGTCATTGGTCTCTCTCTCTCTCTCTCTCTCTCTCACCATCTCTCATAATCTACCCTTCAGGGAAAGGCTGAGGTTTCCTCTGCTTAACATAATGGATTCTCCAGAGGGAAAATACAGTGAATGTCTTAAATTGAAACATGGATTTCTAGCTTTAGACTTCCAAATGAATTTAGGACTTCTGTAAAAGAGACCTAAATCAATGATTGGCCCTGTTGGTCGGACAGTTGGTGTTACTTGATCCCACATTTGATACTTTTGACTCTTTCCAAGGAGAAAGACCACTACCGTGTAAGCGGCATTCCTTCCTCATGCAGAAAAAGTGTTCTCCTTTCCAGATAGATTCTTCATCTG
Organism: Ailuropoda melanoleuca; assembly: GCF_002007445.2. Classification (NCBI taxonomy): domain Eukaryota; kingdom Metazoa; phylum Chordata; class Mammalia; order Carnivora; family Ursidae; genus Ailuropoda; species Ailuropoda melanoleuca. The sequence goes on from NC_048232.1 coordinate 42,406,269, forward strand.
CCCAACTCACCTCTCTTACCTCAGGTCCAATAAGTCTCCCATGAGTCATTACACTGCAATGACTCCGGCATTCAATCTCTTCCTCCAACATGCTAAGCCATCTTGGAAAACCTTTCTTTACACATGCTACTCCCTTTGCCTGGAAGCACTGCAGCCAGATCTTTGTATGACTGGCCAGAGGGCTCAGTTTAGTTGTGACCTCCCCAGAGGAGCCTTGTTCAAGCATTCATTTTAAAATACCTGCTCATTTTCCTGGCTACTTTCCATCCCATTTTTCTGGGGTTTTTTTCTTCATTGTATTTGTCACCATTTGAAGTGGTGTTTTTCCTTTAATATCTTTATGTGTTTGTTGTTTGTCTCTCTACACATACTAAAATGGAAGCTTTTGTAGAACAGAAGAACAGGGTAGAACAGGGTAGAATAGGGTCCTTGAACATTCTTGTTCACTGTGGGATCTGCAATGCCTAGAAGAGCTGACTCATGGAGATATCTCAAAAAAATATTTGATGAATGAGTGAATGAAGTTCCCACTTGGACTCCTTGTCCCACTTCCCAAATGGGAATCATAATATTCAGCTTTATTTGGGTGCCATATTTACGTGTATACAGATGTATATCATTATCAGGCAGAATGGACTGATTGCTCATATTAAACTGGCTACTATTAAACTAGTATGTACCTTTATACTACAGAAACCAGAATTTCAGAGCTTGAATAACTTCAAGGATGATGATGATGATGGTGGTGGTGGTGGTAGTGGTGGTAGTGGTAGTGGTGGTGGAGGAAGACTGAAACCCAGAGAAGTGACTGACACAAAGTGACACAGATATTTCTAGATAAAGTGGAAACACAGTCCAGGTTTTCTGTCTCCGAATACTGTTTTTTCCTATTGATCTGCACTCCTTCTATAAACTATGAGACCGCATATGAACTAACTATGGAGAGAGAGGGTGTTTGGAAAGGATGATGAATAGTGGGAAAAAGTCAGAAAAAACAATCAATTAACAATGGTTGCCACAGAATCAGGAAGTAGTGATACACACTACCTGTAGTCTAAACGAGGGAAATAATAGCCAACCGCTCATAATACTATAAACCAGGAAATCCTAAAAGAGCACAGCTACTTCAATTATAAAGGCTATGAGGTGGGCTTTTTTTTTCCTCAGAGGAGGGCCATAAGTCTCCTGTAAGCTGCTCCATATAAGAAGCTCTGAGGGGGTTTGTAGTTGCCCCATTATTTAAGTAAATCAAATCAATTTTCCACACTCATGGGAGATCTCCAATTAGGAGAAATGTCCTGCAGGTACAAGAAGTAATGCTTTTTCACAACTGTCACATAAAATTCTATCTTTCATATACATATCAAATTTATAAACCAGAAGTAAACATGGCTATAGGACCAAATTAATTCAACATGACGTGTAGAGATAATGGCATTAGATAAGAGGTACATGTACTCTCTATAATAACACGATGCTCTGAAATTATTATTTCCAAGTATCTGGGATTATTCTCAAAAAGTAATGTTTTCCTAAGTTGGATTTTTGGCTGGGATTCCTTAAGTTCATAAACGACTCAGCATGGAACCTTTCTGATAAGATTTTGTAAAGATGTAGACTGCATTTCCATTTATGCTATATTTTCATTAGCTCTAGAGTGGTTTAACAGTTTTCACAATGATGGATTTATACATGTTACTTGTTTACCACATTATTTTGGACGAAAACTAAGGAGGAGAAACTGTATTATTCAATCCAAGCTTAGAGATAAACAGCTGTTTTCTCATACATCACATGTGCAGGTGCGGGTTAAGCTAGGAATTGAGTAGTCATATGGATGTGAAGGAAACTCCTGATTTTCTTGTATGTTACCTGTACTGAAGAAGTGTCTAGCCATGTTCAAGGACCAGTGAACTTTCCTGGGTGGAAAGAGATGTGCAAAGTAAACAACATTAGATCGGGATTCTAGCCCTTATTAACAATGTGACGTGATGTAGTTACTTAACTTTTAAGAGATTTAATTTTCTCACTATAAATTGATGGTGATGATATTTCCCTGGCTCTATCACAGGGTAGTTATGAGGGTCAAGGGAGATAATGTCCGTGAAAGTGTCTCATAAAGTACAAAGAACTATATAATTGCATTTGTGTATGATGCAAAGACCTGGCTGGATATACTAGGGGCAAGGTTAGGAATTCAGGAAGCCCTGTTTGTTTATTCAGTTATGCTCTCTCACCTCCAGATGTCTGTGAGTGTGTGTGTACACACAGGTGTGTGTATATACCTTCATCTGTTCCTCAAAAGGGTCGGAAGTAAGGCCCCCTGGTAACAATGACCACACCTGGGACCCAAATTTTGGTTTCTCATACCATTTTTCACTGAAAGCAACCAAAGTACTTTGGAGAAAGGCTGATTTCAGGGCTGGGGCAGGGAAAATAAAATATGAGCCTAGTACATCTTGTGTGAGAAGTTAAGGAAGTGATCAAAATTATGGATTGTGGAAAAAGACACAAAGGCAGTTTGAAAGGCCAACTGCCATTGGCCAAATTTGGGGAAACTGAGCATCAAAATAATTAAGGATAACAATGAATTATTAGTCATTGAAAACTCATGAGTTCATACTGATAATAAGTAAATAGATAAATGGAGAAGAAGGAAGGAAAATGGTGTAAAGCCCTTTATTTAGAAAATTGATAAAATATAGAGTGTGGCTAAATAAAATTCTTGTGTTCTTGTTAAATTTCTAGAATTTGGTAACTGTACTGTGGGTTTATATAAGAATCTATTTTCTTAGAAAAAAACACATGGGAGTAGGGAGGGGTAGAAGGGCATGCTGTGTAAAATCTATTCTCTAATAGTCCAGAAATATAAGAGCCTGAAGTCTTATATTAGACAAATATGGGGCATGGATTTGCTTCGTGGATTTAGCACTTATTATCTGTTTTAATTTTTTCCCTACCACTTTCTTCTTTTATACCACAAGTACAAAAGGACAGGTGAGTTGGATCTAACCACAAAAGGTTTAGAGAGGTTATACAGAGGAAATATTATCTATAAGTAAACCTTTTAGTTAAAGTATAACATTTACACGGAAAAAAAGGACTTGTATAATGTTAACTCAATGAATTACCACAAAGTGAACACAGTCCTGTATCACAGCATCCATATCAAGGAATAGAATATTGCTGGCTCCAGGAAGCACATCTCATGTTCTCTTCTAGTTGCTACCCCCACCAGAATAATCACTATACTGATTTCTAATAGTGTGGTTTGTGTTGCTGTGCTTGAACTCTATATAGACCATCAGCTTTTTTTTCTCTCCACATCATTTCCATGTTGTGTGTATTTGTAGTTCATTTATTTTCATTGCTATGCAGTGTTCTATTTAAGAATAAACCACAATTTATTCTTTCATTTTCCTGACCATGGGTATTTGGATTGTTTCCAATTTGAGACTGTTATAGGTAATGTGACTAAAGACATTATTGGACATGTCTTTTGGTAAACATGCACACATTTATTTCAGTTATATATCTAGGAATGAAATTGCTGAGTCACAGGATACATACATATATTCAGTTGGGGGATGCTGTCAAATGGTTTTCTAAAGTAGCTGAACCAATTTACACTCTCTCCAGTAGGATATGAAAATTCCAATTGTTCCAAATCCTCATCAATACTTGGTATTTTCTATATTATAATTTTGTCATTTTTGTGGGTTTATTGCTTTTCTATAACTGCGTTACAAATTATCACAAACTTAGTACCTTTAAACAATACAAATTTTTTATGTCACAGTTTCTGTGCATTAGGAGTACAATTTAACAGAGTCCTTTGCTCAGAGTTTCACAAGGTGGCAATCAAGACATCAGCCAAGCTGCATTCTCATCTGGAGGCTTGACTGGACCAGAATCTGCTTCCAAGCTTATTCAACTTGCTGGCAGAATTCATTTCCTTCCTGCAGTATGACTGAGAGGCCCAGTTTTTTGTTGGCTGTTATCTGGAGGCTGCTTTCAGGTCCTAGAAGTTATTCACGATAACCAGACGCCCCCCTTAGTTCCTTGCTACATAGACTTCTCTAACTCAGCTAATTACTTTATCAAGCTCACAACATTACTTCCAGTATTGTAATACAGGCATACTTTGAAGATATTGCAGGTTCAGTTCCAGACCACTGCAATAAAACAAATATTGCAATAAAGTGAGTCAAAGGAATTTTTGGTTTCCCAGTGCATATAAAAGCCATGTTACACTGTAGTGTAGTCGATTAAATGTGCAATAGCATTAGGACTAAAAAAAATGTACAAATCTTAATTAGAAAATATCTTGTCACTAAAAAATGCTAACCATCATCTGAGCTTTCAGCAAGTCATGATCTTTTTGCTGGTGGAGGGTCTTCCCTTAATGTTGATGGCTGCTGATTCGTCAGGATGCTGAAAGTTGCGGGCTATGGTGATTTCTTAGAATAAGTCAATGAATCTTGCTGCAGTGATTGACTCTTTCACAATTTCTCTGTAGCATGTCATGCTGTTTGATAGCATTTTACCCACTGTAGAACTTCTTTGAAAATTGGAGTCAATCTTCTCAAATCCTGCCCCTGCTTTATCAACTAAGTTTATGTGGTATCCTAAATCATTTGTTATCATTTTGACAATCTTCACAGCATTTCACCAGGGATAGATTCCATCTCAGGAAATCACTTTCTTTGGTCATCCATGAGAAGCAACTCCTCATCCATTCAATTTTTATCATGAGATTGTAGCAATTCAGTCACATCTCCAGGCTCCACTTCTAATTCTAGTTCTCTTGTTATTTCCACCAAATCTGCAGTTATTTCCTCCACTGAAGTCTTAAACCCTCCAAAGTCATCCAACTTTTTCAAAACTCCTATTAATGTGGATATTTTGACCTCTTCCCGTAAATCAAAAATGTTCTTAGTGGCATCTAGAATGGTGAGTCTTTTCCAGAAGGTTTTCAGTTTGCGCAGATCCATTGGAGGAATCACTCTCTATGGCAGCTATAGCCTTACTAAATGTATTTCCTCAAGAACAAGACTTGCAAGTTGAATTACTCCTTGGTCCATGGGCTACAAAATGGATGTTGTGTTAGCAGCTTGACAACAGCATTCACCTTCTTTCCATCTTCATCAGAGCTCTTAGGTGGCCAGGTACATCGTCCATGAGCAGTAACCTTTTGAAAGCAATTTTTTTTTCTGAGCAGTGGGTCTCAACCGTGGGTTTAAATTATTCAATATATCATGCTGTAAACATATGTGTTGTCTTTGAGACTTGTTCCATTTACAGACCATGGAAAGAATAGATTTAACATAATTCATAAGAGCCCTAGGATCTTCGGAATGGTAAATGAACATTGGCTTCAGCTGAAAGTCACCCGCTGGGTTAGCCCCCAACAAGAGACTCAGCCTGTCCTTTGAAGCTTTGAAGCCAGGCACTGACTTCTCCTCTCCAGCTATGAAAGTCTAGCTATGAAGATGGCATCTTCTTCCGATAGAAGCCTGTTTCATCTACATTGAAAATCTGTTGGTTAGTGTGGCCCCTCATTGATTATGTGAGCTAGAGCTTCTGGATAACTTGCTGCAGCTTCTGCAGCAGCCCTTGCACTGCACTTTGTACTTTCACATTACAGAGATGGCTTTTTTCCTTAAACCTCAGGAACCAACCTCTGCCAGCTTCCAACTTTTCTTCTGTGTCTTCCTCACCTCTCTCAACCTTCCTAGAATTGAAGAGAGTTAGAGGCTTGCTCTGGATTAGGCTTTGCTCTAAGGGAGTGTTGTGGCTCACTTCACCTTCCATCCAGTGGATCTTCTAACCACTCAAACTTTCTCCAAATCATCAATAAGGCTGCTTTACTATCTTATCACTCATGTGTCCGTTGGAGTAGCACTTGAACTTTCCTTCAGGAACTTGTCCTTTGCAGTCACAACTTGGCTACTTCTTTACCAAAAGAGGCCGACTTTCAGCCTATCTCAGTGCTCAACATAACAAATATAATAATAATGAAAATTTTGATATATTGTGAGAATTACCAAAGTATGACACAAAGATACAAATGGAGCAAATACGGGGCGCCTGGGTGGCTCAGTCAATTAAGCGTCTGTCTTCGGCTCAGGTCATGATATCGGGGTCCTGGGATTGAGCACCACGTTGGGTTCCCTGCTCAGTGGGCAGTCTGCTTCTCCCTCTCCCTCTACCCCTCTCTCTGTTCGTGTTCTCTCTCTCAAATAAATAAATAAAATCTTAAAAAAAAAAAAAACGAATTGAGCAAATGCTGTTGGAAAAATAGTGCTGATAGACCTGCTTGACACAGGGTTGCCACAAATCTTCAATTTGTAAAAAATGCAATATCTGCAAAGCACAATAAAATGAAATGATAAAATGAGACGTGTCTGTACAGGGTCTTATAAAACATGGTGTAATAAGAGGAATGCTATCCCACCATCTTTGCCATATTCTATCAGTTAGAAGTATATCACAAGTCCTCTTTGCAGTCAAGGGGAAAGAGTTATACAAAGGTGTACACACCAGAGGTCAGGATCATCGGGGGGGGGTCATCTTGGAGTCTGTCAGCCACAGTAAGTATATTGTGGTATTGCACTATAATCTCATTTTCATTGGAAAACAATTTTCTCTCTAAAACTAACAGAATAAGAAAATACTGTTTACTGAAGAAGTTTATTCTAAAATATCCAAATATTTTTTCCTGTCCATCTTATGAATTAAATTCTCCATCTGACTCTACCAGTTTAGAAATGGGCTCAAAATATAGACTTCAGCTCTCATATCCTAGGTAAAATGTAGCTTTAATAAAAGTTTGACATGCTGCCAGCTCTGATACCCATACCATTTCAACTGGACACAAAGGACAGAAACCTGAGTCATAGCCAGAGATACTCCAGAGATTTTGGATACATTACTGAAATATGAGGAATTCTTATTCAGTTGCCTGGAAATGGGACTTGGCCTCTTCTTTCTTGCTTGCTTCCTCTAAACAGCATGAACCATCACTCTGCACTATTAAGCAGTGGCAATTTCACTCTAGGGGAGACATTTCAGGAGTGAATGCTGTGATCTCTGAGATTTGTTTATCACTTCTTTTAACGTTATAGAGTGGCTGGAACCTTCCCCAGGAGGAAGATACTGATTAACTGTCAAACATCATTATGGTTAATATGCTTGCTGAATCACATATAACAGAATCATCAACATTGACCACAAAGAAAAAAAAAGGGATCATTAGACCTTCAAAGTAAAGAATTTATAAATCACTTTGCTAATGAGAACTGCATTTTAAATGTTTTATTCACTGTAGGGAACACTGTCACAGATGAGTTTTTGAATGAAATTATACCAAAGAGATTTGAGAAAATAATTGAGTGAACTTAAAGACTCAATACTTTCCTCAATCCAGAAAGCACAAAAGCTCCTCTATCTTAGTGATTTTTTTTTTTTACCCCAATGATCTTTTAATCTTTTGGAAGCTTACTAACTGAAATGTATAGAAGGAAATTAACATCGTTGGGAAAAATTCCCCCCAATATAGCAATATATCCATAGGAGAGCGATTGTATCTAACACAGAAAATGTTACAGAGATAATTTCACTGGGAGCTGTCTTTGAGTCATCATCATAAGACTAAAGAGAAATACCTTCAGATTTGAAATCCCTTGCAAGGAAATAGAGCAATTTTTAAAAAAGAATAACAGAGAGAGTAAAAGAGATATGCAGGACTAGGCCAGAAGACCTAACAAAGAGAAGGTAGCAGTAGCAATATTTGGAGAAATACTTGTGCATTTTGTGAAACTGTTAAAAAATATTAATCTGCATATGGCGCCTAGGTGGTTAAGCATCTGCCTTCAGCTCAGGTCATGATCCCGGGGACCTGGGTTTGAGCCCCACATTGGACTCCCTGCTCAGTGGGAAGTCTGCTTCTCCCTCTCCCTCTGATGTACCTTCTGCTTGTGTTCCCTCTCACACTGTATCTCCATCAAATAAATAAATAAATAAAATCTTTAAAAAATATATTAATCTCAAGAATTTCAGCGAATCCAAAACAACACAAATACCAAGAAAATTACATCTTGGCACATCACAAACTGCTAAAATCCAAAGGGAAAAAAAATACTTAAAAATATTGGAATCTCTCTTACCTGCATTTCACACATTGGTTCTAGAAGAAGTGGAAGCAAGAAAGAAAAGTGTTGAGAGAGGCTAGACCAAGTGATGACATTCTTCTCATGATTGATGAAAGACCTGGGGTAAAGGAAAACCTGCAGTTTTGCACCTCCTATGTAGGAAAAACCTGGTTCTTCTCCTGAGTTTCTTTATCCTGCGTGCCCCCTTTACAATTCCCACAGAACACTTCCCTTCTGGCATTCTGGTCTCCAAACGTGTGGGGCTTTTTCCTCCCCAACACAAGCAGTGGTTGTCCTACAACTCAAGACAAATCTGACACAATCCACTTGGAGATAGTGTCAGATCCTACAGGTACGGGCTCAGCCTCACGAGACTGTCCTTCAGTCCCCACTTCAGACGCCAGTTGAAAGCCCAGGTGATCAGCTGTGCTTCTGACCAGCTGACTATAAATTGGATAGTCCAATGACCCCCCTCCTCAGGTTTGATTAATTTGCTAGAGTGGCTCATGGAACTCAGGGAAACATGTTTGCCAGCTTATTAAAGATACAGATAAACAGCCAGGTGAAGAAATACGCAAGGTAAGGTCTAGGAGGGTCCTGAGCACGGAGGCTTCTGTCCCCAAGGAATTGGGGTGCATCACCCTTCCAGGGTGTGTCATGTACTCATCCACCTGGAAGCTCGGATTTTATGGAGGCTTCATCATTCAGGCCTTTCCTTTCTCAAGAGAGTGTGGCTGAAGGTGGTGGGGGTGGGGAATGACTAAAAATTCCAAGCTTCTGACCATGGCTTGGTCTTTCTGGTGACTAGTCATCATCCAGGAGACGTTCAGGAGCCCACCCAGCATTGCCTCTCAACAAAGTTAAAGGCAAGCGGCAGACTGGGAGATGATATTTGCAACACATAAAGCAAAGGTTTGGTATCCAGAATATATAAAGACAGCCTACAATTCAATAAGAAAAAGAAAAAGAACCCAATAAAAAATGCACAAAAACTACTAACAGGTGATTCACAGAAGATGAAATTCAAATGGCCAATAAACAGGAAAAAACCAAACAGCTTAGATCCACCAGCATTGAGGAAAATGCAAAAAAATCCAGAAGATATGATGAGAATCATGGATGAGAATCTACGAAATTAGAAAAAAAACATCTGAATAGATCACACATGGTTTTGTAATTGCAAACTATAGAAATCACAGTTTAAGCAGAAAAAATGTATTAAAGTAGCTAACAGTTACTGATTGCTCACTACGTGTAATCATAATTCTAAATGCTTATATGTATTTGCTCATTAAATCCTCGCAACAACTCTTCAAGATAGGTGCAATTATTTCTCACTTGTTATGGAACAGGAAGCAGAGACTGAGAGGTCAGTCTCCCTGAGGTTCCACAGATCGTCAAAAAAGAAAGGCTTTTATGTAGGCAGCCTGTTTCCAAGCAAGGCCTACCCTGTTATGAGATGCATTCAATGACCTATCTGAAAACTCAGTCTAAGGGAGGACCAGGAGTCAAGCCCCAGCTCACAGGGCTCTAGGCCACAGAAACTCCACAACTATTCAGAAATCCTAAATACCAACCACTGTTTGTGTCACCAATACCAGTACAGAATGTTGCTTCTGGAACCTCTGTTTCTGAGGACTCTGAAAAATGGATGTAGCTGCTTCTCTTTTTTGGTGTTAAAAAGAAACAGGTCCAACTTGGAATCACTTAAGCTAAGCCCTAGAAAGACGAATACCTAACCTGATTGCGGTTTCCACTTTACCCAGAAGTAGGATTTCAGACCAATCATTCTGGAATTTCCTGATCAGCACTTTGAGGTAATCTACATGATAAGCCTCTGGTCCTTCCTTCTAAGGGAAAGTGATCTTGCCTGAAACAATTTTTTCCTTTCATTTGCTAATAACTTCCTTGCCCCGCCCCCACCGTTTCTGCCTATAAAAGCCTCCCAATTTGCACAACTCCTCAGAACACCCTTCTATTTGTTAGAGGCTGCCTGACTCATGAATCATGAATAAGGCTCACTAGATCTTTAAATTTACTCAGTAAATTTATTTACTTTGTTCTTTAACAGTGGATTCTAAGAAGCCCCTATTTCCGGTTAAGTCCCTGGCTTTCCATTCCTGATCTGGTGTGGATGAGTCTGAATGGCAAAGTCTAGGAAGGATGAAAAAGAGAGTATTGATGTCTGTTGTGGGAGGTGGGGACTCATGATTGGAAATTGTCTAAATATAGAAGCACGTTCAGGGTGCTGGGTAGCCAAAAAGCATGACAAATGATCACTACATTGACAATACCATATGCTGGAGACTATGCAGAGAAACAGGAATTCTGGGATGGAGCTGTAATTGGTACAACGGATATGGAGAGTGTTTTGGTAATTGCACCCACCTGACAGTATATTTTTTGGAGAAAACTTCAGCACATGTGTACAAGAAGGCACGTAAAAAATGTCAGCTGCAGCAGTGCTTAAAATAGCAACATATTAGAAATATCCTAAGTTTCCATTAGTGAATAAGTGAATTGTGTGAGGAAATGAAATGCTATACAGCGTTTAAAGTGAATGACCTAGACCAATACTAGTCAACATGAATGGTTCTCAATAACAGGATACCAAAAAAATGATAAATTCAAAAATGATAAATACCATATGAGAGCATTTATGTAAATTAAAAACAAAAAGAGTACATAAATGTAGTGAGTATAAAAACGTGGACTAAAGGACACACATCACATTCTTGATCAGTGAGGTAAAAATTGCCTCTGGGAGGGAAAAGAGGAAATTAGAACTAGGGGAGGGGAGGGAGGGACAAAGAGAATTTTAGCTTCATTTGAAATATTTTATTTCCTTTATCAAATTTTAAAAACTGAAGCAAAAATGTTAAAATATTAATAACAACTGTTAATTTTTCAGTGATGAGTACATAGAAGTTGGGTTTGTTTTTTTTTTTCTTAAAGATTTTATTTATTCCAGAGAGCAAACAGGTGGGGGCGGTGGGGAGAGGGAGAGGGACAAGCAGACTCCGCTCTGAGCACAGAGTCCAATGTGGGGCTCGATCCAAGGACCATGAGATCATGACCAAGGGTTGGACACTTAACTAATTGAACCACCCAGGTGCCCCATTTTTTCCCTGTATTTTAATAACTTTCCAAAAAAGGGGAAAACCATAGTTCTTCAACTGTATTGAGTTTTGGGGTCCTACAAATTTAATTAGTTTTTCCAGAAATTTTTTATTCTCTTTCATAGGTTTCTCTTTTGGACAAATAAAGGGCACAACTTTATCAGTAATGCTGAAGCTATATAATTCATTTGATTAGCATTTCACTTTGATGACTACAGAGATTTGTACATTTTCCAGGTTATTTAATATTAAAGGTTCAGATATAATCTTTCTCAAGGGTATAAACTATATTTAACTCCTTTCTTTTTGTATAATCTGCCAACCGTGATTTGTCTGCTGCCTTCTAGCGAATGAAGATAGAATCCATTTGGTAGCAGAAACTAAAGCCATTTTTCTTTAATATGGAAAAAATACTTTTGGAATTAGTTTTATTTCAATTGTGACAGCATCTAAATCAAACATTATTTCATTGAAGAGTCTATTTTAAACAGCAGAAAGTTGAGAATATTTTCTTCTATAATATATATTCTGAATATCCTTGAAGCTGGTGTTAAAGACAGACCTTGAGCTGTTTATCACCTCCCTAGCCATTCTATTTTATTGATCAACTCCTTTGAAGAATGTGAGATTTCAGTATAATCACCAGTCCCTAAATATGGGGAAATTTAGTCAATTGCTACTAGCTTTGGAACAGACAATATGTTATACATGCAATCACTTATGTTCTTTCAGGAAAGCTCACAGATATCTGCTAGATCCAGCCAGAAGATTAACTTATTGTTGATTTACAGGACCACAGAGATACAGGAGAAAATCTAATCTTCCCAAGAGAGGCTCAGACTACCAAACTAATATCACCTTGATAATGGGAAGCGATTACAGTTTTCATGGCTCAAACTTTCTGAGAAGAAACCACAAAGTGGTCTTATTTAGTACCAACTCAGATTTGTTAACAGGTATTTGCACAGAAGATTTAAAACATGTGTTCAAATGATATGAAAAGATTACTTCAGAAGATGGAGAACAAGTGTTCTCCATTTCTGCTGTTGTCAGTTCTAGATTTAATTGTAACTGATAATAGTAAGAATTTAGGTTAAACATTAAAAAAATCATTGGGAGGAATGATAATGAAAAGCTGGGAACCCAGATAAAGAGCTATTGCTTATACTAACTCTCTTCTGGAAAGTTTATATAAATAAGATTGATAGTTATTAGTTTGAGATGGCATGAGCAGCAGAAAGGATAATTTATAATGATCTTTGGCATAAAAAATGCATTGGCTTGGTAAATAGTGATTATCATTCTGTTCATGATAATGGTGATATTACTCCAGTGATTACCTCTGGAGGATAAGAGGAGATTGAAGTGAAGGTTATATAGGAGGCTTCTTCTATTCAATAACATTCTGTTTAAACTTGATGATAGGTATATAGGTGTAATATTCTTTATTCATTTTGTCTCAAATATTTCATAATCATGTTTTTTGTTTTTTTTTAAAGATTTTATTTATTTATTTATTTGACAGAGAGAGAGACAGCCAGCGAGAGGGGGAACACAAGCAGGGGGAGTGGGAGAGGAAGAAGCAGGCTCATAGTGGAGGAGCCTGATGTTGGGGCTCGATCCCATAATGCTGGGATCACGCCCTGAGCCGAAGGCAGACGCTTAACCGCTGTGCCACCCAGGCGCCCCCATAATCATGTTTAAAAGAAAGATGTGTTTCAAGGTCCTCGAGAATCATGTGCTATTCTAGACGCCATACTTAAGGAGAGATTTAGACAAACCAGAGAGTAGTTAGAATGTAATGACCCAAATGAGACCAGAGACCTGAAATAAGGAAAAGCTGAATGGACTGGGGAGGTTTAGCCAGATTGAGAAGACTTGGAGGTGGGAGGAGTAGGACTTGGCACAACAAGGAAACTGACAGATGATAAAAATATTTGAGTAACAGTACTATGCAAAAAGGAATAGATTCGCTCTGTACACCCACAAGGAGTTAAAAACAACAGCAACAACCACAGCGACATCACAGGACAGATTTAGCAGAATCCCACTGTAAGTTAGAGTTGTCTACAAATGGAGTGGCCCACATCTCCACACTGGTCACATAAAACATGTCTTGGAGGACAACTTAAGATGATTGTCACCATGTAAAATGCAAGCAAAGTTGAACTACTCCAGAGTTTTCCAATATAATTAGGTTTTTAAAATGGTGAGTTATGTAAATTTTTCATCTGATCAGCACCTTTCCTGGTAGGGAAATTGTTCAGAGTTGGCCAGGCTAATCATTTCCACAGTACTGAAGGTCTAGAAATGTGACTTCGCCACCGGCATGGTGCTAGGTGCCTGAGGACAAATGCCAAGATCCGAGGGAATATGCTGGTCTAGCCAAATTAGAGTATTCAAAGGGGTTGATATAGAATCGAACAGAAGCTGGGGAATAAAATTAGTTGAGCTGTTGATCCAAAGAGATGGCGTAAGACTAAGTCTAAAACGTTCTATCTGTATTAGTCAATGATCTCTTCTTCCACATCTAATACTTACACAGCTGACTCAGACTTATTTAAAGGGCTCATGATAGGATGGAGTAATTGGAGAGAGAAGCTGAACTAATACACGAAATCACTAAAAAGTGGAATGACTTTATAAAAGCAGCCAATGCAGTAATTTTTTGTATTCATGAGCCTTAACCTCAGCTTGAATCCAAAGCCCTCCAGTTACCAGATGTTTGACCTTGGGAACATTATTTTACTCATTTGAGCATTAATTGCCCTATCTGTAAAGGTATTAATTTTACATGCCTCATCTGTTATTTGAGAAAATGTATATAATCCATCTGTCTAGTGCCTGGTACATAGTAAGTGCTCAATGAATGGATTCAAGAGGTGCCTGGGTGGCTCAGCCATTAAGCGTCTGCCTTCGGCTCAGGTCATGATCCCAGGGTTATGGGATCGAGCCCCGCATCAGGCTCCCTGCTCGGCCGGAAGCCTGCTTCTCCCTCTCACACTCCCCTTGTTCGTGTTCCCTGTTTCACTGTCTCTCCCTGTCAAATAAATAAATAAAATCTTTAAAAAAAAATGGATTCAAAACTGAGGTAGGGCAAGAAGGTATAATCAGCTTTATTTATTATTCTAAATGCTGGGTAAATACTAGGTGTTTAACCAATATTTATAAAATAAATCAGCACTGAACCCCCGAGTGGCTCAGTTGATTCAACATCTGCTTTTGGCTCAGGTCATGATCCCAGGGTCCTGAGATCGAGTTCTGCACCAGGCTCCCTGCTCAGTGGGGAGTCTGCTTCTCCCTCTTCCTCTGCCCCTCCCCCCTGCTCGTGCATGCGCTCTCTCTTTTGCTTTCTCTCAAACAAATAAATAAAACCTTAAAAAAAAATAGCACTGAGAAGACAGAGTGCCACAGATGTGACCCAGATATCTGAGCACCGCGAGATAGAAAATAAACAAAATGGCAATAGTGTTCTGCTAAGCCAGGGGTGTTAGATGGGGGAGGGAATGCAGAAAAACAATATAATATTTTTATGAATAGGGCACCCCATCTATAGGCTGGAGTGTGGCTAGGGTTAGTCAAGCCTAAAGTTGAAAATGAAGGATGATGATGTTGCAGGAGTATTTGCGTTTGTGAGCAAGTCCCGTGGTCCCTTGACTCATGGCAGATATGGCAGGGAGAGAAGTGCTGGAACTTTTCAAATCAACAGAGACCACCAAACATCCTGGTGGACTGCATTATAAATTTTAAGTGGTTTCTATGTACTAGATATATTTGGTCTGGATGTAGGGGTTTACCAATACTCCACGGCTTTAGGACCATCCCAATGTAGAATTGGATTTCGGCCGCCTTAGGCACATTATCTTCACTGATTGCCATGGTGTCAAAGGATCGACTGGGATTGGGTCTTTCTTCTGTCCCCTGATAGTCTGGCTTCCACAGTGAACTCAGGCAGGTCTGTTTGTATAGCATGTAATGCAGATACCAGCATAAAGTGGTCCATTTCAATTGGCATGAAATGAGTTTACAGGTGTGCCTCAGTTATTCAGGTTTGTCTCAGAGCATCATTCAGGGTCCCTTAGAAAAAGGTCTACACATTTCAAAGGTGGCCATAACCCCTAATACCACTTGTTCCCACACAGAGTAATTGGCTCCAGCTGGGGTCAAATTCTAGAAGAATCATAGAGCAGGGCCACCAGAGTTTGGATCTGCTTCTGAAATAATATGCTTTCCTCCAGATAATGTTGGATGTGCCATGAAGGCTGATGAAGAACAAGAGTAGGTAAGGTTTAAAGCTGAGTTGAATAAGATTTTAAATGACTGTGAGACCATGGCCACATCTAGGTTTCCCCATATAAAGAATTCCCAAGTGTGGTCAGGTTAGAGCAGTGGTTCTCAAATTTGAGCATCTCTCTGGATCATCTGCAGGACTTGCTAAACACAGATTGAGGGCCCTGCCCAGCAGTTTTTGATTAAATAGGTCTGAGGGTGGGGCCTGAGAGTGTGAATTTCTAACGGGTTCCTAAATGGTGATGCTAGTGTGGGAATACACTTTGGCAACCGTTGGATTAAAGAGATGAGAGCTAAATGACTAGGAAACCCTAGAAATCATGTATAGCCAGAAAAAAACGTTGAAATAACCCAGAGTTCTTGATTTTGTAGGGTACTCACATATTAAATGGGCATTCCCTTTCTCCGGCATCATTGAATCATCTACTTTAGACCAAATATGACCCAGCTACAACACTAAACCAAGAGTTCTTGGAAAGTTATATTCATAAAGAAACCTTCTCATCCAGAAACTCAGGGAGTATCCCCTTTATGACTCATTGGAAAGCAGGGCTGTCGTAACAGCTCAACAGTATCACCAAATACACAAACTCGTTGAGATGTTCCTGCAAAGCTGTCATCACTTATTATTCTTCCTGTTTTGCCCAAACCTGTAGATTCCATAAAAGTCTTAATTTGTCAAGCCCAAGGTTTCACAGAGCTGGTCTATAACAGGGATTAGCAAGAGTAATGAACTATCTCAAATGGTATTGTTAGGCATTAGTAATCCTAAGAAAACCCCAATGTGCTTATAGAAGCTGGACTGAGGGACCACTGTAACAGTCAGTGCCTTGGAACTTGCAGAAGGCCTTCATTTTGAGCGATGAGAGTGAACACGTCGGCTTTGCTGGAACCTAGGCACTGGATCTAATGTTCTTATTGCACATTTGAACTCACTACACGAGAGCAGGTCCCCTGCCTCTTAGTTTGTTGTAAACTTAGATAACTTTAGTGAATAGGGAGGAGGTGAAGTTGAGACTTAATAAAGTTATTACTAGTGCCAGTGACAGAGTTTCAGGGGAAAGAAAAGGATATAGGGGCCACAGAGCATGGGCGTTTGGTCCCTTATATAACATATATTTACGTGCTAAGCATTTTTCTAGGAATTTAAAATACAGCGGCAAACAAGCCTAAGTCCCTGCCCTCAAGTGGCTATAATCTTTAAGCATGAGACGGTAGAGATAAAAGGGAATTTTGGTAATGGATAAAGGATCCCATTAGCTTCTTGATATCTTGACAGGCTTTCCAGCGTGCAGCTCATGTGGGGGGATGGCATTTAGTAACACACAGTAATAGCACTTAGTCAAGTGTCCTTCTTAGCTTCCTGGGTAAGGACATGATTCATGAAGCTACGCGATATCCTTGAATTGATCCGTCTCCAACTAAATGTAAGAGAAAGCCACTTTTAAATCCATGGAACACAAAAATCTCCTTTTCCAGAAGGGTTCAATATAGATATGGAGAGTGGGACTAGAGTGTTGGACAGAGCCAGGAGTAGAAGTGAGTGGTGCCAGAGGGCAAATATCATCACTGTGTCCAACAGGCTGAATGTATATCGAGCATGAAAGATCAGAATTTGAGCTAAAAATCAGGAATGGGCAGTAAAGTACCCAGTGGAGGTTGTACAGTGAAGGAACGTGACGATAAATATTTATGCATGGGAATGAAGATGCTAGGATATGTTCTGGGTGAATTCCAGAGACCAAACCTAATATTCAAGATTAGCTTTTATAAGCTTTTAGTGCATTCTTACATGGGCAGGGCAATTTCCTTTAAATAGGCTGGAATGGAGCAAGTATTCTCTGCCACATACACTAGGAATAAAAGCAAACAGAACTGAGGTAGCAGAAAAGAAAATAGGGTTTAATTGCTGCACTTAGAAATAGAATGAATGTATATTTATTGAACAATTAATATATGTGTAATAGGGTTCTCCAAAGAAACAGAACCAACAGGACGTGTATACATGTATGGGTGCGCACACACACGAAAAGAGATTTATTGGCTCACACAATTACGAAGACGGGGAAGTCTCCAGATCTGCAGTCAGCAAGATGGAGACCCAGGGGAGCCAATGGATCCCAGTTCTAGCCTGAGCCCAAAGGCCTGAGACCAGGAGAGCTGGTGGTGTAAATTCTAGTTCAAAAGCCAGCAGGCTGGAGATCCAAGAAAAGCCAACGTTTTGGTTCAAGTCCAAAGGCAGGAAAAGATCAATTTCCCAGTTAAGTATTTAGGCAGGTTGAGTTCCCTTTTACTCCTGGGCGGGTCAGCCCTTTTCTTCTATTTAGATCTTCACTTGATTGGATGAGGCCTGCACACATTTAGGGAGAACAATCTGCTTTCCTTGGTCTACCAATTCAAATGTTAATCTCATCCAAAATCACCATTACAGACACACCCAGAATAACATATCTCACAAGCATCTAGGCACCCTGTGGCCCAGTCAAGTTGATACAGAAGGTTAGCCATCATAATACACTGGGACTGTTTTATTTCATTCAATCCTCCCAATATATAGGCTTTTAAAATTATTACCATCTCTGTAATAGAGTAACACTAGGCATCATAAGAAATAGACTTTAGGAGAAGGAAGGGGAAAATGAAGGGGGGGTAAACAGAGGGGGAATGAACCACGAGAGACTATGGACTCGGGGAAACAAACTGAGGGCTTCAGAGGGGAGAGGGGAGAGGGGTGGGGGATGGGCTAGTCTGGTGATGGGTATTAAGGAGGTCACGTATTGCTTGGAGCACTGAGTGTTATATGCAAACAACGAATCATGGAACGCTACATCAAAAACTAGTGATGTACTGTATGGTGACTAACATATCATAATAAAAAAAAAGAAACCTAAAAAAAAATAGACATAAAAGTTTAAAATAACTTAAATACTATGGAAGTTAGTTTCTCACTCATGTATCAATACAAAGCAGAGTTCCTGATAGATCAGCAGGCAGTTTTCCCTATCTTGTGGTTCTATCATCCTCTAAATCCTCATTGTT
Source organism: Ailuropoda melanoleuca (assembly GCF_002007445.2). Lineage (NCBI taxonomy): Eukaryota > Metazoa > Chordata > Mammalia > Carnivora > Ursidae > Ailuropoda > Ailuropoda melanoleuca. The sequence goes on from NC_048232.1 coordinate 42,424,870, forward strand.
ATTATCTGCATCTGGACAACAGAAGGGGAAAAGAAGGTACATCCACTTCTTATAAGCCCTGGCCCAGAATGATACATATCATATCATTTTCACAAATATTTTTTGGGGAGAACTAGTCATCTACCCACACTTTGATGTGAGAGGGACAGAGAAATGCTGTCCCTTCCTAGGGACAACTCCGTGCTCCAAAAAGGGGAACTTTAAACTGGTGTGCACCTAGCTTTTGGCACGGTCTGCCCCTCTAGCACTGAATATACTCAGCTCTCTGTGCACCCATAGGACGTGCTCACTCCTCCCCACGGAAATTATGCATCAGTACCGTGCACTTTCTGCAACAAGCTCAAACTCCATGATCTCGTGGGGATACCTAGTCCTCTTCACTAGGTCTAATAATGGTCTTCTTTTGGTCTGGCAATCTATAACTTGGAAAAGAAAATATGCAATGATAGAGCACGGGTGGGATACATGCAACTGAAGTTCTCATTTGGATAAAGAAAGAATGGGAAATAAACAGCGGTGATAGACCCAATAGCAGTGATAGAGTCCTGCTGGGGAGGCACCGTGAAAAACTCAGTGGGAGCTCTTGGGAATGGGGAAAGTTCCTTCGTTAGACCTGAGTTCTGCTCTCAAGGAACAGAGGCCGAGACCTTTGGCTCTTTCTCTTCCGGAGGTTCTTCCCCGTTATCCTCTACGCCCACATCTGACATAGATGGTGGGGAGTATGCCATTCTTGGGAGTTGTCCAGATTTCACAGTCTTCTTTCTGTCCATGCAATTTTGGAACCTGGCATTCTTTTTGAAAGCTCAAATGGTCTTAGATTTTGGGCTAAGGTTACCATTTCTTTCTTTTTTTCTCTCTCACTCTTTTTTTTTTTTTTAAGATTTTATATATTTATTTGAGAGAGAGGAGAGCACAAGCAGGAGGAAGCGAAGAGGGAGAGGGAGAAGGAAAACCAGACTCCCCACTGACCAGGGAGCCCAACATGGGGCTCAGTCCCAGGACCCTGAGACCATGGCCTGAGCCAAAGTCAGATGCTTAACCAACTGAGCCATAGGGTTACCATTTCTTTACATGACAGTCAGCTATTGCTAAGTTTTGTTGTGGTAATAAGCAAAACTCAGTAACCTTCAACAATAAAAATTGATTTTTTTTTGCTGATATTAAATGTCAACTCTAGTTTGGCAGAATTTTGTTCTGTGTTACTTCATTCTGGGATCCAGGCTAGGGGATCAGCTCCTATCTGGAATGGCTCCTAAGGCATATGATAGAACATGGTGACATCCATTATTTTTTTTACATTCCAGTGGCCAAAGTCTGATATTGATGGGATAGGGAAATATGTTCCTCCTTCAGGGAGGCACTGCCAGTCTTAAGGCAGTGGAAAGAGCCATATAATCTTATTGGAAGGAGGGGACAATAATACAACCTAGCAGGTCCCCCAGAAACTTAGTAGGCTTCAATCAATCTGCTTCCAGTTAGTTCCAAGTGTAACCACACCCAAGTTCTTTCCCGCATATAGCTCTCAACTCTGTTTTGTTTCTTAGCTCCCTTTCCCGAAAGCCTTTCTCACTCAATTTGACGAGAATTATCTCAAGGCCTCCGAAGCCATAGGCTTCAGTAAGCGTCAGTACCCTCAATGGTATCTTTGCTGTAGAGCTGAGTCACTTTATTTGACTGAGGAGTCTTATTGCNCCTCCGAAGCCATAGGCTTCAGTAAGCGTCAGTACCCTCAATGGTATCTTTGCTGTAGAGCTGAGTCACTTTATTTGACTGAGGAGTCTTATTGGACCTTTGTCATTCAAGATCTGTTTCCAACTTATCTCCTCTTGTTTAAGGTCTAGAAACATTCTTTAACACTGGAAAACCTCGTATTTTATCTTTTTTTAAAAAANAACTTATCTCCTCTTGTTTAAGGTCTAGAAACATTCTTTAACACTGGAAAACCTCGTATTTTATCTTTTTTTAAAAAAAAAGATTTTATTTATTTATTAGACAGAGATAGAGACAGTCAGCAAGAGAGGGAACACAAGCAGGGGGAGTGGGAGAGGAAGAAGCAGGCTCATAGCGGAAGAGCCTGATGTGGGGCTCGATCCCATAACGCAGAGATCACACCCTGAGCCGAAGGCAGACGCTTAACCACTGTGCCACCCAGGCGCCCCAACCTCATATTTTATCTTTTACTTCTTGCTCTCTAATCAGACATTCTTGGCCTGAGCTCATAACTTTCTTGCAATACCTTACCAAAGGCAGCAAGCAAGCAACTAATGCAATGTCAATACGTACTAAGATTCTGGCTTTTTCCAATCCTCTCCCCTCCCTACCGCCCACCCACACATGGAAAGCTGCAGACTCAGTAGGCACTTCATCTTCTTTCCAAGCTATTGCAAATGACAGTTTTACCAAATGTTTTGCCACTTCATATCTCCATTATTCATAATAGCATTAGGCATCTGTTTCCTTGGTGCCCACCACCTGCCCTTTGAGCTGATACCATACATTTTTAGGGGTTTCTGTCTTGGTTNATGACAGTTTTACCAAATGTTTTGCCACTTCATATCTCCATTATTCATAATAGCATTAGGCATCTGTTTCCTTGGTGCCCACCACCTGCCCTTTGAGCTGATACCATACATTTTTAGGGGTTTCTGTCTTGGTTTTGGTTTTGGTTATGGTAACATTGAACTTCAGTTTATCAGTTTTTGTTTGATAGGTTGATAGGTGCTGTTACGAATAGATCCTCCTAAAAAAATGTATCAACTCAAACTAAATAGAAATTTATTTTTCACTCAAGCATTTCTCTCTCAAATCCAAAGTGGGTTTCCTATTGGGAGACTCTCTTCCGTGCAGGGATACAGGGATTTAAATTTCTTCAATATTGTGGCTCCATAATCCTGCAGGACAGGAGTTAGCAAATTACAGCCAGTGGACCAAGTCTGAACTGCTGCCTGTTTTTGTAAATAAAATGTTATTGGAACACATCCATGCCCATTCATTTACATATTGTCTGTGGTTGCTTTCACATTGTAACATTAGATTTGAATAGTTGTAACAGAAATGCTGTGGCCTGCAAAGCCCAGACTATTTACTATCTGGACTTTAAGAGAAAAAGTTTGCTGACGAATGCCTTAGGATTTAATTATCATCATCCAAATCTAACTGGGAGAAGGTACAATGCTTCTTAAAGCCCTGGTCCAGAAGCGCCCCACAAATCTTGCACTCACAGGCCACCCTCACAGAGCCTCATGGAGATGTAAATGGGGCTGAGAAATGTCATCTGTGTCTGGGCTGTCAGTCACTTTGCCACTTTCCAGCAACTCTGCTATGTAAAGGGGAATAAGAATTTGATAGATAGCTGGTCAACTCCACCATAATGCCTACCATGTGGATTTTTAAAAAATAGGTATTTGTAAGTAACTTTACTAATGACTTTAAAACCTGTTTGGAGACACTATATCAAAATGGTTAACAATTCTGTCTCTAAAATCAGAAAGGCTTGGGTTTAAGGACTCACAAAGTATGGGCCCATCACTTGGTATATAAATAACCTTTAATTTCAAATTCTTTCAAGAAGAACAGGAATTTAAAGCCATATGCCATCAATCTGAGTGCAATCTGATGTCTGATCTCTTCATCCAGGTTTTAATAGCTGTTATCATTTACATCTATGCTAACAGGATTTTTAGTGGCTTGCCTTTATCAATAGTTTTTAAATCATTTTTTCATAGAAATGGCTCCTTTTGTATCTATATTTTATTAGTGCTTACAATATTTAAAATACATAATTGCGTATCAAGTACAGTTGGATTAAAAAGCTTTGGGAACCAACCCAACTGACTCTTGATAAGCAAGCAGCTCACTGGTGTGGGTAGGTGAGGGCATTTTGAAGAGTAGAATCTTCAAGCACTAAGTGTCGTAAGCATCAGTCAGCATGTTTTATAGACAGAATGGGGAGCGTCATCTACTTTGGCAACCTGATTAAACAGAAGTCAGTTTAAAAAAAAAACCAAATTCTGCACAATATAATTAACATGAAAAAAGATTTAAGCACAAAATGCTATGGAAGCCCAAAGGAGGGAGAAACTATGATTCTAGATCTTTTCAACCTTAATTTTTTTCTAATTTTTTAATTTAGGAATTAACTTTTTTTTTTTAAGAGATTTATTTATTCACTTGTCAGAGAGAGAGAGAGGGAGAGAGAGAGCATGAATGGGGGGAGCGGTGGGCAGGAGCAAGGAGCCCCAGGCAAGACTGGATCCCAGGACCCTGAGATCATGACCAGAGCTGAAGGCAGATGCTTCACTGACTGAGCCGTCCAGGCATCTCTTTTCAACCTTTCATTAAACAACAGTGGAAACCAAAAATAACATTTAAAAAATTTATTTCAATATCTTCACTAATTAAAATATTAAGAGTTATTCTAACACACAAAATGTTAATCTGAATTTATATTTTTCTCTTAAATTTGGGGGACAATATACACATGCTATATTTTCTCTTGTTTTGAATTATCAATAAATATATCAATTATTGTTTTGAATGATCTGACATCCTGTGTTGTGAAGAATTAGAATTCTCAGCAAAAGAATTTTATCCCCACAGAAAGGGCAAATTCTGGGCTCCAACCACACAGGTCTCACTGTGATTGGTTTCTTTTGTTAGAGTATCCAGTTACCTTCCTTCTTTTTACCCATCTTAGTCATTTATCAACTCTCTTCATCTTGTTCTCGCCTTCTGGCTCCAGTCATTGCTGGTCTCCTTATCAGAACTCCGAGAACACTGTGATATTTAATGATACCCTGTCTTGGATCATTCCTTGCCCATCCATGTGTTTGCCTTTTCTTTTTAGAGCTGACTACAAGTGTCTTGGCAGAGGACCTAATCTCCCTTGTCTTTTCTCTGTTCACAGCACCCTTACATCACAGGTACAAATAATTGCTTGTTGAGTTGAATTGAAACAACAAACAGGCTGCCAAAAGAAGTGTAGGTATATTTAATAAAGTGACTAGAAATTTCTGAGCAATTTTAAAATATTTATTCTGTAGTAAATGCTGTGAAAGATAAGGGCAAACCTTTACCCCCTACCACAACCAAATAAACCAATTCTCAATAGGACCACAGAGGAGCTGGTGAAATTCACGATAGACTTACTGAAATAGAAAATCAGAAGGTTCATTTGTCTACATACTGGGTTAAGTGTCAAGAACAATGTGTATACTTCCACTGCGTAAAGAAATGTGTGGAAAGCCATTGCATGCTTGCTTATCTGGTTAGAATAACGCCTAGTACATTACAAAGTGTTATCAGAAAACTGTTTGTTATCATTATTCTCATCACCACCACCACAACCATAACTGGAGCATGAGAACATGAGATGGTTATTTGCTTTCAATCCACAGCAAGAATACTTGAGCTTGGATTTGGGATTCGCAAACTAAAACTCTAAATAAAATTTTTGCAATGGAAAATTCTCTTTACAAATTCCTTCTCCATCTGTTTCATTTGATTGCTGAACTGAAAAGGATTTTCCTCTAAAATTTTCTTTTGCTTCCTCCTCTTTCTTTCAGAAGCAATTTTCTCCTAGTGGGAACACTGTGTAATATAGCCTAACATGTCTTCAATGCAAACTCCAGAATTTAATTAGACATTCTGATAGGAAGGTTCATTTCTTCCCTTCTCTCTGTCACTCTGCAAATCCTTCCTATTTCTTAAGCCATTTCTAAGATGGCTGTCTTTTTAATATTTGAGTATTCTAGGGGCGCCTGGGTGGCACAGCGGTTAAGCGTCTGCCTTAGGCTCAGGGCGTGATCCTGGCGTTATGGGATCGAGCCCCACATCAGGCTCCTCCGCTAGGAGCCTGCTTTTTCCTCTCCCACTCCCCCTGCTTGTGTTCCCCCTCTCGCTGGCTGTCTCTATCTCTGTCGAATAAATAAATAAAATCTTAAAAAAAAATATTTGAGTATTCTAGCTCAAGGTCACTGGGCATGCAAATACACAAGGAGGACAAACATGCACTTTTCTTTCGATTTTCCTTGTTCCATGTGGCAGGAAACAGAAACCAGCATGAGAATTTTATTTCCTATTTCAGAGCAAAGCTGTGTTTTTCTTTTTCCTCTGGATAGGTGCACCTCTGGGGAAACCATTAGTATTAGTCTTTGGAGCGAGTGCACCATTGATTCTATGATAGAGATGTCTTAAGGAAGAGACATGTTTGGCATACATGAGACGAATTTCCTCACCGCGAGTCTCTCTCACGCCACTGCTGTTGAGAAACATTCTCTGATGGGAGAACTTATTGAAGATTTGGGCAATTGGAAAGGGAGTACCTACAGATGAGAACACAAAATGCTCCCAACTGCAAACAGAAATAGAGCTAACAAGACCCCTCTAGAGAGGAGAGAAGGGAGAGTCACTCAAAGACAAAATGAGTGGTTTGCAGGCTCGATTCTTCTTCACCTCACTTCCTGGTGCTGACCCAGAGGTGCGTGGGAATCTATGGCTGTAGACTTCTGAGATACGTGATTTATAAAAAAAAATATATAGTTGCTCATTCAGATAACTGTAATGTATTTCTCATATACGGTTGGTCTTTGTCTATAATTCCTAGTTCACAGCTCCTAAAACACTCAAAATTTCCTGGGGTAAGAGTGGTAAAGATGTCTTTTTTAATGGTAATGAGACTTTTGGAAAGCCCTTTGGTAACTTAGGGATGGGGGGCTGGTTGCCAAGGGAACCAACCAAGTGATTAGTCCCTCTCCCCCACTTCCAGGAGAGGAGAGGGGCTGGAGATTTAGTTCGATTGCCAGTGGCCAATGATTTAGTCAATGCCTCCATAAAGTCACAGGATTTGGAGAACATCTGGGTTGGTAAACATGTGGAGATTTGGGGAGAGTGGCACACCTGGGGAGGATGGGGAAGCTCCTTGCCATTTCCCTATACCTTGCCTTATGCATCTCCTGTTCCTCAGTTACACCCTTTTATAATAAACAAGAAATCTAGTACTGTGAGCCGCTCTAGGAAATTCGTGAAACCCAAGGAGGGAATCTTGGGAACCTCTGACTTGTAGCCCGTTGGTCTGAAGAACAGTTAACAATCCGAACTTGGGACTGGCATCTGAAGTGGGGCAGGGTGGAGGTCAGTCTCATAAACCTTAACCTGTGGAATCGGATACTGTCTCCAAGTAGATAGTGTCATAATTGAGTTGAATTCTTGGACATCCTGCTGGTATCCTAGAATTGTTTGGTGTTGTATGGGACGCACCCTCCCCAGCCCCTCCCCCACACTTACACATGCACATACATCTGCACGCACCATGCTTTCTTCTCTTTCTCTGACCAAAAAATTCTAATCAGAAGTTTTCAGAGACAATATCACCTACCCTTCACTTCTGTTTTCTTTTTTCTTTTTTTTTTTTTTTTTAAGATTTTATTTATTTATTCGACAGAGATAGAGACAGCCAGCGAGAGAGGGAACACAAGTAGGGGGAGTGGGAGAGGAAGAAGCAGGCTCATAGCGGAAGAGCCTGATGTGGTGCTCGATCCCATAACACCAGGATCACGCCCTGAGCCGAAGGCAGACGCTTAACCGCTGTGCCACCCAGGCGCCCCTCACTTCTGTTTTCTAATGGTTCCATCATTGTTGCAAGTTGGGTACTATACCTGAGTTAGTGTGCAGAATATTTTCATGTGGGTCCTCTTGGGATCTATACTTGTGGCCAAAAGGGAAGGAGGTGGGATTAGGGCAGAAAGAGAAGTGAAGCTGTGATGCAGCTTGATGATTGCCTAAGCTGACATCCGAGTCTAAAATGGCTGGTCCTGGCCATCCTGCAATGGGACAGAAGGACCAGGTCCCTATACTCCCACCTTTAGCAGCCTTTGGATGTGGACCATCTCACAAAGTTGTCACCTTAGGTGAGGTAGCTCTCTGTACCTGGGCAATTCCTGAAGGAGCTGACAGCTGAAGGCTCTCTGCTGATGGTGCTTCTAGCTCCTGGGGCAAGTCCATCCTTGGAGGGAGATCTGGGGCACATCCCTTGTCCACCACAATGATTATTGTTTTCATGCTATGTCCTGTTTTCCTTAAGAATTTCTCTTTTGATTCTTAAAATCTTTTCTTTTGAAAGTTAAAGAAAAACTAAACATTTATAATTTCTTTTTGTAGTCACACCATAACAATTTTTTTCAATGTAGTAGTAACATGTCTTAATGACCAAAAGAATGGTCTATATAAGAGTGTGCTTAACAAGGTAAAACTTGACCTAAGATCAGTATTTCAAGATAGTAAAGAAACATTCTCTTTTATAGTCAAAATGATTTGACTTAATTCGAGTCTCAAATTTTTTATTTTGTTTACTTGCTGGTTTGCTATTCCTAAGGCCCTGATTTGGCTTAATTTTCATTCTAAACTATAAAAGAGTCCAGTTTTTGTGAGTTTGCCCTCACAAAATCTATGGCAGAGCTGAGAGTCATGGTAAAATAATGTCCATCCCAGTTAAAAATCTAATCTCCCCAAACAAGAGCTTCAAATCTTTAGTTTAAAAGTGTCACCTTACCCCAGTGCCAGGTCTGACCTGATTTGTGAGCAGACTCAATGTAGGTTTCAATTCCAGATGTCCTGCTTGGTAGCAAAAAGAAGAGATTAGCCAATTGATTTATATTTTAATATTTTCTATCCATATGGAATACTTTGGGTCTAATAGCAGAGCATAAAAGCCCAACTCAGCTGAAAGATGAACTACCATTTGTTATTATCAATCCTGTGTGTCATCATTACCAGCCTCATATTTCAAGAGGACAGCTGGTACTTGCAAGGTCAATGACGGTTTTATATAAAAATCCCAAATGAAAGGACTACAGACATCAAAGATTTGGGACAATCATATAGAAAAAGACTGCCATATGCTAACTCATCCATTCCAAAAATTGGGTTTTTATTTTTGGTACCTATGATGGAGAGATACAAGGAAACTGAAAAGGAGGATTTAGTAAAAGCTATCAATATGAGACTTTACTCTCTCTCCAACAGAAGTCAAACATTCCATAAGAGAAGTTGCTAAGGAAAAACATGCCCAGATGATTGTTACTACTGAATATTCACTCCCTGTTGGAACTCATTTTGAGAGAGCTTGATGCTAATACAGAACCATTCAATTATACAGCAGGACAGTAATGATCTCACAGACTGATGAAAACAAATCAAAATCAGCTCAGTGGTACCAAGGAATAGATGTGGACATGCTGTGCTAGGCTTTCAATGACCTTGGTGTATTTACATTAATGAAAGAGGGATACCAAATTTTCAAAGCTTTTTGATTTTCAGAACTAATCAGGAATCAGAATTATGGTATCTACAACTGCTCTGTCTCCCTTTGTCAGGGGAAGAGTGGAGTTATTGTGAGAAATTATCCAAATCCAGGCTATCCAGCCCAGATAATGACAGCATTACTTCAAAGATCTCGATCTTGTCCATGAATGAAATGCAGTGATGCAGGCATTTGGGAGCAGTAAGGGGACCCACACGATGTTCCCAATTATTTCAACTTTCCATGCTGTCCACCCCACGTATTTACTTTCATTTTGAAATCATGAGTTGAAGCTGTTTGGAGAATATTGTGGAAGGAGAAGAGTGACTAAGATGGGAAAATGGAGGACATTGCCAGGACCTATATTTGTACATAAAAAAAAAAAACAGGTAGTAAGCAAAATTTTATTCCAAGCCTCTAAACTTTCTCTACTGAATGTTTCCTTGCCTGGATAATATATGGTCCCTACTTTCAGGGTTCATCAGCATTTGTGTTCATTCTTTGGACCTCCCCCTCTTTTTGTTATCAAACTGGATGCTCTGATTTGCTAGGAAGTTGAAAGGACACATATACACAAGAGTCTGTTTTATGGACAAAAGCAATATTTTACTCCAAACATGGAATAAACGAATTGAAAATTGAGTTATTCCCCACTCATGTCAGAGATTCAGCAGTCTGAAACTCAACTGATCCGGCTTTGGGTTATGGCTACTTTACTATTGAGATTATGATGACCTCAGTCCCAAATCATCACACCTACGATACGTGAGCTCGTGGTGGGAGAGCGTTCTCCCAGGTGTGCACTAATGGGCAGAATGGCTCAGTTACTGCAGATAATTCCTCCTGCCCCGCAATTTCTTCCCAATTTCTTTTTACGTTCTCATCTCAAATTATCTCAGAGTAAATTTGGATGCCCTGCTTCAGCATCTAACTCCAACCCCTCCCCAGCATGTACCCCACACATTCCCAGCAATGCGATAGACGGACACTTACTAGCTGAATATCTAGGAACTGGACGCTAAATTGCATGATCGTTCATTTCTACAGCTCTCCTATTCATCCAACACCAGAAATCAGCTCTTACTTGTGTCTCCTTATAAATTCTCAGGAAACAAAGTCTAAGAGGTAATTTGAAATTAAATGTAAACTCAATACAGTGTTACCTCTCTATGGCATCTTTGCGTTTTAAAAGCTTTGTTTCTTTTTAAGGAATTACATATAAGGAATTACATATAACCACAAGCAGGGAGTGAAATATGGGTGTGTGTGCACTCAGGGGAAGGTGTGGACACATGCACAGGGGAGGGTGAAGGAGGGGAGGGGTGCAGTAGAATACCTTCGCCAAGCTTATGTAGATCTTACAGATGGCCCAACTTATCCCAGACTTGGAACATTCATTTGTGAATGAATGAATGACAATGTAGGTGTATGTTTGCTGACAATAAATATGCCCCTTTGCTGTTTTTTTTTTCCTTAGACATTGATGACTGTTTAACACACTACATATATTTTATCTACCTTATTGTCTTCTGTTGCTATTAGAATATATTCCCATTACCTAGACCAGTACCTGCTATGTAGTAAATACTCAAAAATTTTAGGGACCTGGGTGGCACAGCGGTTAAGCATCTGCCTTCGGCTCAGGGCGTGATCCCAGCGTTATGGGATTGAGCCCCACATCAGGCTCTTCCGCTAGCAGCCTGCTTCTTCCTCTCCCACTCCCCCTGCTTGTGTTCCCTCTCTCGCTGCCTGTCTCTATCTCTGTCGAATAAATAAATAAAACTTTTTAAAAAAATACTCAAAAATTTTAAATGAATTTTTATATGAATACTACACTCATATATACCTCTGTCAGTTAAATGTGTTGTAATTATATTTTCCTCCTATGCTTTCATCTTTTTACTGTTTCTATAATTTTTTGGTGAATAGAAGTTCTTAATTTTAATATAGTTGCATTTAATTATTTTCCTTCATGGTTATTGTTATTTATTAAATAATTCCTTCCCTCTTCCAAAGCCATGAAATGAAGATATTCTCCTATGTTGCCCTTTAAAATGTTATTACTCCTCCCCCCCAACTATAGGTCTTTGATTTTGTGTATGATGTGAAGTAGTGGTTTAATTTTCTTTTTGGCTCATGTGAATAACCATTTCTAGCATCATTTATTGAATATTCCAAACATACCCCTGATTCACAGTGCTTCTTGCCATGTATCAGGCTTTCATACACATACTTGCAGGTGTTTTTGGACTCTATTTTGTTCTACTGGACTAAGTATCTTTCCCATCCTTCTACATATATATTTATAAAGATTTTATTTATTTATTTATTTGAGAGAGAGCACAAGCAGTGTGGGGCAGGGGAGGCACAGAGGGAAGGGAAGAGGGGGAGGGAGAGAGAATCCTAAGCAGACTCTGTGCTGAGCCTGGAGTTACCTAGGGGCTCAATCCCACGACCCTGATTTCATGGCACAAGCAGAAACCAAGAGTCTGAGGCTTAACCGCCTAAGCCATCCAGGCACCTGCCACCCTTTTATATTAATATTGCTCTCTGATAGAGCAAATCCTCATACTTTCTTTTTCTTTTCTTTTTTTAAGATTTTATTCATTTATTTTAGAGAGAGTAGGCGGTAAGGAGCACAGGGGAGGGAGAGGGACAAGCAGACTCCATACTGAACATGGAGCCCAACAGAGGGGCTCAATCTCGTGACCCTGAGATCATGACCTGAGCCAAAACCAAAAGTTTATCGTTTAACCAACTGAAACCCCCAGGTGCTCCTTTATTTTCCCTTTTTGAAAAGGTCATGACAGTTTTAGCCCTTTGCATTTTTATATAAATGTAATATTAGCTAATAAATTTTCCCCTTACGTACATACACACAAACATCTATTGGGGTTTTAATTAGAATTATGCTGAATCTATAAATCACTTAAGGAAAGATTGAAATTTTAATAATATTGAGTTCTGTCAGACTATGAACACGGCATACTTCTCATTTTATTTAGGTCTTCTGTAATGTCTCTTATTCAAATTTTAGTTTTCCCTTTAGAAGCATGAACATCTTTTGGATTTATTCCTGGGTGCGTCATATTTTTGATGCTTTTGGAATTTTTTTTTTGTCCTTGATGTCAATCATGAGTATTGCCTATATGTGAAACCACAATTTAGTTTTACATGTTGTGTACACAGCAAACTTGTTAAACTCTACTATTAACCCTAATAATTTATGAGTAGATTCTTTGGTATTTTCTATGCAGATAGTCGCATCTATGAAAATTATCAGTTTGTATTTTCTTGCCTCACCTTTTCACCATTTATATAACTTCATTCTTTTTTAAAAAAGATTTTATTTATGGGGCGCCTGGGTGGCACAGCGGTTAAGCGTCTGCCTTCAGCTCAGGGCGTGATCCCGGCGGCGTGGGATCGAGCCCCACATCAGGCTCCTCTGCTAGGAGCCTGCTTCTTCCTCTCACACTCCCCCTGCTTGTGTTCCCTCTCTCGCTGGCTGTCTCTATCTCTGTCAAATAAATAAATAAAATCTTAAAAAAAAAAGATTTTATTTATTTATCAGACAGAGAGAGAGAAAGCACAAGAAGGGGGTGTGGCAGTCAGAGGGAGAAGCAAAGCCCCCCGCTGAACAAGGAGCCCAATGCAGGACTCGATCCCAGGATGCTGGGATCATGACCTGAGCTGAAGGCAGATGCTTAACCGACTGAGCCACCCAGGCATCCCTATGTAACTTTATCCTTTACTATGATATTGAAGATCTTCACTACACTGTGGGGTAGTAGTGATAGAAAGCATTTCTGGTGACTCATTTCTACTATCAAAGCAAAACTTTTCATATGTTGCTATTAACTATGATGTGTACAGTAGGTATTTTTTTTCAAAGATTTTGTTTATTTGACAGAGAGCACAAGCAGGGGGAAATACAAAGAGAAGGGAGAAGCAGGCTCCCCAGTGAGTGGGGAGCCTGACATGGGGATGATCCCAGGACCCTGGGATCCTGACCTGAGCCGTAGGCAGATGCTTAACTTACTGAGCCACCCAGGCGCCCCTACAGTAGGTATTTTTGTAGATACTTTCAGTGGGTTAACAAAGCACCCTTCTATTTATAAATTGCTAAGAATATTTATCATGAAGTGATGCTAAATTTTATTAAATACTGTTTCTGCTTCTTGGTTTGATGGATTACATTTTTGCATATTGCTGTATTTGGTTTGCAAATATTTTGTTTAGGAGTTTTGCATACTTTTTCATGAGTGAAATTAGTCTATAATTTTTTTTTATATTATCATTTTAGATTCTGGTGTCAAGGTTTTGCTGACATCATAAAATGAGTTGGGAAGTGTTCCCTCTATTTTAAATTTTCTCTAAGAGTCTATATATGATTGGACTATTTCTTCTTTAAGTTTTCAGGAGAACTCAACTTTGAAGCTATTTAGTCCTAACTTTTCTTGGTAGAAAATTTTGACTATACAGTCAATTTATTTAATAGTTATAGGACTACTCAGGATTTCTGTCTTCTTTTTCCCCCAGTTTTATTGAGATATAACTGTGTATAACATTCTGTAAGTTTACAGTGTATAACATGATTTGATACGTGTATGCTATAAAATGATTACCACAAAAGGGTAGTTAACACATCCTCAAATAGTTACTATTGTTTTTTGTGCGTGATGAGAACATTAACGACCTACTCTCAGCATTCTGAAGTATATATTACAGTATCATTAACTACTTTCACCCTGCTGTATATTAGATACTCAGACTTAATTTATCTTATAACTGTGCCCTTTGAGCAACATCTCCCCAATCTCCCCTCACCCCCCAGCCACTGGCAACCACTGTTCTTCTCTCTATTTTTATGAGTTCAACTTTTTATTTTACTTTAAGATCTTATTTATTTATTTTTGAGAGAGAGAGGGTGTGCATGCACGGGGGGCAGGAGGGGCAGAGGAAGAAGCAGACTTCCTGCTGAGCGGGGAGCCCAAAGTGAGACTTGATCCTAGGAGCCTGGGATCATGACCTGGGCTGAAGGTAGATGCTTAACCAACTGAGTCACCCAGGTGCCCTTATGAATCCAACTTTTTAAAGCAAGATTATACAGTATTTGTCTTTCTCTGTCTAACTTATTTCACTTGGTGTAGTACCCTCAAGGTCCATCCAAATGATCACAAATGACAGAATTTCCTTCTTTTTATGGCCGAATACTATTTTTGTGTGTGTGTGTGTGTGTGTGTGTGTGTGTGTGTGTGTACCATATTTGCTTTTTCTATTTGTGCATTAGTGGACACTTAGATTATTTCCATAAGGTGGCTATTGTGAATAGTACTGCAGAGAGCATGTGAGTGTACATATCTCTTTGCTCTCCTATTTTCATTACCTTTGAATATATGCCCAGATATACCCATATCTTTGAATATATACACTGTTTCATCCTGTTTCATTATCTTTGAATCCAGGGATTGCTGAATCATGTTGTAGCTCTATTTTTAATTTTTTTTGAAGCTCTTCCATAATGTCTCCCATAGTAGCTGTACAATATATATTCCTACTAACAGTGTCCAAGGGTTCTCTTTTCTCCATCTCCTTGCCAACACTTGTTATTTCTTATCATTTTCACAATAGCCCGTTCTAACATGTATGAGGTGATACTTCATTGCATTCCTTGATAATTAGTGATGTTAGGTATCTATTGGCCATTTGTATGTCTTCTTTGGAAAAATACCTATTCAGGTTCTCTGCGCTTTTTAAATAAGGTTATTTGTTTTCTTGCTATTGAGTTGTATGAGCCTCTTATACATTTTGAATATTAACCTTTTATCAGATATAGGATTTGCAAATATTTTCTCACATTTGGTAAGTTGCCTTTTCATTTTGTTGTTGGTTTCCTGTGCTGTGCAAAAGCTTTTTAGTTTTGTGTAGTCCCATTTGTTTATTTTTGCTTTTGTTGCTTGTGCTTTGGTGTCATATCATAAAAAAAACTTATTACCAAGACCAACATCAAGGAAGTTTTCCTCTGGGTTTTCTTTTAGGAGCTTTATGGTTTCAGGTCTTACATTTAAGTTTTTTTTTCAATATGCATCTACACTGATGTTTTTTTTTTAAGTTTTTATTTAAATTCCAGTTAGGTAACATACAGTGTAATATTAGTTTCAGGAGTACAGTTTAGAGATTCAATACTTACATAAAACATCCTGTGATCATCATGTCTTTAATCCATTTTGAGTTTATTATTGTGAGTGGTGTAAGATAGGAATCTCATTCCATTCTTTTGCATGTGACTGTCCAGTTTTCTTATTACCATTCATTGAAGACATAATCCTCTCCCCATTGAGTAGTCTTGGCTTCCTTCATTCCAATATTGGTTGACCATATATGCATGAGTTTATTTCTGGGCTTGTGATTCTGTTGCATTGTTTGACTGTGTCTGCTTTTATGCCAGTACCGTACTGTTTTTATTACTATAGCCTTATAATATAGTTTGAAATCAGAAAATGTGATATCTTCAACTTTTTCCTTCTTTCTCAGGTTGCTTTGGCTATTCAGGGTGTTTCATGGTTTCACATGAATTTTAGGATATTTTTCCATTTCTATAAAAAAATGTCATTGGGAATTTGATATTGAATCTATAGATGACTTCGGGTAGTATAGACATCTTCACAATATTAATTCTTCCGATCCATAACCATGGGATGTCTTTCCATTTACTTGTGTTTCTTCAGTTTCTTTTATCAATGTCATAATTGTCAGTGTGCAGATCTTTCACCTGCTGGGTAAAGCTTATTCCTAAGTATTTTATTGTTTTTGATGCTATTTATAAATGGGATTGTTTTCTTTATTTCTTTTACAGTTTATTGTCGATGTATAGAAACATAACTAATTATGCCTTCTTGAATGATTTCTATGATATCTGTGTTTTCTTGAATCTCTTTTGATGAGTTTTAATTTTATCTGGTAACATGATTTTGTCATAAAGTTGTTTGTTAAATCAAATTTATTACCCTTTAAGTATCTGAGAGGCATCTGTAATTATTATTATTATTACTATTTTTAATGTTTTTTATTATGTTAGTCACCATACAGTACATCCTTGGTTTTTGATGTAAAGTTCGATGATTCATCAGTCGCGTGTAACACCCAGTGCACCATGCAATATGTGCCCTCCTTACTACCCATCACCAGCCTTTCCCATTTCCCCACCCCCCTCCCCTCTGAAGCCCTCAGTTTGTTTCTCAGAGCCCATAGTCTCTCATGCTCCATTCCCTTCTGATTACCCCCCTTTCTTTATCCCTTTCTTCCCCTACCGATCTTCCTAGTTCTCATGTTCCATAGATGAGAGAAATCATATGATAATTGTCTTTCTCTGCTTGACTTATTTCACTTAGCATTATCTCCTCCAGTGCCATCCATGTTGCAGCAAATGTTGAGAATTCGTTCTTTCTGATAGCTGAGTAATATTCCATTGTATATATGGACCACAGCTTCTTAATCCAGTCATCTGTTGAAGGGCATCTCGGCTCCTTCCATGATTTGGCTATTGTGGACAATGCAGCTATGAACATTGGGGTGCATATGGCCCTTCTCTTTACTACGTCTGTATCTTTGGGGTAAACACCCAGTAGTGCAATGGCTGGGTCATAGGGTAGTTCAATTTTTAACTTTTTAAGGGACCTCCACACTGTTTTCCAGAGTGGCTGTACCAACTTGCATTCCCACCAACAATGTAGGAGGGATCCCCTTTCTCCACATCCTCTCCAACAATTGTTGTTTCTTGCCTTGTCTATCTTTGCCATTCTAACTGGCGTAAGGTGGTATCTCAGTGTGGTTTTGATTTGAATTTCCCTGATGGCTAATGATTTTGAACATTTTTTCATGTGTCTGTTAGCCATTTGTATGTCTTCATTGGAAAAGTGTCTGTTCATATCTTCTGCCCATTTTATGATTTGTTTATTTGTTTCTCGTGTATTGAGTTTGAGAAGTTCTTTGTAGATCTTGGATACCAGTCCTTTATCTGTGGTGTCCTTTGCAAATATATTCTCCCATTCCGTGGGCTGTCTCTTAGTTTTTTTGACTGTTTCCTTGGCTGTGCAGAAGCTCTTTATCCTGATAAAGTCCCATAAGTTCATTTTATCTTTTATTTCTCTTGCCTTTGGAGATGTGTCGTGAAAAAGGTTGCTCTGGCCGATGTCATAGAAGTTGTTGCCTATGTTCTCCTCTAGAATTTTGATGGATTCCTGTCTCACATTGAGGTCTTTCATCCATTTGGAGTTTATTTTTGTGTATGGTGTGAGAGAGTGGTCAAGTTTCATTCTTTTGCATGTAGCTGTCCAATTTTCCCAGCACCATTTATTGAAGAGACTGTCTTTTTTCCACCGGATGTTTTTTCCTGCTTTATCAAAGATTAGTTGCCCAAAGAGCCGAGGGTCCATTTCTGGGTTCTCTATTCTGTTCCATTGGTCGATGTGTCTGTTTTTGTGCCAGTACCATGCTGTCTTTGTGATCACAGCTTTGTAGTACAGCTCGAAATCCGGCATTGTGATGCCCCCAGCTTTGTTTTTCCTTTTCAACAGTTCCTTGGAGATTCGGGGCCTTTTCTGGTTCCATACAAATTTAAGGACTATTTGTTCCAGTTCTTTGAAAAATGTCCTCGGTATTTTGATCGGGATAGCATTGAAAGTGTAGATTGCTCTGGGTAGTATGGACATTTTAACTATGTTAATTCTTCCAATCCATGAGCATGGAATATTTTTCCATCTTTTTATGTCTTCCTCAATATCTTTCAAAAGTGATCTATAGTTTCTAGGATATAGGTCCTTTACGTCTCTGGTTAAGTTAATTCCAAGGTAACGCATGGTTTTTGGTGTTATTGTAAATGGGATGGATTCCCTAATTTCTCTTTCTTCAGTCTCGTTATTCGTGTATAGAAATGCAACTGATTTCTGGGCATTGATTTTGTATCCTGCCACCTTACTGAATTGTTCTATAACTTCTAATAGTTTGGGAGTGGATTCCTTTGGGTTTTCCATATAGAGTATCATGTCATCTGCAAAGAGAGACAGTTTGACTTCTTCTTTGCCGATTTGGATACCTTTGATCCCTTTTTGTCTTCTGATTGCTGTTGCAAGGACTTCTAGTACTATGTTGAATAATAGTGGCGAGAGTGGGCATCCTTGTCGTGTTCCTGATCTTAAGGGAAAGGCTTCCAGCTTTTCCCCATTGAGAATAATGCTTGCAGTAGGCTTTTCATAGATGGCTTTTATGAGATTGAGAAATGTACCCTCTATTCCTACACTCTGAAGGGTTTTAATCAGGAAAGGATGCTGTATTTTGTCAAATGCTTTTTCTGCATCAATTGAGAGGATCATATGGTTCTTGAGTCTTTTCTTGTTGATATGATGTATCACATTGATTGATTTGCGAGTGTTGAACCATGCTTGCATCCCAGGTATGAATCCCACTTGGTCATGATGGATAATCCTTTTAATGTACTGTTGGATTCTATTAGCAAGGATCTTGTTGAGGATTTTGGCATCCATATTCATTAGAGAAATCGGTCTGTAATTCTCCTTTTTGAGGGGGTCTTTGCCTGGTTTGGGGATCAAGGTAATATTAGCCTCATAGAATGAGTTTGGTAGCTTTCCTTCTGTTTCTATTTTTTGAAATAGCTTTAGGAGAATAGGTATTATTTCTTCTTTGAATGTTTGGTAGAATTCCCCAGGAAAACCGTCTGGGCCTGGAGTTTTATTATTTGGAAGGTTGTTTATCACTGACTCAATTTCTTCATAGTTAATTGGCCTATTTAAGAAATCTATTTCTTCCTGTTTCAGTCTTGGTAGTTTATAGGTTTCCAGGAAGGCCTCCATCTCTTCCAGATTGTTTAGTTTTTTGGCATATAGCTGTTGATAAAAGTTTCTAATAATCCTTGCAATTTCAATGGTGCTGGTCGTGACCTCTCCCTTTTCAGTCATAATTTTAATAATCTCAGTCCTTTCTCTTTGTTTTTGGACAAGTTTTGCCAGTGGTCTATCAATTTTATGGATTCTCTCAAAGAACCAGCTTCTAGTCCTGTTGATCTGCTCTACTGTGGTTCTGGTCTCTAATTCATTGATTTCTGCTCTAATCTTGGTCAACTCCTTCCTTGTCAGTGGGTTAGGCCTGTCCCTCTGTTGCTGTTCCAGTTTCTTGAGGTGAGAATATAGAAACTGCATTTTAGATTTTTCTATTCTTTTGAGTGAGGCTTGGATGGCTATGTATTTCCCCCTTAGGACTGCCTTTGCAGTATCCCATAGGTTTTGGACCGTTGTGTATTCATTCTCGTTGGTCTCCATAAATTGTTTAATTTGTTTTTTGATNATTCTGAATGACAGCCTTGCTGGATAAAGGATCCTTGGCTGCATGTTTTTCTCTGAAAGAGCTTTAAAGATGCCCCCCCCCCAACCCTTTCTCTCATTCCAGGTCTGAGTAGATAGGTCTGACGTAATTCTGATACCTGTGCTTTGGTACGTGAGAAATTTCTTTGCCCTGGCCACTTTCAATACTATAACCTTGGATTTAATATTTGTGAATTGCACTATGACATGCCGTGGCGTAGGTTTGTCCTGGTTGAGCTTGGATGGGGTCCTCTCTGCCTCTTGGACACGAATGCTTGTTTCCCTTGCTAGATTAGGGAAGTTTTCAGCTACAATTTGTTCAAATATCTCTTCTAGACCTCTGTTTTTCTCCACCCCTTCAGGGATGCCGATGATTCTGACATTGGATCGTTTCATAGAGTCAGTAATCTCCCGTAATCTACATTCGTGGGCGTGGATTTTTTTAAGACCAGCTTCTATTTTCGTTTTTTCTTCTACTAACCCATCCTCCAATTCGCTAACGCGTTCCTCTGCCTCGGTGACCCTGGCCGTCAGAGCCTCTAGTTTTGACTGTATTTGGC
>NC_048232.1:42445259-42445483 GCF_002007445.2 Ailuropoda melanoleuca
TTATATCCATATCCATTAGTTCTGTGGCAGAGGCCACAGACTCATTGTCTTTTCTTTGCTGGGGGGAATTTCCCCTTCTCATCATTCTGATGAGGAGAGGTTGCGGGGTTGTCCACAGCCCAAATTAGTGACCGGGACCCAGGCAGTGAGCACTTGTTTTATAGGGATCTTAGGGATGTGGGCTTCTTGATTTTTCAGCCTGCCTTCTGGGGGAGGGGCCTGCC
>NC_048232.1:42445641-42445735 GCF_002007445.2 Ailuropoda melanoleuca
TTTCAGCCTGCCTTCTGGGGGAGGGGCCTGCCGCGCCGATACTCAGGAAACCCTGTTTGGGTAGAGTCTCCCTGTCCCCTGGGAGGGGGATGGG
>NC_048232.1:42445996-42446272 GCF_002007445.2 Ailuropoda melanoleuca
TGTGAGCCGGTATTTCCAGGCTTTTGTTCTCTGGCGGCTTTCCCTGGCAGTCTGCTGTGCCTCTTCTGAGAGTCAGAGCAGCAGTGGCCGAATCTCAGGCTCTGTCTCAGAACAGAGGGATTGTGGATCATTCTCTACTGATGTTCTGGCCACTTTAACTCTGTTTCTGTTGGTGCTGCTCAACCCTGCAGCATCCCGGGCTGTGCGCCCCACACCCGGCGTCCCAGCCCTCACTTCCAGGGCCGGCACGTCTCTGTCCTTTGTGTTTCCAACCCC
>NC_048232.1:42446532-42446774 GCF_002007445.2 Ailuropoda melanoleuca
CCCCCGTGCAGGTGGCTACCGCTTCCCGGCGCCCGAACGCGGTGGCTCCCTCCCCCTTCCGTTTATCTTCCGATATCTGTGCGCGGTTTCACAGCTCTCCGCTTCGTACCTCAATAATCAGCGCTGGAGATGTTCATTTGTAGAGATCCAGATGTATCTTCCTGCGTCTCAGGCTGATTCCGTGGATATTCCTGCTGGTCTGGTACCTATCCAGCTCAACTCAGGGGACCGGCTGAAAAAGG
>NC_048232.1:42448060-42449358 GCF_002007445.2 Ailuropoda melanoleuca
TTTTTTTCTTTTAACCTTTATGTTTTTTTGTATTTCAGCCATATCCCTGGTAAATAGCATATAATTAGATTTTTTCAGGCCATCTTTATCCTTTATTCAGAATATTTACTGATAATTTAGCTTTTTATCTATTTTATTATTCAAAAAGAATTTATTCTGTCTATGTCTACTTTATTTTTCTCTCTGTATTGCCTCATTTGGACTTTCTTCTACAAGTTATAGTATTATTTACTTTATTCTATTCATTTAGTTGTTACTCTAGAGTCACAACATATGTAATTTAACTTATAAATGCATAAAGTTTTAATAAATACCTTTACTTTTTACATTAACTTAAAAATACTTCATTTAGCCCCCATATGATCTTATTTTGTTTTCTTAATGTACTTTAATGCTATCATCTTATTAACCCCCAAACACATTATTATTGTTGCTTATAACATTCAATGGTCATTTAGATTTACTCCCATTTAACACTTTCTTTGTTCCTCATTTCTTCTTGTGCCTCAGATGTTTCTCTGGGATTATTTTCTTTCTTCCTGAAGTATTCCTTGAGAATTTTCCTTTGAGGGGCCTAATGGTCACGCACTCTGTCAGTTTTTGTTGAACAGAAAATATCTGAAAGATCATTTTGTGTGTGGAATCTGTCGAGTTTTTTCCCCAAACATATCCAATACATTGTTCTCCTGTCTTCTAGCTTCCAGTATTACTCTTGAGAAGTTTTTCAGTATATTGAATGCTATTATAAATTAATTTTGCTTTAAAAATTTGTCTGTTTTAAGATTTTCTTTGCTTGACTTTCTGCGCTTTACTCTAGTGCATTTAGGTGTGAATTTCTTTTTATTTACCACACTCAGGATTCACTGGGCATTTAGAATAGGTTGATTAGTGGCTTCCATCTCTAGAAAAATTTCAGTCATAACCTGTCTAAATATGCCTTGGTCTCATTCTCCCTCCTCTAGAACTCCAATTAAGTATATATTTAATTTCTCCCTTTATTTTCTGTGATTTTAACATCTCTTCCATATTTTTCATCTTTTGTTGTGTTCTGCATTTTGAATAACTTCTTTTTTTTTTAATGTTTTTTTAAATTACATTATGTTAGTCACCATACAGTATATCCCTGGTTTCCGATGTAAAGTTTGATGCTTCATTAGTTGCGTATTACACCCAGTGCACCATGCAATACGTGCCCTCCTTACTACCCATCACCAGTCAATCCCAATCCCCCACCCCCCTCCCCTCTGAAGCCCTCAGTTTGTTTCTCAGAGTCCATAGTCTCTCATGCTTAATCAGAA
>NC_048232.1:42449656-42493477 GCF_002007445.2 Ailuropoda melanoleuca
ATTCCAACTCTTGATCTTGGTTCAAGTCATGATCTCAGGGTCCTGAGCTCTGCGTCAGTCTCCGTGCTCAGTGGGGAGTCTGCTTGAGATTCTCTCTCTCTGTCTCCCTCTGCCCCTCCCCTGGTGCTCTCTCTTTCTCTATATAAATAAATAATCTTAAAAAAAATAAACACACTCACTTTTTCTCAAATCTGCTTGATCGCTTTTTATAATTATCTGTTTCTTGTAGATATTTTCAAGTTTATTTTTTATTTCTGTAAAGGTGGAGACACAGTTGTTTGAAAATATCTTACGATTTATCTTTACACTAAGTGTGTAGCAGTTTGGAGTCCAAGTTGTACAGAGGGTGGATGGGTTTTGAGGGCGTGCTGCTTCCCTGTGCCATCCAGGCAGTGAAAACTATAATTATTTTTTTCTCCTTTAAGCAAATGTCCTCAAGATAAAAGGGGACTTTGTCCTTGACTTACCATTCTTTTTTTTTTTTTTTTAAGATTTTATTTATTTATTTGACAGGGAGATAGACACAGAGAGGGAACACAAGTCGGGGGTGGGGTGCAGGAGAGGGAGAAGCAGGCTTGCTGCTGAGCAGGGAGCCCGATGTGGGGCTTCATCCCAGGACTCTGGAATCACGACCTGAGCCGAAGGCAGACGCTTAACTACTGAGCCACCCAGGCGCCCCTTGACTTACCATTCTGAGCTGTTTCTTCTACTTAAATTTTAATCTAATAATCATTTACATTTTGCTCTTAAGGTAAAAAAATTTTTTAACTTTATTCAGTGTTTTTAGTTGTTTTCAACAGGAGAGTTGGCATGAACCTAGTCCTACAAATTACCAGAATACACACGCACGCACACACACACACACAGACACAGGCCTATTGAGAATTTGTGATTTATTGGGGCATAAATATGTGCATTGCTGCTCCTTCCATAACTTTTTAGTAACTTTCAGTTTCTAGAAAGTTCTTATTTTTGTATTTAAGATGCAGTTCTTAATTCTTGGTTCAAAGCTCAACCTCTTCATTTTAACCTGCTTGCTTAGAGCAGAGATTGGAGAGTGTGAGAGTATAGTTAGATTCTAAGACATCTTTTGTGCCCTTCCTCTCCCAGGCATGAATTCCTTCAGTGTCGGTGATACAGAGAAGAGTGGGCAGAGGTCTTCTCACCTAAATGTTAACTAGACCCTATCTTTGCTCCGGATCAGTTTGGTTTGATCTGATATTGGGGACCTCTTCTGTTGTTAAGAGCTCCGCAAAGTCTGTGAGTGTGATTTTCCTTAGGGAGACCCTTAGACTTCATCTGACACTTTCCATTGCTCAAGAGCCTTCTTCACAGAGCAAGAATGTCTCCTATTGGCCCACTTACTGTATGTATTCCCAATGTCCTCTCAAACTTGAATACCTCATTATGTGACCCTCAAAATGCACATCTGGGCAGCCTCAAGTCTCCTGTCTCAAAATGCCCATGCTCCTTTGTGTGGAACCAGGCAAATTACCAGGGTCTTTTGTGCCCTATAAGGCACCTAGGAAACAGAATTGGGTAGGATTTGGCCTGTTCTTCTTTCCATCTATCTTATACCCAAGCACTGCTGACTGATGTGGGCTTCCAAAAGTGGTCTCTCCGAAAATGGTTCTCTTTGAGAATGTTCCAAACCGAGTGCACCTCCAATCCTCAAGAGACATATAGCAAACAAACAATCTTTTCCTCATAGATGGAAAGAATTGCTAAAATCACAGTACCATGTTCCTAGATCCTCAGAGCCCCCAAATGCCAAATGCACATATAAGGGTCTGTTCCTGAGTCATCGTCCAGCTGGAGAATAAGATGCTAGTTCCTCATCTTACAGACACCCCTAATGTTCAGTGATGATCCTTTTGGAGTTCCCCTCATTGAATTTCAGAGAGGAGAACAACATCCTCTTCTTCGTGTGAGAGAGGAGGAAGTTTCCTTCTGCCTTTTCTCTTCATCTCATTTAAACTGTCAGTGGGGAGGAAGTGATGTTGGTGCTAGGTGCTATATTGGTACTTGCCAGCAAGGCTGCAGGGGGGAAGGCTGCCCTCAGAGGATGACGGTTAAATTGTGAGGTGATGATTGACTTTCATCTTCAATCACTCTTGGCCTCAATTGTGGGAGAAGAGGAAGGATCTAACTCACCTTGTTAACAGTATACATATTCGTAATGGGTATACCCCCAGATGTCAACAGTTGCTCTTCTTGCCTAGGGTGATGAGCTCTTGGATGATTTAAAATTATTTCTTTTTGTTTTTCTTTTTATTCATCTGTATTTTCTGTTTTTCCCTAATAAGCATACATTCATTGTATAATAAAAATAAAGAAGTTTCTCTGCATGCTCCACCTTTATTAATGGACATTTGCAAGACCTCCTTAAAAATATTCATCAAATTATTGCAAGTTGCATTTTAGTTTACTGGCAAATTGCTTTAATTCTCAGATGTGGAAATTAATTCGTTGCCTTTTGACAATTTTTTATATATACTTGAATTTAAAATTCTACCACCACATTTTATTTTGACTTTCAACTCATACTTTTATAAAAGTAATTTCTGTTTCAAAGCTGTAAAGGAAATGGAAAACTGAAAATTAAATTAAATGTTATACTTAATCTCTGACTTAGCATGAAAACACCTCCTCCAAACAAGAGATAGGTGGAAATTATAATTGTTCTGTGCCAGACATTCTAAGAGAAAATTTTAAATATGCACATGTAGGCTTCTTCTAAGATGGCAAAGTCAGCCTTCTGCCTCCCCCAGGTAGAAAGAGCATGTCCATTCAACTGAAGTCCTTCTTTGATTGGATTGAATAAGTTCTTTGGTCAGTGAAGGAAACAGAGAACTTGGAAATGGTTCTTGACTAGCGTGGTATTTTTCCATTTCGTCTCTGGCTCGCTATGTGTTCTTTTCAATTGTACTTGTCTGTTCCAGTACATCAAGCTCGTTGGGACACACTTTGAATTTTCAGATGAAAATTCTTGATTGACTATCACTTGAATGTTTTTTGTTCTGGCAGCATAACCTAAACAAGGCAAAGAGTTTTCAATTCCATTAATCATGGTTTATTAGGCCTCTTCTCTGTGCCAAGTTCTGTGCTAGACACTATTAGAGATTGGAAAATGGGAGGAGCAACTCTTACTGTTCTCAGTCTAAAGCAACAAAAATGATATTTTTGTGTATGTCATGTATATTGATCCAGTTTGAACATTCCTTTAAAAATGGGGTTTCTTCTTTCAGGGATAAACAGTTTAGTGCAGAGGATGAGAATTCCACGTATTAGACAACTAAAAGGCAAGATAAGGAGGAAATTATTCGGTGTTGAATAATTTGGTGTAGTTAACTGATGAAGCAGCACAGATATGGAAGAATCTATGAGCAGCCTCGATGGGGGGGGATACTATGGACTAAGGAAATGGGATGAGCTTCAAGAATGGACATGCTCTGGGTAGGCAGTTAGGCAAGGACTTCCTGTGCGTGGAAAGTAATAAGAAAAAAATGTACAGAGTAGGGAAAGAGCGAGTCCACAGCCTGATCAGAACAGAGTGGGTGATAACTAGAAATAAGTACTGTGATCCCATGCACTTGTCCTCAAATGCCAAAAAAAAAAGAAGGAAGGAAGGAAGAAAGAAGGAAGAGAACAGAGGGGGCAGTAGACAAGTAGAAGAGGAGAGTTTGCAGTTATTTATGACACGCATTTGTGAAGTAATAACATTTAAAGATATTTGTCAACCTCACTTGTAGTAAAAAAAATGATAAAATGACAGTGTTTTATTCAAAATCAATATCCCGAACATTACTTACTTACTCCACAGTTAAGTCATTTATTAATAGTATGAAGAAAGGATAATAGCACATATATGGACTTCTTCTATATTGTCTCAATTTATTTAACAATTCTGTGAAGTAGGAATCGGATTTGGTTACTACTAAAAGAGATAGGAAAAGTAGTGACTGAAATAAGAAAGTGTTTTTCCCCTTGTCCCATTAAAAACCTCCAAAGTTAGTCCTGATTCAGTTTCATGGCCATCAGAGACCTAGGCTTCTTTCATCTCTGTGTTCATCAGACTTAATGACTGGCTTCTAATCTCACAATTGCCTCATGATTACAAGACGGTCACTATAGCTCCCATTGTCACATCCATGTTCCAGGTGGGAGAAGGAAGAAAGGAAGCTGAAAGGCAGAAGGGCATACTTCCTAGCTCTTTTTAAAAAATGAGTCCAAGTCTTTAGTTCTCTTTAAAGAGATTTCCAAAAAGCCCACCCAGTTCAGTGATTTCTGAACCATGATCTCATCCCTCTCTGCAAGGAAGGATGGGAAATGTACTTTTAGCTGATCATATTCTGCCCCCAATAATAAGAGTTCCTACTAGTAAGGAAGAGGGGAAACTGTGTATTAGCTAGGCTGCTAGCAATCTCGGTCACAGTAATCTTATTGCCATTTTACAGCTGAGGAACCAAGCCTCCAAAGTGCTAAGCAAACTACCTCAGTCACATAATCCTGCCCGAAGAGCAAGCTCTTTCATCAGACTTTCTCATATACATTTTGAACTATTATTCTCCTCTCAAGATGTATCACTTTGCAGCTGCAAGGAGATGCCTCAGTATCATTAAGAGAACAGAGAACTTGGACTAGACAATTTCTGACATGTCTACATTGGGATCAGTCTTGCTACAGTTGAGGTTTGTGGAAGTCTTGGAAATTAAGCTTCTGCACAGATACCATATCTGATATCATATATATTTAATTTCAACTTTACTGCCCAGGTCTCTCCCTTCATCCCCTTCCATTTAACACTTATCCATTTGTCATTCCTTCCCAAATATCCACATTTCTGCCTCATTCAGATCTGACACCCAGCTACTAACACCATTTTTAAGAGAAATTGTGAGCAAAAACTTGTATAGGGGAGCATTTTACTCAGCCTCATTCCTCAACCTACAAATTATTTTTTGAACATTTACTCTGTGCATATCACTGTGCCAGGTAGTACCGGGTTTATTATGAAACATAAGGTACAATCACGCTTGATCTCAAGGAGTAAACACTCCAGTTGGGGAAGTAAAGTTCATTCACATTAAATGACAGCTAATAGTGCAAGCCAGTATATATCGGTACAGGTCAAATGAGAGACAGGAAATGAATGCTCTAAGTGTTGAGAGAAAGGAAAAATCCTTTTGGCTTCATGAGACCAAAGGGCATTGATTTCATCCCTGCGCAAATTAGGAAAGTCAAAAGGAGGTGAGAGGTTTCCTTAAGTGGAAAGATCAAAGTCACAGCAATGGGAAACTACTGGATGTGTCCAAGTGATGGGAGTGGGCAGGTCTGGCTAAGACAGCTGGTTAGTATGGGAAAGGAGGGAAGAGTAAGGCTGGAGAAGGAGTTTAGGGTCAGATAATGGAGAGCCTTAAATGCCAGGCAAAGGAATGTGGAGTGGATATACATTTGGATTTTATCCAAATCACATATAGGATCTATTTTTAATTTAAATTTAATTAGCCAACATATAGAACATCATTAGTTTCAGATGTAGAGTTCAGTAATTCATCAGTGCATATAACACCCAGTGCTCATCACATAGGATTTAGAAAGCCCCTAATGGAAGTCCGGATTTAAAGGTATTAACTCCAAGTCTACATAAACTGTGTTCTGTACAAGCAATTTCCCCCACACTGGTGTTCTTTTTCTGATCCCATGGCCTCTCTTCTCCTTCAGCCTGCTTTGCGTTTACACTGGCCTCTTCATCAGTGCTTTACAGGATGAGAGAAAATGGAACAAATAGCAGTCCATTTTCTGCTTTGGTTTTCCAATTTTGCTAAAAGGGTTAGAGAAAAAAAAATCTGAAAGAAATCTCTAGAATATGGTCTTTGATTATTAAATGATTGTGCCTGAAAACGATTGTCTACAGATTGTCTACACACCGGAACTAGGGGAGCTGCTGTGGTTCTTTTCTTCTGTGCCTGACTTCGTGTCATTGGTGCTTGCAAAATGATAGTTGTAGTCTTGGTTCTGTCCAGTCCTAGAAAGAGAATTAGGTGAGGAAATTGTAGTAGTTTCTCTTCTCAAAAGACAAAGCCCTTCAGGTATTCTAACAACTTTATCTTATTTGAAGTTATTGGGGGTATTTGTGGGTCGCAAGTAACAGACAATCTAACCCAAAGAGGCTTAAGCAAGAAAGGAACTTATTAGTTCACAGAAGTTACAATGGACTGAATGTTTGTCACCGCCTCCCCCAAATTCATATGTTGAAATCCTAACCCCCAATGTGATGGCCTTAGGAGGTGGAGCCTTTGGGAGGTCATTAGGTCACAAGGGTGGAACCCTCATGAATGGGATTAGTGCCCTTGTAAAACAGCTAGAGAAAGCTCTCTAATCCCTTTGACCACGTGAGGATACAGGGAGAAATCTGTAACACGAAGAGGATCCTTACCAGAACCCAACCATGCTGGCACTCTGATCTGAGTTCTAGCCTCCAGAAATATGAGAAATAAATTTCTGTGTTTTTAAGCTACTCAGTCTATGGTAGTTTGCTGTAGCTGTCTGAACCAAGGAGCCATGCGTGGCTTCAGTATGACTGGATCCACCTGACGGACTAAAGTGATGCTATCCGTGTCTCTCATCTCTCAATTCTGTTTCCTAGTACACTGTGTTATTTCTTATACTCTTATGCTAGCAAGATGACTATCGGTTGCTTCAAGGGTCAAGGTTCAAATCCAGTGGAAAAGAGCACATGCTTCCTCTCCACAGTTACAACAGAGCTCTCCAGATCATATCTCTTCAGATCTGATGAGATATTTGATTTTCCAAGTCTGAGTCTCCTGTCCCTCCATGAAGTTAGGTGTTCAGTCAACTCCATTCAAAGCACTTGGACTGAGAATGAAAAAGACCGTGATTCCCATGGCACTATCACCAGAAGAAGGGAAAATGGGCACTGTGTGCATGGGGGGAGGGCAGGGATAGCAAACATCTACAACTGTCATATTCTAAAATGGCTATCTTTTTAATAATACATTACACATTTTCCCCATCCTTTTCAACTTTCCAGTACCATTGTCATATGACATTTATAAGAAGAGAATATGTATAGTCCCAAAATAGCCACTGCCAGATCCCAGCCTATAATTTTATTTTAGACCAGTTTTTTGAGAGTATGGAGGACTAGCCTTTATGGAACGAATGTTCCATGTCCAGGGACTCATCTTTATTATGATAGTTCACCTTCACAACAATGCTTTGAAGCAGGCATATTCTCATTTTTTAGATAAAGCAACTGCAGTTTAAAGAGGCTCCTTGTCTTGCCCAGTATCTCATAGCTGAAGGAGAATGGGTGTTGGCTCTAGAAATCAGGTCCTTCTGGCTCAAAAGCCATTGCTGCTTCCACTATGCTATGCTACCCCCAAATCTGAGTTATTTCCCAGAGCCCATTCTCATTTCCATGGTCATAAAATTATGCTGAGTGTGATCACAGCTTTTTTTTTTCCTCATTAAATTCCAAACCATTGCCTATTTGTAAAGATAAAGAATCCAAGGTGTGAGAGCTGAAAGGGACCTTAGAAAGAATCTAGTTCAAAACTAAAAATCCTGCTTCAAAAGACAAGGAGCCTGAGAACAGAGGAGCATGGGTGGTTCAAGATCTTAAAAATAGACAGTGGCCCTGGTTGGGGCACCTAATTTCCAGATTCATATCCTAGCTCCCCTACTTTCTTTCTTTGCCTGCATATGACCTTAGGAAAGTTACAATAACCTCCCTGGATTTAGTTTGTTCCTCTCTAAAATAAAGGCCAGAGTATTGAATTTCATTGATTCCCAAGTGCACATTATCTCACATTTTGATGTCTAAATATGGCTTAAATGGAAAGAAAGTTTAATTGTTTTTACTCTCTTCACAGTGTATATATAAAACAATGGCATGTGTCACAGTCAATGATGTCCTAGACTCTGTGAAATATGGAAATACAACCTTCATGGGGTTGTTGCGGAGATATAATGAAATAATAAAATTGTATCATTTAGAATAATGCTGGCACATAGCAAATGCTGAGTAAATGTTAGTGTGGTGATGATAGTTACACTAGATATAAATAAGAATATGTGTAAGGCTTAGCTCAAGTATTCTCTTTAGGACATAAAATCATCCTCAGGTTTTGTCACCATCTATAATTTTGTCTCTTTGGCTTGTGGGTAACATAGTGGTTTCCCTTTCTTATTCTTCATTTCTGAGTGTTGTACTCTAGAACTTAACCACAGCCAAATCCATTTGAACTAAAATATCTAGATTAATTTTTTCCTTTGTTCAAATCATGTGGCAAAGTGACAAATTGTCACTCATGTTTGTATTATATAGATACGGGGTATAGCTTCTACTGTCTTTCCTGTTCTTTACTGTCAGTTGATAAAAGTGGGTTTGGGGGATTTTTTGGTTTCGTTTTGTTTTTTGTTTTTGTTTTTTTACGAATAGTTGCACTTAGAACTCTCAGCCTCACCTTTTTATGACACAAAAATGTATCGCAGTAGGTAAATTGGCATGAGATTTTTTTGGGGTAGAGATTTATTTTTGCTTAGGCTAGTAATGATGGCTTTCTCTATTAAGAAGGAAAGTCTGATAGAACTCAGATGTAAGCTTAAATTGGCACAATATCAATAGAAGTCAAGTTTTATTGATTTCGAAGACAAGTTTCTCTTTTGTTCATTGTAGTTCAAGGCATAATTTTGAAAGGCATAATATTCTTTAAAAGATAGGACATTCATGAAAAGACATTTTGTTTCTTTCCTTTAGTTCCCAAAATTTCATTGTCTAGAGATTTGAGATCAAAATAGGTGATAGCTTTACTGATCTTGTAATTCAAAATTCACAGCTCTTCATATTACTCTCCTATTCCTCTTTTCCCCCTTGTCTTCCAGAATGTCTATAAAATGATGGGTCATTATATCTGCGACCTCAGTTAGTGTTTATGCCAGCAGAGGGAACATTATTTTATTATTTTTAGAGAATAAAAGCTATTTCTTGAACCAGGAAATTGAACTTGCTATTTTAGAAAAATAAAGCAAAGACATGCTTCTCATCAATCTCTACTTGATTTGCTCTAGGGGGCCTTCTTCAGTCCCTAAAACTACCCCCTCCAAGAGTCTGAAGCCTTTCCAGCATATACCGTGCATCTCTCTATTTATTGCCAAGTGACATTATAATATCTATTTCTGTTTCTGTCTTCTCTCTAGACAGGGTACTCCTCAAGCACAGGAACTGTGGCCATTTCATTGTTGTATGTATATATCCTACAGCACTACGTTAAAAAGTAGGTTAGGGGCGCCTGGGTGGCTCAGTCATTAAGCATCTGGCTTTGGCTCAGGGCGTGATCCCGGCATTCTGGGATCAAGCCCCACATCAGGCTCCACCACTAGGAGCCTGCTTCTTCCTCTCCCACTCCCCCTGCTTGTGTTCCCTCTCTTGCTGGCTGTCTCTCTCTCTGTCAAATAAATAAAGAAAATATTAAAGAAAATAAAATAAAAAGTGGGTTAAATGAAGAAAGATCTAACTTGAAATCACTCTTAGAGCTCTGAGGATGACGGTATATTCAGTTTCAAAACTGATGTTTATACATTGGATAGTAAGATACATTACCAAAGTGGATTTTAGTTTCTCAGAGCTACACCTGCAGAGTTGCATGCACCACTTTAGGTAATAATCTGCTAGAGACACTTATAGGCACATATTTACTTAATATTAAGCTGGACTAGAAAAGAAACCAATTTGAAATTGCTTCCTCAGCTGAAAGCTCTATGCTAACAATAAAGTTTAATTTCAGCAGCTGTAGTTCTCAAATCAATAGACTGCAAAGAGGGTGGCAGAATTTCAGTTTTTGGTTTTGAATACTAAGCAGGTCAGAAGTTGTATTATTTAAGAATAAATTTACTGGATTTTAAAGACAGCTTTTGGAAAATTAGCCATGTGGATTTATATTATTTTCAATAATAATCTAAATCTCCAGAGTAAAAAAAAAATAGTGTCCAACCATAAATTATATTTATTAAAAATATGAGGAGGTTTTGAACATTTATGGTTTCAAGAGAAAGACCTATAGGTAAATTTGTAAATCATATATATTTTTCAGGATTTATTTATTGATTTGAGAGAGAGAGAGGGAGAGAGCACAAACAAGCAGGAGGGGCAGGGAGAGGGAGAGGGAATCTCAAGCAGACTCTGTCCTGAGCACAGAGCTGGAGGCAGGGCTCAATCTCACGACCCTCAGATCACTACCTGAGACAAAACTGAGTTGGATGCTTAACAGACTGTGCCACCCAGGTGCCCCATATAAATAATAGACATTAAATCATATGATACAATTGGCTCTTCTTACCCGACAAGGAGTTTCAGGACATTTCTTAGGTCTCTCATGTTCTTCCTTTATACAGAAAATATTACAGTAATACCTCCTGGTAACTAGACTGGGTTAGGGTAATATCTGACTGTTTTTCCCTTTTAGCAGCATTTGCTCTAGCATGGGAACATTTTTGTAATGAACAGAGACTATGGCTGTATTGGCCTATTTACATTGACTTTGTTTCTATGAGTATGTTGTCTCACCTTGTCTTTTAATAACTAATGCTCATAGTCACTGGGGTACAAGAGTATCAAATAATGGATATTTTTATAAACAAGAAGTCCAATTTGGGAAATAAATTTAAAATGTAAATAAAATACTTTGTCTTTGGGGAAAGAAGTGAATGGTCTTATATCTCCCCAGTGTCATCAAAGCCACCCATACACCAGAAGTTTCCCTATCCCAGATATTCATAGGTTGAGGGGGCGAGGAAGCCTCATTTACTAAGATCTTCTAAGGTCAGGTTGTATAGGAAAGTCTTGAAGTGTTCTAAAGTAGTAGGCAAGAGGTGTCAGCATTTCTGAAGGAATGTGGAAGGTCAAGATGATTAGTGTTCAAAACAGAGAAAGGGAAAGAAACAGAGAGCCACAGATGGTGCAGATTGGTGTCAGGACCCTGGACAGCACTACCAATCTTGATCTGCTGGACTTTTCCGGTTTCTTTTTGTTTTTGTTTTATGTTCAATTAGCCACTGTATGGTACATCATTAGTTTTGATGCAGTGTTCAATGATTCATTAGTTATGTATAACACCCAGTGCTCATCACAACACATTCCATCCTTAATACCCATCATCCTGTTACTCCTCCCCCACCACCGCTCAGTTTGTTTCCTGGGGTCCATAGTCTCTCATGGTTCACCTCCCTCTCTGATTTCTCCCCCTTCAGATTTCCCTCCCTTCCCCTATGGTCCTCCGTGCTATATGTTCCACATATGAGTGAAACCATATAATAATTGTCTTTGTCTGCTTGACTTACTTCATTTAGCATAATCTCCTCCAGTGCCATCCATGTTGCTGCAAATGGTGGGTATTCATCCTTTCTGATGGCTGAGTAATAGTCTATTGTATATATGTACCACATCTTCTTTATCCAGTCATCTGTTGAAGGGCATCTCAGCTCCTGTCAGTTTTTGGAAACATGGAGCCAATCTCATCATAGGCTTTAACTCTGGCTAAGCTGTGGAATTTTAATGTCATGGTCTTAATAATTTTAGACTCTTCCCTTATTGAGGCAGGGAGGGAGATGTGGATAGAAAATGAACTTCATCTACCTTTCATACCATTGTGGGTCTTCTGACCTAAGGCTTCAGCAACATGGAAAGAATATTGTGTTAACTATGGAGTGGGGTAGAGGTGGAGTTGTAGGCTACCCTCATACTTTATCATATTTTCCCACCATGCATTTCTCTTCTGAGAGATAGAGATTGATATGAGCAGAGCCCAAGACTATACGAGTAAAGCTATTCCCAATTCAGTTTGTGGAAGACCCTGAAAGTATCCAGTTAAGCATTTATTTTTCTCTCTCATTGAAAGGAAGAGAAACACAAGTTTTCTTTCTTTAATAATTTTGTGTAATTAAACTTCAGGCTTTTAGATGTGATGCATGCTAATAAATTCCCCATGGAATCTTTTAGAAGTAAAACACAGCTGTTCAATTCATGAATTTATTTTGCAGTATCTTAATAAAATGTTTTCGTCAAAAAGAATCTCATCTTTAGATGGCCCAAATGACCTTCTGTATTTTATCTTCTCTGTCATCTCTTTTGATTTTGGCCTGATTCTTGATTAAAAATGGTTGTTAGCCTTAGTACATTATACTTCTGGTGTCAGGTCATTTATTCCCGTGAGCTGCATGCCTGTGTTTATTTCATTTCACCCTCCTCTTTGCCAAAGATTGTACCTGCTGCAGGAGCTTTAAATTCAGTGAGGTTAACTGGGATTTTATTGAAGTATATGATTCTGACTCTTTCCTTAACTTAGATGCTTTATGAGTTAAGTTATAATCTGGGTTCATGAAATATTCAATAAGATGATTTCTGATTAAAAAATATGGCTAAAAACAGAGAAGGATAAAAATCAGATTTTATTATATTTAATCCGAATCCACAAGGAGAAATTTTCTCCCCGTTATTCAATATTTGACTAACTTAAAGTGTGTCACATTGATAATAAAGTGGTCATTGAAAAACTCTAAGAGTCTCCCTCCTCCTCTAGGGTATACCAGACAACATTGGATTGATTGAAAACCTTGAAGACTTTCTCTCACATTGCACTTCCACAACCTTTAAGTGCTTACTCCTCTCATTCTCCATCAAGTGTTGCTCCTGACCACTTTCAATCCTGACCCCCTCTACTAACATGAAAGAAGACATAGGACAGGAAAAATGGTAGTGGTAGTAAAAGGATGGTGAGAAATAGAAATGGAAGGGAGATGGCTAGTATGCTTTGAAACAGGCCACTATGTGGTCTTCATTACATTCTATGTATTCTATGTGAATTTCCGTTGGCACTTCTTTTTGGGATCATTACCAAAAAATATGCTTAGACAAATTTAGAGGATGAAAAAAATCCCTAAACAAATAACATCCAGCTTTATTGTTCTTTCAGAGAAATTTCACCCTTCCTATGGTTGCTCAACCCTGGTGGTTGAGTTCCTCTGACCAAGACAAATGGAGATAGTTTCAATACTTTGTCAGAAAATCTAAGAATGTTCTACCAAGGTGTCTCTAGGCTTTAAAAAATATGAAACAGCGTTTGATATGTTCTGATCAAATATCATTCCTTGC
Organism: Ailuropoda melanoleuca; assembly: GCF_002007445.2. Taxonomy (NCBI): domain Eukaryota; kingdom Metazoa; phylum Chordata; class Mammalia; order Carnivora; family Ursidae; genus Ailuropoda; species Ailuropoda melanoleuca. The sequence goes on from NC_048232.1 coordinate 42,462,831, forward strand.
AATATTCAAGTGGCTTTCATTCAGGGACATTTCCAATAAAACTTTTTGAAGTAATCACTAGGAAAGGGAATGTCAAAAGGATAAATAGAAGTGTTCACTATTCAGAAGGTAATATACAAAGTATAAGCATCAAAGATTTGAGAAATAGAAAAATCTTTAAATAGACAAAGTCCACCTTTGTCAGTTCAAGAGATTTAAAAATGGTGTTTTTTAAAAAAAATCCTATAGCACCTACTTAGAAGCAATTTGAGTCATAGCAGTACTTGTCTCAATCATCTATACAGTTTCTTGACTTCTTCACTCTTCTGTTTCTCTTTTCTTTGGTTAAGATAGTGCCTGTTTCACAGGCACCTGAAATGGTTGCATTACATTCCCAGTCTTTGAAGCATCTATGGGAGGTAATCAAAGGACAAATACTGCTAATTTTCGCATGCCAAATCAAGTGATATTTGTTATTTGTTTAACAGACATGTACCAATAGTATTCTGCTATGGTAAGCAAGGTAGTTAAATCCTGGCCTCAAGGCATTTATAATTTAGAGCCATCAATAAGGACAAGCATGCTGAAGCACGTGTCAACAAGCAAGGAACTGCATAATAAATCTAGAGGTAAAAGCCAGAGACAAGTTTCTAAAGAAAGCAGTATCTGTAGTTCAGGATGAAAAAGAAACATTACTTTCACTTTTTACAAAATGTGGGGAGAAGAAAACATAGGCATTTAGCCCACCAAGGGATGCTTTTAAGCAAAGATATGAAACTACAAATTTTGGTCATTTTAGCCTCTCATTTTTCCCCGTTTTGTGGTATCCTCTAACTCCTGATACTTCAGTCATAAAGTGACTACTGTTCTCCACCTATTCTCTACCATACAGATCTAATTAGAAACATAGCTTATATCTTGGAGATATTTTATTCATCAGGTTTCCCTCTTTTTTTTTTTTAAGATTTATTTATTTGTTTATTAGACAGAGAAAGACAGCCAGCGAGAGAGGGAACACAAGCAGGGGGAGTGGGAGAGGAAGAAGCAGGCTCCTAGCAGAGGAGCCCTGATGTGGGGCTCGATCCCATAACGCCGGGATCACGCCCTGAGCCAAAGGCAGACGCTTAACGACTGTGCCACCCAGGTGCCCCAGGTTTCCCTCTTTCAAAAGGTATTTGTCCTTAAGTCTTATCTCTCTTGTGAGACGAAAGCATCTATTCCGTTACTAGAATTTTAAACACAAAAATTAAAACTTACACATCAGCAAATATACCTGTGGGTGGGAGTGATATTTAAGAAATAAACATGCCTTCTTGGACCACTGAGATTATAACACATAAACTCTACTTATTCTTCTATATAAGAATGACCTCAATCATTCTTTTTTATTTTTAAGCCACCTCATAAGGTCTTTACCTTTTATTGGTGTCTGAATAAATTGCCAGTGTGATAGTAACAGTGAGGATGGTGGAGATAACAATAATAATTTTCTGAATTGCTTGGCATCATCAGGTAAGGATCTTTGACATTTTCTTTTAGAGCAGCATTGTCATGCAAATATTTTTGATCTAGTTATTTGGGCAGTATTGGAATGAATAAATATTACCAAAAACCTATTAGGAGGAAAGACTGGGAAGCTTGCCAGCATTTTAGTGGCAACTTTTCAAAAAATGAAGAATAGGGGCGCCTGGGTGGCACAGCGGTTAAGCGTCTGCCTTCCGCTCAGGGCGTGATCCCGGCGTTATGGGATCGAGCCCCACATCAGGCTCCTCTACTATGAGCCTGCTTCTTCCTCTCCCACTCCCCCTGCTTGTGTTCCCTCTCTCTCTGGCTGTCTCTGTCTCTGTCGAATAAATAAATAAAAATCTTTAAAAAAAATGAAGAATGACAAAGGGAAGAGACAGCATAATATACTGTGTTAGAGTTAGGCTTCATTGTGACCTTAACTTCTCCAAGGCTCAACTTCTCCACCTATAAAATGGGAACAGCAAAGCCTACCCTATGAAGGTATGATGGGACTAAGACTTCTAGCTGAATAAATCTTATCTTCCTATTCTTCCCCAGTGGGGGAAACAAAACAAAACAAAAACCGTAAGTCTGAATATAATAACGTACAAAATGAAACCGACAGTGACCATAGGGAGAAAACTCCTGCATATTATATGTCAGTGAATCCAGAGTGTCACAAATATGATATATTGCTGCTATAAAATTGCCACAGTTTTGAAACTTACCTTGAACACATGAAATATGTGAGGAGAATTCAGAGCCATCCCACAAAACTTTATGGAAACAGAATCGATTTTCCATTTCTCCTGTGGGAGTATCTTCTACCAAGCCAAATGTCTCCCTTATAAAACCTTGTTTAAATTCTGTTTTTAAGCCTCTCAATAATAATTATGCATAATGTGACTCAGACCCTTTTAATTCTTATGTATATACATGCTCACAGCATAATTTACATGTTATGTTTCTAGTCTCTTCCCACGTATTCGTTTTACCACTTCCCTGCCAATCCCAGGTAAATCGGATAAAACTTGAAGGCCAGGTCATTGCTGTATTCTAATGGTTGCTGTGTGCTCCTTTGAGCCCTCACCTTACTTGACCTCTCAGAGGTGTCGGTCACTGGCTCCCACTTCTTCCTTCTTGAAATGCTGTCCTTGGTTTCTGTGATCATATACTCAGCCAGTTCTTTGTTCTCAAGCTGCACCTTCTCAAATTGCTTCATGGTTCCTTTTTCTGACAATTGCATAGAAGTTCATGCTCCTCAGGGATCTAGCCCTTAATTTCTTTTCTTTTCATCCTACAGATGCTCCCTATATGACTTCATCTGCTCCACGGGCTCCAACTAACATTCACATATACCGATAACTTCCATATCTGGAGTTCTGACAAATTGTCTCTTCAGACCTCCAGGTGCATATTTTCAAGTGCTAGTAGACATTTCCACTTACTTGTCACACAGGCACTCCAAACTCAGCATACCCAAAACTAAACATATTATCTTTGACTTCCCAACTCCAAACTTGCCCTCCCTTCCTATATTCTCCGATCTGTGAAGGAGCTTCCATCTACATCACTGCCCAAGACACCAGAAGGTCACCTTTAATTCTATCTCTTCCTCATCTCAAAATCAAACTAAACTCCAAATCCTACAAGTTCCATCTTTTAAATAGTTCCTTAATTCTCTTCATTTCTTTGTGTCATCACTACCACTCAAGTTGGAGACAGTATCCATATCAAATTTTGCTGAATTACTGGAACAACTTTCTGTTCTCTTTGGTCTCCTTACCGGGATGCTGGCTCTCGCAGTACTATCCCATTCTCCGTACTGTAAGGAAAGTGGTCTTTCTAAATTGTAGATCTGAGTCAAGATACTCACCTGCTGAAAGCACCTAAATAGCCTTCATAACCCTCAGGATAAAAATCCATTTTCTTTGGCAAGGCCAATGAGCTCTTCATGACTGCCCCTGTCCTACTCAGCCAATCAGTCTCATTTCTTGCTCTTACTTTCTGATCACCCCCATTCTGAACTATTTGAAATTCTCCAAGTGTGACTTTCTCTTTCTATCTGTTTGGCCTCTGTGACACCATTTCCTCGCTGAAAAAAACTCCCCTCTCCTCTCCTTTAACTAACTTACAGAGAGTTCCATTTAAGAATGATGCCATTGCAAACAACTTTTCCCCTTCTGAAGTTGAACAGTTCACCTTGGAAAAGGTCAGTTTTAATAGAAAAGGGCCAGTAAATTGTTCCCTTGTGATCTAACCACGTTAACTCTGGTAGAAGTTAACTCTGTAGAATGCTGCGAACTAAGCTTATTTAGACACTGACTCCGTGTACAACTAGAACTTACTTATTATTAGGTTTTCTGCTCTGTTGAGGTGCTGTGCTGATCTGATGTATGCATACATTGGAAAAGGATTGCCCATGTTAACTATCACATCTACCGCCTCACGTATTTACCCTTTTGGTTTTGGTGAGACCATTTAAATTCCACTCTCTCAGCAAATTTAAGCTGTACAATAACAGTGCAACCAACTCCAGTCACCATGTTATACATTAGAGTCTGACCTTATTTGTCTTACAACTAAGTTTTGACCTTTTACAAACTCCCCCCACCCCCAGCCTCGGGCAACCAATTTTCTACACGGTTTCTGTGAATTTGTCTCTTTTTTTAAAGATTCCATATAGAAACGGTATCATGCAGCATTTGTCTTGCTCCACACGGCTTATTTTGCTTAGCATAGTACCCCCCAGATTCAGCCGTGTAGCCCCTGAATTCAGGGAGTATTCCAGGCACTCCCTAGATGTGTGCTAAATTACAAGCCTGACCCTCAGGAAGCAGCTTTCAAAGTATGTAGATGGACCTCTTTCAGGAAAGATAGGGGATGAGTGCTTTTGCCTGCTCCCTCTTCGCTGAACCTTGGGAGGACAACCTTGGCTAGTCCTCCTGCACCCATTAACAACTCCTTTGTTTGCTGTATAGTCTGTGGGAATTTTCTTTGTAGTCATTGGGAGTGACTAAGCCTGCTTGTCCTAAATCTGCTCAAAAGATGGTAGCATAACCCTGATTTACTTTCCTGTTGCAGCTGAGTCACCTTAACTTGTCCTCAGTTTTCTTTCTGGAGGACCTGCATCATAAAAAGTAAGAAATAACTCTGAACTGCTGCTACAGGCTATCTTATCTTCTCTCCCAAGCAAACACGTTCAAATCTAGAAACAAGTAATCAAGCTGCCAACTTTTAATTGAACAAGTATGATGGTTTTGACAAACATTTGGACATAACAAATTATTGAACATAGTGCAGCCATAGAATTCCCCATACATACTGAAAGACATCAGCTTTTTAGTCTATAGGTTCCACATGCATCTGTATTATATCGCCTTGATATTCCCATTTGGTTTCCATCACAATAAACATGATATTGTTTATTTTGCATGATATTTGTTTATTTATTCAACAGAGATAGAGACAGCCAGTGAGAGAGGGAACACAAGCAGGGGGAGTGGGAGAGGAAGAAGCAGGCTCATAGCAGAGAAGCCTGATGCGGGGCTCGATCCCACAACTCCGGGATCACGCCCTGAGCCGAAGGCAGACGCCCAACCGCTGTGCCACCCAGGCGCCCCAAGGTGGAATTAACTCTTGTCCATACTATTCTTGGATACCAGGCTTCTCATAATGCAGCAGAAGTTTGACCTACCGTCAACAAAACCCACAGCCTTCCATGAATTGTTGTTAGATCAGTTCTCCCACTTCCTATACTTTCACCATTAATTTTTTAAACCTATGCTTTAACTTTCTAGTTTTTTTCCAAATACATTTTGTCTTATTAGTTTAAAGCACTTTTTCTGGCCCATCTGTCTTTGATGACTTCACTAGGAAGAAGAATCACCACTCATTGATTCAGGCTTCCTTCAGATTATTTTACCTCAGGACGTTTACATCAGGCTAAATTAGGACATTCTGAACTGATGTTATACTAAATGCTTTTAACAGCTTTGCAATCAATCCCTAGCAATGGAGTGGGGATGGGGGAAAGGGAATTGATGGAGGGTAAGAGATAAGAATAAAACTTGGGAAGATGAGTGAATTTTTTTAAACATTGGAATCAAGATTTCATTATAAATATGAAAAACACAGCTGTAGCTGGCATAGGGAGTGATTCAGCCTTCCATCCTGGCAGTCTCTTAACTTTGGCAGCATGGATTGGACCTGCAAGGCTTCTACCGCTTTGGGTTTTGATTTTCGTTTAGACTTACCAGCAAGAAAAATCACCCTGGAGCAATGAGCATGCTGACTTTGTTAATGCTCTCAAATATGTCCCTTGTTTAAATCACTGCTGATTAAACATTCTTGACATCTTTCCTTTCTCGACGTGCCATGACTCATCAGGTGATCACGGTGGAAGCCAAAAGCCAAGTCTGTTTCTTTAAAATGTTTCCCAAAAGTGAGCAGTGGAAAAAAACAATAGCAGCTAAGATGATGAACGGTTTTGGTGGGCTGTGTGTCTTGTACCTGTTGATAGCCTTCAGGAAACAAAATAAGAGCTGTAAGGCCACGTCACCAAGAGCTGAGTCAGACCAAAGATTTGAACCACTGAAAGCCTGGGCGTCTGTGCCAAATAAGCATTTCCCAAATGGGGCTGATTGCTCTGCTACTACTGAAGGTCATTTAGAGGTGCTAATTTTGGCTGTAATCATGGATTTTCTCTTTGCCTTATCAGAAACAGTGTTCAAATTTGTTCCAGTATTTGATTCCTTATTTCCCTAAGAGTCTGAGTTTCAAGATAGAAAAATCACTTGCCACAAAGAAACCAGGTACGTGTAGAATGTTAACTGAAAGTTAATTTGTATTATGCTCCTTTTGGCATAACAAAAATTAGGCTTTCTGTTCCACATGTGACAATAACAGGAAGAGGATGACCAGCACAGCAAATTACTCACTCCTACCTACCTAATAATCCGTCAGGCTCTGTCACTTGTGCTAAGGGAGGCAATCAGCATATTCGGCGTAATACAATAGAAGGAACACTGCTCTGGAAGTGAGAAGAACAGGTTTTCTGATCTTGACTCTGTCCACAAATTGTGTGGCCTTAGATAAATCATTTAAATTCTCTGATCTTTCATTTGTATTCTATATGAACATTAGATGAGAATAAGATCTTGGGTTTTACATATCTTTCCAGACTTTCCCCATCCTAACGGGAATTATTTTCCTGGAATGTTACTAGGATTTTATATGTGAACCTCATTCAATGCAGCCTGAGACATTAATTACATTTAATTATCAGTTGGAAAATAATCTGAAGAAGAGACCAGATAACAAATTACATATTTTTCTTCTGCCAAGAAAGATCCATTTTAGGAGTTTGGCTTTGCTGACTTCAGGGGTCATTTAAAAACTGTATTTAGGTATAATGATTAATGTTGTGTATGGAACTGCTACCTCAGGATTGGGGGATGAGGAATGTTTAAGTGCTATGAGCCTCATTCTGAGGTATGTCACTGACTTCTCTCTGGGATTCAGGCCAGTCACCTCACTGCTTTGTATCTGAATATCTTTATTTCTGTCTGAGAGTTCTTCAGTTATTTAAGCTTGCCTCGGGTAACTGTGGCAGATACAAATAAAAATCACTGGGGAGCACAATGCCCATGGGATGATGTCAGTAGAATGTTGAAATTTTAGAAGTAAGTAAAAAAGCTAAAAGTTGCTTCCTTTAGGCTTTGTTATTTACAATGTAAGTGCCTCATGATTTGGAGAACTCTAACATCATCTGCAGGTTGTCATGGCAACAGCTACTGCTATTACTAGCCTACCTGGAATGATACAAATGTAAGGTAATAATTCAAGTCTTTTTCCTGACTATGACTTATGATGTGGCAAGTATTTTCCTCCTCTGGTCTATGTACCTTTCTCATTTCTCGCTTTCTGCTGCATCAAAGAACATTTCTTGCTCTTTGTTTCTCTTCTGCAGAGCAGCATGGTTCCATTGGCCATTGGCCTCAGATAATCCTCTTTTTCTCCTTCGTAGATCTAGAAGGGGTATGGACTGCAAGGGAAATAGGATTTGAGTGATGAAAATATTTTCTTTGGGGAGAATTAGAAGGAAGAAGTTCTCTTTTTCTTCAATTAGGGCTAAATAATGGAGGCCTATGGAACGACTCCCTGTAGCTCGATAGTAACTATTAGAGTGACTTATTTAAAATTTAATCTTATTTTATGGCAGAGGGAGAAATATTGATGGGGGTTAAGTAAGTGGTTACATAAGTTTAGCATAGTATATTTTCATGTATCCATTATATACTATTTCTTTTTATTTTCTCTTTTCAATAAGTTCTGGTAACTTCCAAGTCAGGATGGTGAATGGAAGCAATGTTAAAATTCCCATCTTCAGCTCGAATACACACATAAATTATAAGTAAAAGATATTTTATGAACTGAAAACACACGGCTACACTCAAAAACACAAAGGGGGGAATATATGGTTGCAGAAACCAAGATATTACCATAAAAATTATAAAAACAAACAAAATCAAACAGAAATCTATAGCTGCAAGCAGCTGAAGTCATGGGCCTGGCATAATCTAACAAGAACCCCAAAAGGAGGAGGAGAGAAAATGGGTACAAAACAATACTATAAGAGATAATGCCTAAAATTTCTCAGAACCAAACAAAGACAAGAGTTCTCTGACTGATACATTCCACCACATGTCAAATGGGGTAAATACACTTTAAAAATTCACATCTAGACACATTAGAGTACATTTGCAGAATAGTAAGATAAAGTGAAAATCTAATGAAACAAAAATAAAAATCAGATGAGCTGTAGAGTTTTCTCAGTAAAAATAGAGACCTATGGAAATAGATTGGTATCTACAAGGTTTCTGAAGGAAAAATAGAGCTGTACTATAATTCTACAGCCAAACTATAATTTATAAAGATATTTGAAGCATACATACACCTCTAAAATAAAAACCATCATTAGAAGAATTTTGAAAGTCTGTTTTTCAGCTACATAAATTTATAGAATTAGAAGGAGTAGTGATGGGGTGCCTGGGTGGCTCAGTCGTTAAGCATCTGCCTTTGGCTCAGGGCGTGATCCCAGAGTCCTGGAAACGAGGCCCGCATCAGGCTCCCTGCTCCGCTGGGAGCCTGCTTCTCCCTCTGCCATTCCCCCTGCTTGTGTTCCCTCTCTCATTGGCTGTCTCTTTCTTGTCAAATATATAAATAAAATCTTAAAAAAAAAGTAATATACAAGAATCAAAAGTGAGCAAAGAATCAGGAAACTATAATGGAAATGCAAATGAATGCTATTTATAAACAAAACCAAAATAATATGTTTTATGTTTAGTAACAAGATGTATCTAAAATTTTAGGCAAAAATTATATGGGAGTTGGGGAACAGTTTGAAGAAAAGAAGAGTGTGCTAAGATAGACTTCCTCAGAAGGAGGAGAGAGATACTAATTAACTTTGGACTCTGTTAAGAAAATATGAATGTATGCATGAATGTTAAAATTTTTAAGGGTCAACCTTAAAGAGGAAGGAAGGAAGGAATAGAATGCACAGTTTCCAAATGAATAGAGGGGAAAGGGAAATCAAAACCTTGATCAGTTGAAGAAAAGATAGGAAAAGGGAACAAGAAAAAATAAAGTATGATAGATAATATAATAAGGCAGATAACAAGAACAAATATATCAGTAATCATAAAATATGTAAAGTATCAAGCTTATTTTCTGAAAGAGACTCTCAGAGTTGGCAAAAATAAATTCATCTATCTGCTATTCCCAGAATTACCCAAAAATAGATAAAATGAATAAATATTTTAATAAATATCAATATAAAGAAACTGCTTTAGCGACATTCAAATTATAAACATGAAATAGCTTGGTGAACAACACTAAAAGGGCCAAAGAAAGAAACTTAGTACTAGTGAAAGGAATAATCCCCCCCGCAACCAAAAAACAAAAATATGTTCAGAATGTATTCTCCTAGCTGTCCATCCTATGTTCTCAAAACTTCATTACGTAATTTAATTTGTTAGCTCTTCAGTATTCAATTTTTGAGCACTGGGTGTTATATGCAACTGATGAATCACTAAACTCTACCTCTGAAACTAATAATACACTATATGTTAATTGATTTTAAATTTAAAAAAAAGAATAACACATTAACACTTAGTTTTTAATGATGATAATTAAAATCTGTAACTCACTTCTTAATACAATGTCTATACTTCCTAGTAAAATTAAACAGAGAAGATGCTACCTGAGAAACCCTTCATATTTGAAACTTCAATCACATTCACTTCTTCATTCTCTATTAATCCATTGAGTTCTGTATATTGTAAATAAATTTGGCTGCATAATTCTGAAATATAAGTATTTAGATAGTTATTTCAGTACATTTGTCCAAAAGTAACTCTATTTTTATATGTAGACATCTCTTGTCCATTATTCCTTCCTCTCAACAGGGGGATATTAGAGTCATCTTTTATGACAATTTTATAGAAATATTACATTTTAGTCTAAGGCCATATCACCCTGAACGTGCCTGATCTCGTCTGAAATATTACATTTTATTTAATAATGCTTATATGTAATTAATGAATTATTTCTCAATGCTTATGTTATAAAAATGTGAATTAAACATTCAAGATAGTTCTCCCAGTATTTATTTTCCCCTTAGAATATAGAGAAAAAATCAAGGTGATATATACAATTGACCTTTGAACAACACAGAGGTTAGAGGCACCGACATTCCGTGTAGTTGAAAATCTGTGCACAACTTTTTACTCCCCCAAAACTCACCTACTAATAGCTACTGTTGACCAGAAGCCTTACTGATAACATAAACAGTAGATTAATATGTATTCTGTATGTAATATGTATTATATACTATATTCTCACAATAAGCTTGAGAAAAGAAAATGTTATTAAGAAAATCATAAGTACAGCATTGTACTGTATTCATAAAAAAAATCTGCATGTAAGTGGATCCATGCTGTTCAAACCCACATTATTCAAAGGTCAACTATAATTAGAAAAAAAGAAAACAAAAAGGCAAAACAAATTAAACTGTTTGTCATTTGAATAATTTTAAAAGTACATACACCTGATGTAAAAGGAATTACTGATTGAAATGTCTTGTTAATTAATTTTTGTGTTGTGTTCTACAATTGAGATTACATGGGAATCTTAGTTGGGAACAGAAAGAAAAGAATGAAATATTCCTTAAGAAACATCTATAGTAAGAGGTTAGTGACTGGAGACAGTATACAGTTTTGGATCAAATGTTGTTTTATGACTATTACGGTTCCAGGTTGGTTACGGCACCAGGAGAGTGGTTTTCTCTTGATCTTATGCCCTCCTCTATCAATCAGGGCATCTTATCTCCTGAGATTATTGTTCTACAGCAAAAATTTACTATAGCTTAACACAAAGAAGGAGAATGCTAATTTCTTGTCATTCCCTTAACGCCTCATGTAAAGAAAACATGCGTCTTAACAGCACATATGCTTTCCCGGTGCCTGTTCCGTGTCAACAGACACGGTTTAATCTTTGAAAGGCAGATGCACACATCTTTTGGCCGAAAATGCAGAGAGCAATTTTACACCAAACACCTCCAGAGGGAAATTGGGAACACTTGCTACACTTTATTGCTTTGTTTTGGAAACCCTTTCACAGTTTTGGGCAAAAACTGGCCTCACGCCGGCTCCCAAAATTCCTCCTTCGGAGTGTAACCTTTGAAGAGATTTTTCCGTATTGTCTTTACTGCTTAGATAGATCAACACCAGGTAGATTGAATGAAAATGGCCCTTTAAACCCATTTTTAATCTTTGAAACAAGTAAATTAGTTGTAAATTATTTATCAAGAACATCCAGGTGGACGCTAATACAGTCGAATCAGCTTTCTACATTTCCTGTAACCTGGAGTTGTTGAGCCTTGGAAATACTAACATCACTCCTATTTCTTCTACCGGTTTTCAATTTGTTTTCTAAAAATAACTTGATTCGCTATCAGAGTACTGAAAGATGTTTATTTCTTTGTCCTAAAGTGTTGTAGCCAAATCACTGAGAAAAATCAAATGGTACCTGGATCAACAAATGTTTAGGATTTACAGAGAAAGGCAAAGAGAGAACTGGGGAATTGAATTTGTTTAAAGGAGACCTAAGATTATAATAACATTTTGGGGGCTAGGAAATAGGAATGTAGGGTGTGTCCTGTGTTAATCAGTTCACCAGTCAACTTGTTTTAAAGAATGAAAAGCCAACAAAAATTCCTTGGTTTGCAACTTTATGAAAGCAACAGGAATTTTCTTTCCATTGCTGACCTAAATCTTTAGCCCAAATATTGTCACCTTATTTTACAGTGCACAGGCTTATAGACAACAACAAGCCTTGTGTTACTCTTACTTCTAATACACAAACAAATACCCTGGATGCTTTACGACCTGACGGTTATAAAATCCTGGACAAAATTATAGAATTGACTCAAGCAAAACAGAGGCATGCTTGAAAATGGAGAATACTCTGTTAGTAATGGGAATAAATATTAGTTGTGTAGTTAGGAATATTGTGAAGCTGTTAAGTAACAAGACAACTCTTCAAAGATGAACATAAATTTAAAAATTTTTAAATGAGTTCTATGAGTTTTAAAGAGTTGCAAAAGCTCTTTTTGAGCACTTATTATAAACCACAATTAATTCTCATAAAAATGAAAAGGGTTAAGAGTTAGTAACGTTCCAGTCGATGAGTAATCCAAAATGTAGAGAGACCGAACAGCTTGTCCAAATTTCCATACTAACGAGAGGGGCCAGGGAAGGACTGGAACACGGGCATTCTGCTTTCAGAGCCCACCGTTTTAACCGCATGGCTTCACTTCCATTCACTATACCTGATATCACAAAAACTATTATTGACAAGCACTGAGATGACCCTTTACCAAAACGACAAAAATTCCTTTAGCATCTTGTAAAAAAAATTTACACAAAACACTTGACCTATTTGCAACTCTGATGGCCATCCCCAAACTGATAGCTGTGTGATTTTTATAGTTTTCCCTTCTGCTGTGCATGCCTTCTGCTCAGGCTGGTGTTGAGCAATGTTACTTGGGCCGGGGGGAGATGCAGACTAAGTCAGTGGGGGTAATGGAGAACGGGAAGGACGTGAATCAAAAATGGCGCACACTTTTTAGTCAACTGGAAACAAACAACATTAAGCTTATAATAGATAAATGAAGGAAAAAAACTAGCCCCTAAGGTGTGCCACAAACTTTCTTATGTTAAAACTCATTTAATATTCCTACTAACCCTGCAACATAAAATTATTATTCTTTTTAAAGGTGAGGGACCTGAAGTGAACCAATGCAGAGAAAGAATTCAAATCCAGGTTGTCTCTTGCCAAATTCTTTGCTCTACGTTCTACTGCTCTGCTAATCTCGGGCCTTGAGATGCAGTGGTGAACAACAGCTCTGGAGTCCACTCAAAATCCTTGATTCAAAAATTATGACAGCTTTGCTTATTAGCTGTGTAATTTTTTAATTAAGTTTTTATGTTAATTCCAGTATAGTTAACATCCAGTCTTGTATTAGTTTGAGGTGTGCACTCTAGTGACTCAGCACTTCCTATAGCCTTTGGAGCTCATCATGACAAGTGCCCCCCTTAATCCCCGTCTCCGAGTTCATCCCCCACCCACCTCCCCTCTGGCAACCATCCGTTTGTTCTCTATGGTTAAGAGTCTATTTCTTGGTTTGCCTCTCTTTTTTTTTTTCCTTTGCTTGTTTGTTTTGTTTCTTAAATTCTGCATATGAATGAAATCATGTGGTATTTGTCTTTCTCTGACTTATGTTGCATAGAATTATACTTTCTGGTTCCATCCATGTCGTTACAAACAGCAAGATTAATTCTTTTTATGGCTGAATAATATTCCATTATATATAGATCAATAGATAGATATAGATAGATACAGATATAGATAGGTATAGATAGATATATAGAGATATATAGATATAGATCTATATAGAGATAGATAGATATCTTCCTTATCCATTCACCAGTCAATGGACCCTTGGGATACGTGCATATTTTGGCTATTATAAATAATGCCACTATAAACATAGGGGTGCATGTATTCCTTTAAGCTAGTGTTTTTGTATTTTTTGGGAAAATACCCAATAGTGCGATTGCTGGTTGATAGGGTAGCTCTGTTTTTAATTTTTTGAGGAACATCTCTACTATTTTCCACAGTGGCTGTACCAGTTTGCATTCCCAACAAGAGTGCTTGAGAGTTCCTTTTCCTCCACATCCTCACCAGTACTTGTTTCTTATGTCCTTGATTTTAGCCATTCTGACAGGTGTGAGGTGGTATCTCATTGTGGTTTTGATTTGGCAGTTTCCTGCTGATCAGTGATGTTGAGCATCTTTTCATGTGTCTGTTGGCCATCAGATGTCTTCTTTAGAGAAATGTCTGTTCATGTCTTCTGCCCAGTTTTTAACTGGATTATTTGTCTTTTGGGTGTTGAATTGTATAAGTTCTTTATGCATTTTGGATACTAACCATTTATCAGATAAGTCATTTGCAAATATCTTCTCCCATTCATTAAGTTGCCTTTTAGTTTTGTTGATTGTTTCCTTCTCTGTGCAGAAACTTTTTACTTTGTTGTATTCCCAAGAGTTTATTTTTGCTTTTACTCCCCTTGCCTCAGAAGACATATCTAGAAAAATGTTGCAATGGCTGATGTCAGAGAAATTACTGCCTGTGCTCTCTTCTAGGGTTTCTATGGTTTCAGGTCTCACATTTAGGACTTTAATCTATTTTAATCTATTTTGTGTATGGTGAAAGAAAGTGGTCCAGTTTCATTCTTTTGCATGTAGCTGTCCAGTTTTCCCAACACCATTTGTTGAAGAGACTGTCTTTTTCCCATTGCATACCCTTGACTTCTTTGTCAAAGATTAATTTATCATTTGTGAGTAATTTACCATTTGTGAGTAATTTACCAATTGTGAGTTTATTTCTGGGTTTTGATTTTGTTCCATTGATATATGTTTCTATTTTTGTGCCAATACCGTACTGTTTTGATTACTATAGCTTTTGTAGTATAACTTGAAGTCTGGAATTGTGATACCTCCAGTTTTGTTCTCCCAAGATTGCTTTGGCTATTTGGAGTCTCTTGTGGTTCCATATGACTTTTAGGATTTTTTTGTTCCACTTCTAAAAAAAATACTACTGATATTTTGATAGCAAGTGCATTAAATTTGTAAATTACTTTGGGTAATAGAGACATTTTAACAGTATTTGTTCTTCCAATCTATGAGCATGGAAGGTCTTTCCATTTGTGTCATCTTCAATTTTTTTCATCAGTGTTTTATAGTTTTCAGAGTACAGGTCTTTCACCTCTTTGGTTAAGTTTATTCCTAAGTACGTTATTATTTTTGGTGCAATTATAAATGGGATCATTTTCTTAATTGCTCTTTCTGCTACTTCATTATTAGTATTTAGAAATGCAACTGATTTCTGTACCTTGATTCTGTACCCGCGACTTTACTGAATTAATTTATCAGACTAGTAATTTTTAGTGGCATCTTTAGGGTTTTCTACATATAGTGCCATGTCATCTGCCAAAAGTGACAGCTTTATGCTTTACTTCTTCCTTCTAATTCAGATGCCTTTTATTTCTTTTTCTGGTCTGACTGCTGTAGCTGATTACAGTACTATGTTGAATAAAGGTGGTGAGAGCAGACATCCTTTTTGTGTTCCTGATGTTAGGGGAAAAGCTCTCAGATTTCCCCCACTGAGGATGATATTTGCTGTGGGTTTTTCATAGAAGACCTTTATTATGCTGAAGTACGTTCCCTCTAAACCTACTTCGTTGAGGGTTTTTGTCATGAGTAGATGTTGTACTTTGTCAAATGCTTTTCCTGCATCTATTGAAATGATCATATGTTTTTAATGCTTTCTTTTATTGATGTGACTTATCACATTGACTGATTTGTGAATATTGAAGCATCCTTGCATCCCAGGAATAAACCCCATGTGATCATGGTGAATGATTTTTTTAATGTATTGTTGGATTCAGTTTGCCAGTATTTTGTTGAGAATTTTTGCATTTATATTCATCAGAGATATTGGCCCGTATTTCTCTTTTTTTTTTTTGTGGTGTCCTTCTCTGGTTTTTCTGTCTGGGTATTGCTGACCTCATTGAAAGAATTTGGAAGTTTTCCTTCCTCTTCTAGTTTTTAGACTAGTTTGAGGAAAATAACTCTTCTTTAAATGTTTAGTAGAATTCACCTGTGAAGCTGTCTGGTCCTATACTTTTGTTTGTTGGGAGTTTTTTTTTTTTTTTTTTTTGATTACTGATTCAATTTCCTTGCTAGTGATTGGTCTGTTTAAATTTTTGATTTCTTCCTGATTCAGTTTTGGTAGGTTATATGTATCTAGGACTTATCCATTTTTTTCTAGGTTGTCCAATTTGTTGACATGTAATTTTTCATAATATTCTCTCACAAGCGTTTGTATTTCTGTGGTGTTGATCATTATTTCTCCTCTCTCATTTGTGATTTTGAGTCCTCTCTCTCTCTCTCTCTCTCTCTCTCTCGATGAGTCTGGCTAAAGGTTTATCAATTTTGTTAATTTTTTCAAAGAATAAGCTCTGGATTTCATTGATCCGTTCTATTGTGTTTTTAGTTTCTATATCACTTATTTCTGCTCTAATCTTTATTATTTTCTTTTTTCTCCTGGTTTTGGATTTTGTTCTTCTTTTTCTGGCTCATTTAGGTGTTAGGTTAGATTAATTATTTGAGATTTCTCTTGTTTCTTGAAGTAGGCCTGTATTACTATAAGCTTTTTTCTTAGAACGGCTTTTGCTGCATCCCAAATATTTTGGATCATTGTTTTCATTTTCATTTCTTTCCATGTAATTTTTTAATCTTTTCTTTGATTTCTTGGTTGATCCATTCATTGATTAGTAGCATTGTTATTTAATGTCCATGTATTTGTGTGCTATCCAGATTTTTTCTTGTGGTTGATTTCTAGTTTCATAGCATTATGGTCAGAAAAGATGCATGGTATGACTTCAGTCTTAAGTCTTTTTGAATTTTTGAGAATTGTTTTGTGGCCTAATATGTGAATCATTCTAGAGAATCTTTCATGCACTTGAAAAGAATGTGTAATCTGCTATTTTAGGCTGGAATGTTCTCAATATATCTTTTAAATCCATGGATTTAAAAGCTAAGTTGGTTTTTTTGGGGGGAAGGGGGATCTCTGTGCCACCTGGATCTAGCCCAGTGTGTCATTCAAAGCCACTGTTTCCTTGTTGGTATTCTGTTTGGATGGTCTGTCCATTGATGCTAATAGGATGTTAAAGTCTCCTACTATTAGTGTATTACTATTGATTAATTCTTTGATGTTTGTTACTAATTGTTTTATATATTTGGGTGTTCCTATGTTTGATGCATAAATATTTATAATTGCTACATCTTCTTCTTGGATTGTTCCTTTTACTATTAAAAGAGTCCTTCTTTGTCACTTTTTTTTGTTTCCCCATTCCCTCAATTTTAATCTGCAGAGGTCTTTAGGTTTGAAATGAGTCTCTTGTAGGCTGCATATAGATGAGTCTTTTTTTAATCCACTCTGTCATCCTATATCTTTTTTTAAAAAAGATTTTATTTATTTATTTGAGACAGAGATCGAGAGAGAGGGAGCATGGGTGTGTGTGTGGGGGGGGGTAGGGGCAGAGAGAGAGGCACCCAGACACCCCTGTCATCCTATATCTTTTGATTGGAATAGTAAGCCCATTTATATCCAAAGTAATTATTGATAGATATGTATTTATTGCCATTCTGTTACTTGTCTTGTGGTTGTTTCTATAGCTTTTCTCTGATTCTTTGTTCTTCTGCTCTCGTTTGTGGTTTGCTGGTTTTCTTTAGTGACATACTTGGATTCCTTTCTCTTTAGTCTTTGGAGATCTATTACTGATTTTTTATTTGTGGTTACCATTAGGTTTGTAAATAACATCTTCTGCATATAGCAGTTTATATTAAGTTGATGGTTACTTAAGTTTGAATCCATTCTTTTCTCCTCTTCTCCCCATATTTTAGGCATATGGTATCATATATTACATCCTTTTATTTTGTGAACCCCTTGACTGACTTTTACAGATGTAGTTATTTTTCATACTATCTTTTATAGTTTTTCCTTTCCACTCAAAGTGTTCCCTTTAATATTTCTTGTAAGGTTAGTTTTGTGGTCATTAAGTCCTTTGGTTTTTGTTTTTCTAAGAAACTTTGTATCTCCTTCTATTCTGAATGATAGCCTTGGTGGAGAGGATATTCTTGGCTGCAGATTTTTCCCTTTTAGCTCTTTGAGGATATCACGCCTCTCTCTCTGGCCTGCAAAGTTTCTGCTGAAAAATCAGCTGATGGCCTTATGGGGTTTCCTTTATATGTAGTTGTCTTCTTTTCTCTTGCTGCTTTTAATTTTTTTTCTTTATCACTATTTTTTGCCATTTTAATTACTATGTATGTGGCTTGATTTGGACCTCCTTAGGTGGTTTTTTGGGGGGGATCTCTGTGCCTCCTGGATCTAGATATCCATTTCCATCCCCAGATTAGGGAAGTTTTTAGCTATTATTTATTCACATAAATTTTCTGTCTCCTTGTCTCTCTTCTCCTTCTTCTGGGACTCCTATAATGTGAATGTTATTCGCTTGATGGAGTCACTGAGTTCCCTAAGTCTAACTTCATTTTGCATAATTCTTTTTTCTCTCATTTGCTCAGCTTGATTAATTTTCATTACTCTGTCTTCCAGGTCATTAATTCATTCTTCTGCTTCCTCTACCTTTCTGTTTATTCCAGCAAGTGTATTTTAAATTTCATTTATTGTGTTCCTCGTCTCTAGTACTTTTTATATGTTTTTCCATCTTTTTGTTAAAGGCCTTATTAACATCCTCCACTCTTCTCAAGTCCTATGAGTATGTTTGTTACTTTATGATTGTTACTTTAAGTTCTCTAGCAGGCATATGACTTATATCTGTTTCACTTCGTTCTCTTGCTGTGGTTTTGTTCTGTTCTTTCATTTGGGACATGTTCCTCTGCCTCCTCATTTTGTCTAACTCTGTCTGTTTCTGCATGTTAGGAAGGTCAGCTATGTCTCCGACTCTTGAAGGTAATGGCCTTATGAAGAAGAGGTCCTGTTGTGCCTTGCAGTGCAGTGTTCCCTATCACCAGAATCCAGAGCTTCAGAGATGTCTCCTGCGTGTGCTACGTGTACCCTAATGTTGTGTCTTGGCTGATTTTTTCCTTCAGTCCAGTTGTCTGCAGTGGCTCTCTCTGCCTATAGTGGGCAGTGTTTGGACCCTCTGGTGTTATTGGGCCAGTCTGGGGGTGCCCTGGGCTTGAGTTGAGTCAGACCAGGCTTTTGCCAGAGATGCAATGTGTTGTCTGTTCTTTCCCTGTGTTGTCTGTTGAGCTTTTGTTGGTGGGTGGAACCTGCAGTCAGACCAATTGTCTGCCTCCAGCCCACTACTGTGGCCTCCTTCTGACTGGTGTGTGGGGTTATTGTTCCCTCTCTCTGGGGCAGAAATCGCTTTGGAGTGGTACTGGAACTGCAGGGGCTGCTGACTTACTGCCAGACCTGTGACACCAACCTGTATGGGCTCTAGCCAAGAGCACATTGGAGAGGGTGGATCCCCTGAAGCACAGTGCAGGGGTCCATGGGGCAGGGTGATGGTGCTAGCAAACTTTGTGAACCAAGGAAGGGGCCTTGCAGCACTGGGACTGAAATGGCCACTGGGTTCTGCAGAAGCACAGTGCATAGGGTGGTGCAGCAGGGCTGTGGTGCTCATAAGCTTTGCACCAGGGCTGAAGTGGCCATCAGGATCCATGGAAGCAGAGCAGGGCATGGAGGGGTGGCAGTGGCATGGTGTTGGTGCCTTAAGCTTTGTGTGCGGTAGCTCTTCTGAGGGAGCAGTCTTGCCACTCCAGACTGAAGCAGGCCATCCAGAGTGTTGGACTGGCAGAAGCACGGCATGTAGGAGCAGGGTGGCAGTGCTAGCAAGTTAGGAAGCCTGTCCCTCAGTTGCCCATGTATTTATGCTGGAGGGCAGAGGAGGCAAATGGCAAGTGCTAGTTCCTTTGTTCCTGGAGGAGTTCCACAGTGATTTTACTAGCTCCAGGACAGGCTCTGAGATAAGTAAATAACTCTCCTTCCTGTATGCCCCAGGGAAGTTTCAAACTGCTGCTTATATGTTATATCTCCATGGGCTGTTGTTGTGTTATCTCTTTAAGGTCTGGGACTCAGTTTCCTTGGTTTTCCTCCTGTATCTCCTAGAGCTAAATATGCTGATTTTTTTTTTTTAATTCCAGGTTTTAAGAACTGGTTGTAAGGGCTTACAAAATTCAGCCCCTCTGGTTTTCAAAGCCAAATATTAGGGGGATATGTCTTCCCCTTGTGGGCACCTTGGCATGGAGGGTCTGTTTCTCTGCCCTTTCCATGGCAACATCCCTCTCCCCCACAGACAGTCCTGAGAGTCCATTTAGCTCCTCACCATGTCCTTGCCCTTCCTCTCCTTTGCAGTGTGGCTTCTCCTCTAAAGTAAGTTGTGGAGTTTATTCTACCATCTTTGGGTCATTTTCTAAGTTATTTACACAGCTGTGAGTGTTCTCTAGTTGTATCTGTGAGAAGATGTGAGCCTAGGGTCCTCCTACTCTCCCATCTTCTCTGGGAATCATAGATGTGCATTCTTGAGCAAATTAGTTAACCTCTCTGTGGCCTGATGTCTTCACATAAAGAGTTGTGAGGACCAATGAGCTGCTACATACGAAAGTGCATAGAAGATGGTCTGCTGAGCACATTGCAAAGATTCAATAAAATTTTGGAAATATAATTGTTGTTCTTGTTTTTATTATTATGAGCCAGTGCTACAGTAGTACCCTTGGAACAAGACAAGTAATCCATTCTGACTATTTCTATTCAAATTGTACTTGAGATCTCAGCCAGTGCCATAAAGCAAGAGGAAGAAAAAAAAGTAACTCAGATTAGAAAGGAAGATGTATAATTATCTTTATTCACAGATAGTATAGCAGTGAATGTTGAAAATCTATGGAATTGACAAAAAAGTTACTAGATGCAGTAAGTGCATATAGCATAATCAGATACAAGGTCAATATTTAAAAATCAATTGTATTTTTTACATGAGCAACAAAAATTAAGATTAGAAAATAGTTATATCTTCAAAAAATGTGAAATAGTTGGCAACAAATTTAACAATATAAGTGAAAACCTTATATAGTCAAAACTACAAAACACTACAAGGAAAAATTAACTAGAACAAAATAGATGGATATACTATATATTTGGAACAGAAGATTCAATATTGTTAAGAAGTCCTCTCCTCCCTGATATCAGAACGATCTCAATCAAAATCCAAGCAAGCTTTTGCATAGACGTTGACAAGCTAATGATAAAATGTATATAGAAATGCAAAGAACATGGAAGGGCCAGAACAATTTTGAAAAAGAAAGGAAAAAAAAAAAGGGCTTACATTACATAATTTTAAGACGTCTTGTAAAGCAATATCAATCAAGACAGTGTTGTAAGGACATAAGGATAGACATATCCTTAGGTAGATTTATAGAAAAGAACTAAGAATACAGAAATAGGCTCACATACATGATTAACTGATTTTCAACTAATACATTAAGGTAATCGAAGAATCTCTTAGATGAAGTTAGACACCAAAATAACATAACGTATTGTTCCATATATATGAAATTCTAGAAAAGGTAAGCCTAATGTACAAGTCCTGCATGTCAGGAATTGCCGGGAACCGGGAGTGCAGGCTGGGGATTGATTGGGAAGGAGCACAAGGGTCTTTTAGGATGATAGCAATGTTGTATGTATCTTTTTTTTTTTTTAAGATTTTATTTATTTATTCGACAGAGATAGAGACAGCCAGCGAGAAAGGGAACACACGCAGGAGGAGTGGGAGAGGAAGAAGCAGGCTCATAGCAGAGGAGCCTGATGTGGGGCTCGATCCCACAACGCTGGGATCACGCCCAGCTGAAGGCAGACGCTTAACCGCTGTGCCACCCAGGCGCCCCAACAATGTTGTATGTATCTTGATTGTGGTGGTGTGTACATGAATGTCTGTATTTGTCAAAATTTTTTAATCTGTACATTTTAAAAAAGATTTTTTTTGGGAGAAAGAGAGCATAAGGGGAAGGGTGGGGGTGGAGGGAGAGAGAGAAACAGGGGCTTGATCCCAGGACCCCTGGATCACGACCTGAGTTGAAAGTAGATGCTTAACCAACTGAGCCACCCTAATCTGTACGTTTTTAAATGGTTGTATTTTGTTGTATGTAAATTATACCACAATAGCCTTAATTTAAAAAATAAAACATCTACTATATAGTTTCATTCTTGTATGAGAGTATTGTTCCTAGGTTGTAATAGCACTTACAAGTATGTATACAGACTCCTGTTACAAAAGAGTCAACGCAAATTGAGGGAGGAAAAGATGATTCACTAAAATGTCATGAACACTGGCTAGCTATTTGGGAGAATATCAAGTTTAGCCTGATCTCATTCCACACACCACAGTAAATTCCAGGAGTAGCAGAGTGAAATATATATATATATATTTTTTTTTAACATAATTTTTAAAGCAGTAGAAAGTATAGCTAAGTATTAATCTGATCCTCTAGACGCAGTGGACTTTCAAACTTGAAGTCAATGGAAAAAATCATAAATAGAAAGACCAAACTTAAATGTATTTTAAAATTGGCCCTTGGTTTTTCAAGAATACCATAAACCAAATTCAATGTTAAATACCATATTTTTTAAAAACCTGCAGTCTATGACCAAAAATTTAACCAATGACACGCCAAGAATTTAAGACGTAAAGTACTCAAAATAGCTAAGGAAAATAGAAGAATAAACAGACAAAGGATTTTAACAGGTGAATGTTAAATGAATTAACAAAAATGCAAATGTGAGCAAAAGTGAGGGACTTTTGTCCGTCAAGTTAGCAAACGTTTAAATATTATAGTATTAGTAAAGTTACAGTAAAATCTGCGATTTTAAGTACCACAGGTAGTAGAGTAAGTTGGTATAAACTCTGAAAGAATTAAAAACACCTAATATTATGAGAATAGTTACATCAACTATAATCATACTATGGAATATTATATATAATATAATCACACTATGGAATATTATATAACCACACCATGGAATATTTATATATAAAATCATACTCTATAGTTGTAATTATTAAAATAATTTACATGAATATTTTTTAATTACATAAGAATAATATTATGCCAAAGTTACATTATACAATATTAACACATGTGAGCTCATCTATGAAAAGGGAAAAATATTAGGGTGCCTGGATGGCTTAGTCTGTTAAGCATCCAACCCTTGGTTTCGGCTCAGATCATGATCTCATGGTTGTGGGATGGAGCCCCATGTCAGGAACCCTGCTCAGCGGGGAGTGTGCTTGAAGATTCTCTCCCTCTGCTCCTTCCCCTGCTCATGGGCACACACATGTGTTCTTTCTCTCAAACAAAGAAATCTCAAAAAGAAAGGAAGGAAGGAAGGAAGGGAAAGAAAGAAAAGAAAAGAAAAAAAAGAAAGAAAGAAAGAAAAGAAAGAAAGAAAGAAAGAAAGAAAGAAAGAAAGAAAGAAAGAAAAAGAAAGAAAGAGAGAAAGAAAGAAAGAAATCCCTGACCTCATAAAGCTCAGTTGTTGTTGGGAAGATCATTATAGACCGTGATGAATCTTTAAACAGGTAAAGTGATAAAGAGTGACCAGGGGAGGCTACTTTAGATAGGATGGCAAGGGAAGGTCTTTCTAAGTAGGTGGGCTTCAAGCTGACAGCTGAAGGATAAGAATGCTATAAAAACCATACAAAGAGCTTGGAGAAAGAAAGCAGGTGCTCTTGATGAATGTGTGGATTATAGATGAGTGAATTAATAGTATGCATTGATTAACAGTATTTCAATGACAATTCATTTTGCAATCTACATTACAGTTTTTTAAATATCTCCCTTTAAGGTACTTTCCTCCGCTTACCAAGTAAGTGAGAATATGAGATTCAAAGTGCATTTTCCCTTTTTAAAGAAATTGTGTTATGTATTTATCGTTTGTACATATAAATTCATAACCAAGCAAACATGTCTTGGCATCCTGTTAAATTGTATACATGTGAGTTATGAATGAGTTTGTTTACTAGGACCAAAAATTACACATATCCCCAGGGATAAGAAGTTCTCAGGGAGTCTTTGCCAATGCCACAAAATTATAGCCTTATATGGATCCCACAGGATGGGAAGGGATTATCTTAGCCCTGTACTTTTTTTCTAGCATATAGTAAGCAATTGCTGCTAGAGGTACAAATAGAAGAAGAAAACCGATATAAATAACATTCTCACCTAACAGATCTTTTTTTCTTCTCGGAAGCTTAGAGAACTACATTCAAAATGAAAATGTAGAGGTGACATTGAGAAGTTGAATAAATGAAGGGTTTGTAAATAGGAGACATGCTGTATAACACCTGTTTCTCTATCTGCTGTGTTGGTTACATGAAAATGGTTTAACTGGGCATGGATGTCTGCTCAACTGAGTCTATTCACTGGAACACAGGAGCTTCCCAGAGCAGGCTACAGAGAGAGAACCTGTGGCCATGATACATATCAAAATTGTGTAGTACAGTTTCAGAGAAGATAAGTAATGGAATCTCTCTCAGATATATTACTCTCTGGTTCTGAATTCAAGATGGAGGCTGGTTGATGAGCCAATTTTCTTTATGGACCAAGATGGCTATCACAGCTCTAGTCATTCTGTTGCATTCTAATCAGCAGGATGGGGGAAAGAAACCAATTAAGGAGAATCCTAGAAGTTCAAAACATTACTATTAACAACTTTATGAGTAACACTTAGTCAAATATTCACACCCAGATACAAGGAAGAATGAGGACTGTGTCTTTTAGCTAGGGGTGTGTTTAATCTGTGTTTTATTACTGAAAAGGGAAGGGATTTTGGATGTTGAGGAAGGCAACTAGCAGATGCCACTACTTTAGAGAATGTGAAAATCCTTAAGCTATGAAACACTTACAAATCTCAGATAACATGTAATAAATGTGTTCTTAAAATTCATTTCTGAGACTTCCATTTCTATCCAAGATAGAGTAATAGAATTTAGATTTGCCCTCCCAACCAAAACAACCCCCCCAAAACAAAAAGAAAAATAAATGAACCAATGGTTCTCAAGGATATTAAGCAATGAAAAACAGCAATCCTGAGAAAATAAAAGTGAGGTGAGCCCAGTGATTGCTCCAATTTATCACCCTGAGCTTCCAGGCCACAGCACCAGGAGGGAAACCAAGGCAAATCCTAGTGGACACTCCGGGTTGAGGAGATAAAGCTGAGAGTCTGAGTAGATCAGGTTGGTCAGTTTGCAGACCAGAGTCCTAGAGATGAGAGAGTTTCACAGACAGAGAATTCTGACATCTGCAGAATCCCCCTCAAGTAGTCAG
Organism: Ailuropoda melanoleuca; assembly: GCF_002007445.2. NCBI lineage: Eukaryota > Metazoa > Chordata > Mammalia > Carnivora > Ursidae > Ailuropoda > Ailuropoda melanoleuca. The sequence goes on from NC_048232.1 coordinate 42,487,847, forward strand.
CAAAGTACTTATCAGTTCATCAATGTGAAGAAATCATCTAATGTTAGGTTAAACCCCAATAAAAGCATTAGAGAATAGTGCTTGGCATTCACAAAGGGCTGGTAATAGCACTTGTTCCCACAAGTCAGACTGGACAAAACCATAATTCACAGGGCAATGACTAATCTCGGGAAGTTGCCTCAATAGATGAGAATAATGCCATTGAGCACTACTGTGAACCTGGGAACCAAATCATGAAAAGATCAGATTGTTTCTATTTTTGTATCTGAATTCATTAGATCCCAGAACAAACCTCAAAAATATTTTAGGAATACAAAAACATACACATAGCAAGGTAACATTTTAATATATGGCACGTAGTCAACTAATGAGAGAGTTTAGCAAGGTTACTGAGTATAATGTAATATGAGAAAATAAATTGTATTCCTATATACCAGTAGTGTACAAACCAAAAATTGAAATAAAAACACCACTTCAAATACCATAAAAAATATGAAATACTTAGGGATAGATCTGTAAGATGTGTAAAACTTGTATACTGAAAACTTAATGGCTGGTGTATGTGACCTGAGTGGCAAAGAAGCTTGCACTTTATCCTGGACCTATTGCAAAGCCTCTCTTGCTCTGGGTCTCTTAGAAAATGGAAACCCTCTAAGTCATCCAACAAATGGGTCAATGCAGTGTTCTGTATTACCGTACCATGACTCCAAAATCCAGAGGTCCACTAAACACAGTGCTACTTTTCTTGCGGCAGTAATGTGAAGTGTAACGATATATTCTTCATCTTAGAAGGGGATGTCCCAGTATTATTCATTGACTCCAGAAAATTTCACCAATATGGCAAGCTCCTGAATCTCGATGGGGGCTTCCTTACACTTTCTAGTACTAGGGCATCATCCAGGGTCCTTGCCACTTCTTGCTTATAAGATTCAATAGCATGATGTCAATATAGTGGACCAGTGATATTCCATGAACTATCAAAGTGACTAATAGTATGTAGACACATTATGACAGCAAGAAATTTAACATAGGTGTGGATCAAGACAATAAGTTTGTCTATGCTGTATGTCCTTGCTATGATTTTGATCCTTTCTACTAATTGACATGAAGCAAAACACATTTATTTACCAAATCAATAGTCAGACACTGAATGCCAATACTATGTTGATCTGTTTCATTAAAACTACCATATTTGGCATGGCAGCTGCAATTGAGGTCATCAATTGTCTATGTTTATGGTATTCCAATAATATCCCCCATTACCCACGTTTTTTTACAGGAGCAAGAATCAAGCCTTGAGATTATGGGGAACACTATCCCTGAATCCTTCCAGTCTTTTATAGTGCCACTAAACCGTGCAGTTCTCTTGGATGGTATCACTTCTGATTTACTCTCTTTGCCCAGGGTCCGTGGCAGTTTCAGGACTTTCACTTGGTTCTTAACAGCACTGTGGTCCTTATTTCACAAATCTATAGTCAAATGTAAAAGTTCTGTTTGTGCCAAGAATATTTATTCCAAGTACATATTCAGGAAAATGACCACAATATGAATCGATGGAGTCACGGGATCTACTGTATGATGGACTTGGGCCAGGACTCCATTTATCAACCAGACTGTATGAATTTTACTTTATCCCTGGCCCTCAACAGGTCTGAATATTCTCCTTTCTCCAGTAGATAGATATCCCAGAAAAATATCACAGGTCTCTTTGGGGAAGGATTGGAAAAATATCTACTTGTGATGACATTGCAGGATACTTACTCAAGGGTCCACATTTTCTGCTTCAATCAGCTGGCTCTGGGTCTGTGAACTGGGAAAGTGAATGAGAAATTGTGATTTCCTAAAACTGACATCAGCCTATTACTCACCGGCTCTCATTTTTAAAAATCGTTTTTGTTGCTCTACAAATCAGGTAACACTGTGGTCCCTTGTCCTTCTCTTTTGACACTAAAAACATGATCTAATAGCCATCACCCTAGATCCCTATGGATCAGGGCATCCTGATGGTCATTCCACTCTTTCTGTCCATTGCTAGGGTAACCAAAGATTTATTGTCAAAACCAGGGCACTTTTGAGAGTGAAACCTGGCACTATTAATAATTATACTGGGACAACTGGCAAAAACCACCCTGAGCAAACTGTGAAATATGCTGACCTTACTCATCGTGTAGTTAGATCCATTTTGCCTCTGATGATTCAGTGCTGCCACCTGGCTTCTGCCATCTCTTAATCCCTTCATCCTCCTGAATTCCAAGGATCACAACTTCAGGGCAGCATCTCACATCATCAATTCTAGCCTATACATGACAGCAACTGTTGAACTTCTCAAAGATATTGGTGATGCTTTCACAAGGACATTTTGTTGCCTTTGAAAAGGGTCCATCCTTCAGGACCTCTCATGAACGGTTAGGGGGTGGGTCCTCAGATATTACAAAGTAAAAAAATCCATTCTAACGTTCCCGTGTTTTTGAACCCCTTGAGCCCTTTCCCAATCTCATGCAAGGAAATTCCAGCATCTCCACTTCATTCATGTAGGCTCTTGCTGTATCCAAACTTCAGAGAACCATCCCAGCAGATTGGGAGAACTGGGTCCAGATGCCTTTGGCAAAACATAGAATCCCAAGTGATGGATGAGCGTCCCCATGTCAATAAATATCCCCTATCTACTTATATGTCACATTCCTACCCAGGCCAATGCTCTAAACATCTGGTCTCTCACATGTTCCCCTGGCTTATGCTTGTATATACGATTCACAGTATTCAATTCCCTTGGTATGTAAGCTGTCTCTTCCTGGAGCAGACCACTTTTGCATTCAACTTGTGCTAAAATCTGACCCTAGTTTTCAGCCTGGAGTAATGAGGTGGGGTATGTGTGCTAGTAATTGGCACCATCTTATGTGATACTAGCTGAATTCATTGCACGGTCTCTAGGAAGAAGAAGGCCTCTCTCCCTAGTAAGTGGAAGGGTCTGCTTTTGTCAGTCTAGAGGGTTTAAAAGTGTTTAGGCATCACAGACTTTCAGGCTCACCTATCTAAATGCCCTAATTCCAAATCTCAGGAGCCTAGTCTTTTTCCATCAAGGTCCTGTCTTTCACATAAGAAATCTGTCAAGGGGCACCTGGGTGGCTCAGTCAGTTGGGCATCTGCCTTCGGTTCAGGTTGTGATTCTGGAGTCCCGGGATTGAGCCCTGAGTCAGGCTCCCTGCTCAGTGGGGAGATCCCTGCTTCTCCCTCTGCCTCTCACTCCACTTGTGCTCTCTCTCTCTTTTTCTCTCTCTCTCAAATGAATAAATAAAATCTTTATTTAAAAAAAGAAATCTGTCAAGTTTGCAGTCAGTTTCCTTTGTTCCACTGCCACCGTTAACATCAGACGCAGGGCCTGATTTTCAGCACAGTCTACCTTGTGATGCAGAAATTGAGCGTTTTCTTTTCTTTTCTTTTTTTTTTTTTTTAAAGATTTTATTTATTTATTTGACAGAGATAGAAACAGCCAGCGAGAGAGGGAACACAAGCAGGGGAGTGGGAGAGGAAGAAGCAGGCTCATAGCGGAGGAGCCTGATGTGGGGCTTGATCCCGCAATGCCGGAATCATGCCCTGAGCCGAAGGCAAACGCTTAACCACTGTGCCACCCAGGCGCCCCATGAGCGTTTTCTTATAAACTACCCCAGAAGTTGTATCGACCAAGATCTGAGTATTTCCTTTGATTTAGTACGCAATCATGATAGTAAATGACTGCAGCGTCTCACTGAGGGAAGCTTTGAGGAAGATTTATGGTATGTACCTGTGGCCAAGTTGCAGAATACTTTCTCCAGAACCTACCCTTATTTTTTTTTTCTTTTAAGTAATCTCTACACCCAGCATGGGGCTCAAACACACAACACCAAGATCAAGAGTTGCACGTTCTGGGGCGCCTGGGTGGCACAGCGGTTAAGCGCCTGCCTTTGGCTCAGGACGTGATCCCAGTGTTGTGGGATCGAGCCCCACATCAGGCTCCTCTGCTATGAGCCTGCTTCTTCCTCTCCCACTCCCCCTGCTTGTGTTCTCCCTCTCGCTGGCTGTCTCTATCTCTGTCGAATAAATAAATAAAATCTTAAAAAAAAAAAAAAGAGTTGCACGTTCTACTGTCTGAGCTAGCCAGGTGTCCCAGACTCACCCTTCTTTTCAGTCAAAATTTGTGACCTGGCTTGGGTCTGCAAGGCTAGATGACAGGCCTTGACTCTCCATTGTGGTGACTCAAGTCAGCTTTCTGATCATGAGACCTGGGTTATCTTTTCTTCCTGTTATGCAGATCAAGTAACATTTTAGTAGTATGTCTATCTATTTCATTTCTGTGGCAGGTGGCCAAATATTTTGATTATCCCTTTATCTGGAATGCTCATCACCGGAAATGTGTCCTCACTATCTCTACTAGGTAAGTGCTGCCACTTGGCTCTACTTTGCCAGGATTCTCATTGAAATCAGGGACCCATTGCAATGACAGCATCTCTCAACATCCTGCATGGCCTACAGATGACAAGGACCACAGAGTTTTTCTAGGATACTGGTGCTCTGCTCACCAACATATTGTTTACAACCCCAGTGAAGGAAGTGTCCTCTGAGGCACCTAAGATGATGTAATGAGGGTAGATCAAGTTAGTGTACAGATCCCTCATGATAAATCCATTCCAATGTCCCTATCCTCTAAACCTTTACAGTCCTACCTCTGCCTCATATGGGGGAAAGTTCTGCATCTCCATCTCAATGAATATAGGTCATCACTGAACCAAGTTCTGTCAACCAACCAAGTAAACTATTAGAACCACTTCCAGATGTGCAAGATAGCCCATTACATCCATAATGTCTGATAAGGGTACCCCTTTCAATTTATTTGACTCAATCCAGTTATATAACAGAGGCAGTGTATCATAAGGAACTGGTTAAATAGATATTGAAAGACAGAAAAATGCAAAAGGAAAATACTGGGATAATACAGAAGCAATAGCATAGAAGGAAGCTACCATTCGAAGGGTTAGGGATCAAAGGAAAGAGGTTGGACTTATTAAAACTCAGAAGCTTGGAGAACCTCCCTGTAGCAGGAACTCAGGATTCTGAGGAGGGGTCTGGAAGCTGGTATATCTGAGGAAGTGATGTTGACAGGCACAGAACACAAAACAGGAAGGTGCTGGTTGCTTCTTCTCCTCCACGCTTTCAGTCTCCCTCTAGTGTTCCCTTTTGGGAAAAACCTAACAGGGAGCCCACTGCTAAACCAGAAACACGGAGAGCATCACAAAGCAAAGTGTACTGAACATTATATCAAAAACTAATGATGGGGGCTTCTCGGTGACTCAGTCGATTGAGTGTCTGCCTTCGGCTCAGGTCATGATGTTAGGGTCCTAGGATCAAGCCCCGCATTGGGCTCCCTGCTCAGTGGGGAGTTTGCTTCTTCCTCTGCTCCTCCTCCTGCTTGTGTTCTCTCTCAAATAAATAAATAAAATCTTAAAAAAAAAAAAACCCAAAAAACTAATGATGTACTATAACTTGGCTACTTGAATTAAATTTTAAAAAAATGAAGCAGGGGCGCCTGGGTGGCTCAGTCGTTGGGCGTCTGCCTTCGGCTCAGGGCATGATCCCGGTGTTCTGGGATCGAGCCCC
>NC_048232.1:42793558-42872431 GCF_002007445.2 Ailuropoda melanoleuca
TATTTATTTGACAGAGATAGAGACAGCCAGCGAGAGAGGGAACACAAGCAGGGGGGAGTGGGAGAGGAAGAAGCAGGCTCCCAGCAGAGGAGCCTGATGTGGGGCTCGATCCCAGGTCACCAGGATCACACCCTGAGCCGAAGGCAGACGCTTAACGACTGAGCCACCCAGGAGCCCCTGGAGTTGGTTTCTTACAGTGGTTTCTTTTTTCAGCTCTCCCTTAGAACACCTGATGTGAAACAATGTAACAGTCTGGGTACGTTTTGGGCATGGAGTTCAGGAGAAATTGAGTTAAAATATGTTTATCAGCACTGTGATATAGGCTGTCCCTAAATCCAGAGCCTGGGCTTAAAAATGCCTCCATGGACAAATAGTTGAGGCTGCGTCTGCCCCAGCCCCTGTCCCCATCTGGGAGTTGCTGAAGCCCTGGAGATTGCAGGACTAAAGGAAGGAGAAGGGCGATGAAATGCCAGGCTAGCTGAGGACAGTTGTCCCTGGGAGAGCAAGGGAGTTAGCACCTTGGCCATAGCCTCACATACCTCTGCCCTCTCTGGGGATGGGGTTCTCTCACTGATACTCTTCTAGAAACATCACTCTTACAACTGTTTAAGGGGCTAGCCATGTTCTCACTTTGGTGTTAATTAATTAGGTTGGATATGGATTTCTTCTTTTTTAGAGATGGGGGGGCACCTGGGTGGTTCAGTCGGTTAAGCACCTGCCTTCAGCTCCGGTCGTGATCTCAGGGTCCTGGGATCAAGCCCCACAGCGGGCTCCCTGCTCAGTGGAGCATCTGCTTCTCCCTCTCCCTCTCCCTCTGCCCCTCCCCCCCCACTTGCACTTCCTCTCTCTCGCTCTCAAATAAATAAAGTCTTTTAAAAAAGAGAGAAAGAGAGAGAGAGCGCCTGCAAGTGGGGGGCTGGAGGGAGGGGTAGAGGAAAAGGGAAAGAGAATCTTAAGCAGGCTCCACACCCAGCACAAGGCTGGATCTCATGATCCTGAGATCATGATCTGAGCCGGAATCAAAAGGCAGACACTTAACTAACTGAGCCACCCAGGAGCCCCGAGATGGATTTCTTTTTATGCTATAGTTGAGGTCAGCGGCAACATGGATGGGGAAGGGGCAGAAGGAAGGCTGAAGGGCTTTTTTTCCTGAGACTGTGTGGGTAGGACAGGCCAGGTTAGGGAATATGTCTTGAGGGCCTTGGGCAGCAGGCAGATACAGGGCCTGGGGAATTGCAGAGGTGAAAAAGAACATGTGACAAGACTAAAGATGACTTCATATTTCTTAAATTTATGCTGAGATTTTGTTCGGTGTGTGGGAGAGACTAGGAAGTCTGGGACAAGATGAAGAGACTTGCATTTCAGTAGAGAATTAATAAATCACCCATCTATGACAGACTGTGATAATGTTACGAAGGGAATGAACAGCTGGGTGATTGAGTGGAGGGGATGGAGCACAGGTACTTTTTGTAATGTGGTTAGGGAAGCCTCTTGGAGTGATATTTGAACTAAAATTTGAAGGATAAAAATGATCCAAATGAATTGTTAGGGATTGGCTTTTTTTCTCAAGAGAACAGCATGTGCAAAGGCCCTGTGGAATAAGGAAGCATTGTTCCTCTGAAGAACTATAAAGGAAAGCCAGGGGGCTGGAGAAGTGAAAGCAGGGGGAAGGCTTTTGCAAGATGTAGCTAGCAGGCTAAGGTAGGGGCTAGATGACACAGAACTTTGTAGGCTAGCTTAAGGATTTTTCTCTTTTTCCTAAGAGCCGTGGGAAGTTATTGGGGATTGTGACTTGATTATATTTGGGTTTTAGAAAGTTTGCTCTGTGGTATGAAGAATAAGCCAGAGAGGGCGGAAGTGGAAGTAGGGAGGTGGGTATGAGGCTCTTGGAGTGCTTAGGTGATAACTTGGACTAGGGGTTAGCAGTGGAGATGGAGAGAAGTGGAGAGATCTGAAATATTTTGGCGGCACCATCCACAGATTCGATGATGGACCCGATGCGGGGACAAGAGACAAGGAAGTGCCAAGGATAACCCCTGGGTGTTTAAACTGGGTAACTGGAAAGACAGTGGCTGCACACTCTGTTTACCTTTAATCTCTTCTTTTAAGTGTGTTCTTTCTCATGTGTTTCTATTGTCCATTGTTCAGTATTCCTAAATGTCCTACACACGTAATTGAGCAGTTTTGGCTAAATGATGCCGTGCTTCGACTGGGGTACTGAGGAGGAAGGATTGAGGCAAGGATTGGTCATACTTCATACATCATTCATCAGCTTCCATCAGCTTTTTAAAAAACATCTTTATTGACTTTCTTCTCCTACTGATCTTCCTAGCTCTTATGTTCCATAGATGAGAGAAATCATATGATAATTGTCTTTCTCTGCTTGACTTATTTCACTTAGCATTATCTCCTCCAGTGCCGTCCATGTTGCAGCAAATGTTGAGAACTCGTTCCTTCTGATAGCTGAGTAATATTCCATTGTATATATGGACCACAACTTCTTAATCCAGTCATCTGTTGAAGGGTATCTCGGTTCCTTCCACGCTTTGGCTATTGTGGACAATGCTGCTATGAACATTGAGATAAAGAAAGGGGGGGTAATCAAAAGGGGGAATGAAGCATGAGAGACTATGGACTATGAGAAACAAACTGAGGGTTTCAGAGGGGAGGGGGGTGGGGAATGGGATAGACTGGTGATGGGTAGTAAGGAGGGCATGTATTGCATGGTGCACTGGGTGTTATACGCAACTAATGAATCATCGAACTTTATATCGGAATCCGGGGATGTACTGTATGGTGACTAACATAATATAATAAAAAAACATTAAAAAAACTTTATTGAGATATAAGTTATATAACATATAATTAACCCATTTAAAGGGTACAATTGAGTAGTTTTAGTACACTCACAGATATGTACACCCATCAACACACTCAATTTTAGAACATTTCTATCATCCCCAAAAGCAATCCAATATCTTTTAGCAACCACCTTCTTTTCGCCCGGCCCTGCCCTCAGCCCTGGGCAACCAGTAATTTAATTTCTGTCTCATAGATTTCCTGTTCTGGACATTTCCTAGGAATGGAATCACATGGTCATACACGGAAGCCTTTGTGGCTGGCTTCCTTCACTTAGCATAATGTCTTCAAGATTCAACCATATGGTAGTATATATTAGTCCTTCATTTCTTTTTATACCCTCGTCACATTCCATTGTCTGGATATACCATATTTTGTTTATCCATTAATCAGCTGATGGGTATTTGGGCTGTTTCCACCTTCTGGCTATTTTAAGTAACGCTGCTGTGAACATCCGTGTACAAGTCTTTGTGTGGACCTGTCTCTCAGCATTTTGATCATCTGCCTGAACTCTCGGATCACATCCAGGGTAGAATAAGCAGCAGGGAGTTGGGTGGGGTGAAGGAAAGAGATTTCAACTTTATGCATGTGAGCCACAGCCTCTTGTTTGTTTCACTACAAAGAGTCTCTTTGTTTTACTCCCACTACCTCTGTGCCCATTCATCATTTTCTCCCAGCTGATAAGAAAAAGGAGGAGGACACGGCAAAGTTCAAGAACGTGTATTATTCAGCCATTTCTAATAATAAGCCTAAACTCTCCTCTGTCCACTACCCTTCCCTCGTTCCCATCGATACCCTCTATGTCCTCTAAATGTTCCCATTGCCCCTGGATGCTTACAGGTATTCCGGATACTGTCATTGTGACCCCCATCCCTCTCGGCTTCTTCTTCCCCTGGGGGAGACTTGGCCACCTGCCAGGCACAGGAGAGCACCTGAATCCCTCAACACAGGTTCAAGGGGGTCCCCTGTGTGTTCAGCTCAGGGCCATACTCTGGCTTTGGGAAGAACTTCAGATTTCACCCAAAATGCAGCTGAGCCTTAGTGAATCTCTACATTGTTACCACGTCTTCTGTGCAAGCCACCTCCGCCCGGGCCGAGGCCGTGAACCATGGGACCCCCAGGGTGCTCGGAGATGTGGCCCCTTGCAGAAAGCCGGCCTGGGGCCTCCAGAAGCTCGCCCCCCCACCGGCGTGGTGTTTATAGTCTTCAGCTTCTGCTCCAGACTCTGCCAGCCTTCCACGGTTCCCAAACTCCCATGCAGACCGGGGTGCTGGGACCGGTTTGTACCAGCTCCCGAGAGCTGACTGCAGCCTGTCCTGCGGGGTCTGCGAGCACTCGTGTCCTGTGGTGGCCTGAGATCAGCCGTGACGGGGCCCTACCCCGCAGACATGGGCGCGTGATGCGGCCCAGGGCTTCCGTCTTCCTCCCGGAGAGCGTGTTGTTAAATATTTACTGACAGGTAACTGCACGCAGGTCCTTGCTGCTTCGGTGTGGGAGAAAGGGCTGTCTCCGTGCTTTTGACGGGCACATTGGAATCTTAGGTTAATAAACAAATGGGAGTAAGATCAAGAGTATGAGACAAAAGTGACCAAAACCAAATTTTAAAAATCCTCCCCACAGAGTTCCTTCCTCCTTTTCTTCCTTCCTTTCTTTTTTCCTCCCTCCCCTCCTGACTTAGATGCTTTATTACTAACCAACAGGCTCTGTTTGCCCATAATCAGCAGATGATTCAGTGCAGGACACACTCCTGTCCTCCCTCCTTGCCTCTCTCCTTCTTTCCTTCCCACCACGTTCCAGGCCCTGGGCTGAGCTCTAGGATACAAAGTTGCAGCTGTTTAATCATATCTCTTCTTACAGTTCTCTTCTCAGGCGCAGATGTATTCGCTCACAACTCGCCTCCTCCTGCATCACCAGGCTGGTGGAAACTGGGTCTTGGGATAATTTTCAGATACCCACTCTTGGTACTCTTTCCTGAGCCACACAAGCAACTTGCCTCAGGCCATCCCATGTGTCCCCGTAATACTGTCTCTTTTGAATTCAACAGCTGCTTTGCTTTGCTTTTCTCTCACTGAGTTGTCATCTTGAGGGCAGGGACTGTGTTTTTTCCATCCCTGTCGCCCCAACACCGTGGCCGGCATACTTCAGGGAGTGCATCTTGCTGAACTGAACAGAATCCGCAAGGCCCTTGAGAAAGGGAGAAGAGAAACTGCATTTACAGGCATCGACAGTGGGCCAGTCTTTGGGGCAAGTGCTTTATTTTAAGCTTAACTCGTAGCGAGGAGTACGGCTCCTACCCTGCTGGGCTGTTCGGGAGCGCCAAGTGTTGTGGAAGCGCAGAGAAGGCACACACACACCGGACATGTTCAGAGAAAGCTCCCCTAAGGAGGCGATGCTCCCCCGAGTCTGGAAGTATGAGTGCGCTAACCCACGAAGGACCGGAGAGACAGCAGAGCAGACAGGACGGTGGGCGTCGAAGCGTGTGATGTCTCAGTGAGTCCGCAGAGCTGGGAGTCGCCGAAGGAAGCCGGAACGGAGTGTGCAGAGGGCGTGCCCCGAGTGTGAGTCCTGCGCCAGCAGGTCGGGAGACTCGGATGGGGCCAGAGCAGAGCCCCTGTAAGCCGCGCAGTCTCATCTCGGGGCTGATGAACCACCCCCGCCCGCCTCCTATCACAGTCCGAAGGGGCTACTCTCTAACTTGGTTCTTAGCGGGAAACTCACAGAGCACAGCGAGTATATGCAGGCACGTGCCGGCGTATTTTATAATCCTAAGACCCACAGTGGTTTTTTTCCTCCCTGTTCCGGGGCTCTTGAGATCAGAGTGCATGGTCCAGTTGCTGGAACAATTCCTGCACCTGGACTCAAGGTGAAGTCTCCCAGGGAGGGCTTGCCTTTGCTGTGGCCAGTCTTGCAGGGCACCACCAGCCCCAAACCCCTCGCTTCTCTGCCTCGGAATGGGGGGGCTGTCTTGGCCGTGGAAATTCAGGCTGCAAAAGCCGCCCAAGCCGTTTGTAGTTCAAGTTCTCCCGGGGGATTCTCTTCCTCCCCCTTTAGCAGTGTCTCCCCTCCTTTCCCGTGAGGTGTGTTCATTTCTCATCTATACTTGCAATGGAGACAGAGCTGTTTGGCCTGCCAGCTTTATGGAGGGGCTTCCTATTGCCCTCCATAAGAGGGGCATGTTTCTTTCTTATTGGCACCTGTATGTTTTACTGTCAAGAACATCTTAGATTCAGTGAACACAGCGCTTGGTTCCTCAGTGGGGCTCTCCTTAACACGGGGAAAGTAAGTGCTAAGGTGATGTTAACTGTGTCCTGCTCTATCCTTCTTTATCTGTGGCTCAACCCGGATAAAGGGTTTCACATAGAAGTAAGGGTTTTCATGGGAAATCTGGGGATGCAGAAATCAGAGAAGCTGTCACTCGAGGCCAAGGCTGCTGGCGCTGGTGAGCTCGGGCAGGAGACCCTAAGCAGGTCGGTTCTCAGAAGCTTGCCTGGAAGCTGCTGTAATTCTTAGGAATCTTAGAGGAGCTCTGACAGTTCAGCGTGCTGCGGCAAAGCAGATGGTTCTCGAGAACTCTCTGGAAGGCCCTGGGAATCTCTCTGCCCCCACATCTGCCTACAAACACTTCTGCAGAGTAATGGCTCAGCTTCACTTCTGCGTTCCAAATGTCCGTGAGTTCCTCTCATTGGCAAACTCTAACCTGGCCCATGTAGAGAAGGGAATTTGTGAACCGTGGTAACCAGCCTCAAAGGCGTGGCAATGCTGTTGACAACAGAGCCCCTAGCACGCGGGGAAACCTGTGCCTTTTTCTGAGAACAATCTGTTACTGCAATCTTAAAAGAAAAAAAAAAAAGCCTATTGGTGAAAGGGAACATGTACCCTTCCAAGGTCCCCCCAGACTACAATATGTTCTCTATTTCTGTTTTGGGGTTTTCCCCCACCACTGTTAATGAGGACTCATGTGATTTCATGTGACAGAATCACTACATTTATCTGCTATGGGTCATAAAAGCAAAATTCTGAGATTCTCCAACATGTAGAGCATCTCACCTCTGGGCTTATATCCGGGCTGGTGTGTGAAGTGATATGTGAGGAGGTCGGCAGCAACGGTCAGTGAGGGCTGTTGACGACTGAGACCTCAAAAGGCCCCGAGTGACCTACAGATAAACGGTAGCAGTGTCTCGGGCATCTCCTTCCAACCAACGTTCGCGCAGCACCCACTCTGTAGACAGGTCCACGCCAGCCTCTATTTAAATGTGGAGGAAAGAAATATACCGCATGACTTTGACCTTCTAAGGGTTTAGAGTTGAGTTGAGCAGATATAGGAAGCAGTCGTTCCTCTGCCTCTTTCCTCTTCCTCGAGGAGAACCCTCCTGGTGACCTGGGCCCAGCCTCAGAACTGTGTGCAGAAGTCCTGGAATGCCGGAGGGAATGCAAGGCACATCAGGGATGGGAAGACACCGGAGGGTCTCCACAGCCAGAGCTCGGGGAAAGCCAGTAAGTCTCTCCCGCCCTAGACAGAAAAGTCTGTGATAGTCAGAGGGATGATGCAAGGGTCATCGCCATGCTCTCAAATCTTCATCAGATGTCACCCACAACAAAGGAGGGGGGAGCACATGACTGGCCAGAAACCTTTCTTAACAAGACAGTTGCTATGACCCACTGCAAAAGTCGGGTGCTCCCTGCCAGGGTTAGGCATCAGTATGTTTTGCATTGTCCTAAGACTGCAGAGGTAATCTGTGCCCTGAGCCCCATTCATTATTTCTATTTGGTCTTTATTTTAGTTTCAGCTTGATTGGGCTTCTTTTGAAAATTATGTTTAATTTGGATATACATAAGCAGGGAGACCAAAGAAAGAAGCTATGCTACTTTTCTATCTATCTACCTGTTTCTCTAAGCACCTGTGGGAATAAGTAACCAGCAGCTCCACACGATAGGAGTCCGCAAGCTATGTCCTGTGAGCTAAATCTGGCCTGCCACCTGCTTTTGTAAATAAAGTTTTATTGGAACAAGCCATGCTTATTTGGTTGCATACTACTTTCACACTGAGTTGAGTAGTGATCAAAGAGACTTGCATGGCCCACAAAGCCTAAAATATTTACTATCTGGCCTTTTATAGAAAACAAATTTTTTTTTGTCAATCCTTGCTCCTCTAGGAATATCATTTCTTAGTACAATGACGCAACTGCAGTTAAAACAATCTTCTCTTTTAAAGGTTACCTTCTGAATCCCTTACTCTTTTTTGGTGAAATGCATCTTTTGACATTGATTTTGCTCAGACTCGGGTTCTAAACACAAGCTTTCATAGGACATCTGACAACAGGTGAACAGAATTAAAAAACAAAATACAGAATCCATGACATCACTTTCCCCAATATGTGTTAACCTTTGAGAGTTAAGCACGTTGCCTTTTTAGCAAGGAGGGCAATCAGAGTAATTCTAAACCAAAATGATAGTAGGACTATCACATGTAAATCTCAAACGCATAACCTAGTCAAAGTGGAGAGAATTCATTTCACGGTAGGGAACATGGCTCCAAGTTGTAATTAAGCTAATTGATCATTTCAACTGTTTAGTCTACTCTGCTTGATAAAAATAATAATGGGAGAGATTACCTAGCAGATGTGCAAGTTAATCATAAACGTCTCCTGGCTTCCCATCTTCTAAAGACACACAAATAGTGTGTCTTTCTGGTTGGGTACAGCAGGGTGGGGGATTCAAGTCTACCATCAGATTGTGCAGCTCTCTTCCAAGAAGACGAGAGTATGAAATGGTTTTCTACTTCGAAGTCAGCCTAGTGCTGTCTCCTGGACACTGGCACTAGAGGGGATTGCTCGTGAACGTGGCAGGTGGACGTCTTCCCCAGGTGTTTAGCCCCTGCTCTATCTCTGACCTCATTGCCCACGCCTCTGACCTTGGCTCACTCAGTCACACTGCTCTCCATGGGGTTCCTGGAGCTCCCAGTGTGCTCGTGCCTTTGCATTTGAAATTCTCATGCTCATTATTATTCTGTTCTTAAATATCTGCTGGGCTCGCTAATGCCTCAAGTATCTGCTCAAATGTCCCCTTAATAGGAAAGCTTTCCTTGATCATCCATTATAATAAATCACCCAGCCTTCTATCACTCTCTATTCTCCTTAATTGCTTTTTCCCCCATAGCGGTTATTGCCATCCAGCATATTATGTGCTTGTTTTGTACTGTCTATTTTCTCCCTTTAGAGCAGACACTTTGATTTATTCACTGATGGATTGCTAACTGCTACAACCTATACTTGGCACATATTAGGTACCCAGTAAAAGTTTTTGAATGAATGAATGTGTGTTTGTGTGTAGTGAAGCTTACTTTTTATCAGAAGGGGAGAACAATAGAAAGCATCTGGTCTTATGCTTACTCAGCCTTCCAAACAGAGATCTGTCCTATCGCCATTGCACCAGCAGTGGTACAATAAAGCTGTTAAGAACACACGTTCAGTTCGTAGACAGACCTGAGTTCAAGTCTTCACTCTGCCATTTCAATAACTATATCTGTGATTTAACTTCTTCAACTCTCAATTTTTTCACCTGTAAAATGGGTATAATAGTATTACTTATTTTATAGATTTGCTCCTCTGAATATCAATTCTTAGTGCAAGAATGTACTATTGTCAATGGGACAATAAATGTAAAGCAATTACCTTGACATATAAACACTACCTTCATTATTTCACACATATTTCAATAATGCATATGTTTCAGTTCAAGGTGACCGTCACCAGAAGTAGCGATGCAGAAATTTTCCTATGATTTAAAAGAAATGATTAAAGTGGTTATACGGTACACTGCTGATGATGTTATAAGGTAGGGGAAAACTGGGAATCAGTTCAGTTGAGGGGTCATGTGTTTGGTATTTTGCTCTACAGAGAATTTTTAAAACATATTTAGTCAAATTAATCAGTCTTTTCCCTTATGACTTTTAATTTTTGATTCATACTTGAAAAGGCTTTTCCCACTCCAAGAACGTAAGTACATTATATATTATTTCCTTGTAAAATTTTTATGATTATTTTTCACACTTAAATCTTACATCTCTCTAGAATCTATTTTGATATATGAAGCATTGTTTTTCCAAAATAGCTATTAATGTATCCTTAATTAAATAATCCAGTATTGAGTATTGATAACTTGGGGTATAATAATGCCTTTCAATATCTAATAGTTACATTTTTCTTTTTTTTTATGTTTTAAATTTTAGTTGGGAACAAGTCCTTTGGTGGTTTAATTACGATCATGTTGCTTTTCTAGAACAAAATTTTTATCATTACAATATCAAATCCTCCTACCTACGAACAAGATAACTAGTTCTTTATATTTGGCTACTTGCATGCCCTCAAGTGATTTCTTTTAAGTTTTAAAAATAGAATTTTAGTTAGAATTTGTGGCTACAAACTAGAGAACCTAACTGTGGCTTGCTTAATCGTGTATTAGAAAGGCACTGGGGAGTTCACGTAGTTGGAAGGAAGGCCAGAGAATCAGGCTGGGAAATGAGGTAAGAACCAGAACAAAAATTTCATGACTGTTAAAGGTATCACTGCTGGAATGAATGAGCTTTTAAAAATTTCTTTTGTTGGGGCATCTGGGTGGCTCAGTCAGCTGCCTTTAGCTCAGGTCATGATCCCAGAGTCCTGGGATGGAGCCCCACATCAGACTCCCTGCTCAGCGGGGAGCCTGCTTCTCCCTCTCTCTCTCCCCCTCCTCCTCACTTGTTCTGGCTCTGTCTTTCAAATAAATAAATAAAATCTTTAAAAATACAGTTCGTCTTCACATCATTCTTTTCAGCAAAGTCCTAAGAGAAAGGCTGAATGGCTGAGCTTGGGAAACATGCCTTCCCCTGGGAGACACTGAGGCAGTAAGAATAAGGACCGGCAGAACAAATCTAGGACCTCTTCAAGAGGGCAGGGTCCCTGCATTACCCATGTCACCAAGACTGAACACAATTTTAGAGAGAAAACTTGCACAGAAGAAACAGGATTTGTAGAAAATGGAAATCGCCCACTATCAGAAGAGAAAAGACCTTTATTGAGGTGCTCCTTCAAGCTGATGAAATACGATTTTGTTTAAAATAATTTAATTCTAATTGTCTTCCTTTGAAGGCATTTGCATCCCCAGGGAGATTATGGCTATTAAGGACATTCAGTGATATACCCATTTTCTCCCAAATATAAAATGGTTGCTGTGGGATTAGAATCCAGCTATGCTTCATTCAAACTCTACCCCACCAGTCTTCGTTGCAGGGGCAGGTAACCACGAAAGGCTCTACAGTGAAAATAAGAACCCAGGGAACAAACAGCGAGCAGGAAGGAAGTTGGGCCGTAGGTAGTGAGATCCACCCAGCTAACAAACTCTGGTTCAGGGTTGGTCTCCAATGCTGGAGTTTGTGGGTACTAAGTACTAATTCATTAACATATTTATTTACTGAATGAATGCATATTGATTCTTGCTATGTGACACCATGGTATTAGAAGGATAGGTCTAGACATTTGCTCCTTTTTCAGTTTGTTCAACAAGTATTATTGAATAACTGTTATGTGCCACATACCGCTCTTGGTTTGGTATAGAAACTGTATGGGAAGCTCTGTTGGAATCTTGGGACTGTCCCCTATCTTCTCTTTGGATGGTGCTATAAACTGAACTGTGTCCTCTCAAAATTCATGTGTCGAAGCTCTAAGCCCTAATGTGATGGTATTTGGAAATGAGGTTTGGGGGAAATAATCAGATTTAGATGAGGTCATGAAGGTAGGGCCTTCAGAATGGGATTAGAGCCCTACAAGAATACACCCTAGAGGGGCGCCTGGGTGGCACAGTCAGTTAAAATCCAACTCAGTTTCAGCTCCGGTCTGATTGCGGGGTCCTGAGATGGAGTCCCCATGTCGGGCTCCCCACTGAGCGTGTAGTCTGCTTGGGTTTCTCTCTTCCTCTGCCCCTCCCACTGTGCTCTCTCTCTCACTCTAATAAATAACTAAATCTTAGAAGAAGAGGAAGAAGAAGGAGGAGGAGGAAGAGGAGGGGGAGAAGAAGATACACAGAGAACTCGCTCACTCTCTTTCTCTGCCATTTGAGAACATACAGAGAAGGGAGCTGTCTGCAAGTTAGGGAGGAAGTTCTCAACAGAAACTGACCATGCTGGTACTTTGACCTTGAATTTCCAGTCATGGTAACTGAGAAAAAATATATTTCTGCCATTTTAAGCCACCCAGACCGTGGTATTTTGTTACGGCACCCTGACCTATTACAGATGGGGGTCTAGGTTTTTGCTTGAAGAAGGAACGTCTCTGAAGCCAGACATTTCGCTCATTGAAGATTAGTCTGAATATTTAAAACTTCCACAGTGGAAATCTCAGACAAGGTGCATTAAGAAACTGCCTTTATTCTGAATTACCGGGGAGTTGTCTGACAGATCCAAGAAGACTCTCTTGACAACTAATTTCTCCAGCTTTGAATTTGTTGAAGAAGAAAATAAACAGACTGATAATAAGCACAAGGAACTTCAGTAGCAAATTGAGACTAGAACAGATTAGGACTAGCAGGAAACTTGGTTCTTAAGTGCTAGTTATGAACAAAGTTACATCAAAACTTGCTGAGACATTGCAAATATTGAGGCTGTTTATTAAAGAACTGGGGTATAATGTAACAGCAGGAGAAGTGAGAATGGAAAGAGAGTTCTGAAAAGGGATTGTAATAAGTGACTAGAGGGAAGTGTGAGTTCTGTTTGTAGAGTTGTTGGAAGTGCAGAATGTTGAAAGCCCCGATGTTATCTACAAAGCACAGCTGATTACAGGCTGCCCGGCAAGAGAAATAGACTGTTGGAGGGATGTTTTTGTCCGTCGTCAGAAACTCACTGCCCTGTAGGCTGTCCCTCCTGCCTCGAGAAGCATGCCGTCCCGGGACTCAAACTTCTTTGACTCTGCACACAGGAACAGCCCGAGTCCTACTTGTTCTGCAGTTGGTTTCATACCTTTGCAGGAGGTCTCAGGCCAGCCTCGGTATCACTCTAACATTTGGATGGACCTGATCACACAATAGTGTATCTGGAATGTGCAAAACCGGAACAGGAGTTAATGCCTTATCTCTGACCATGGCTGTTCTTGCTTCTTTCTCTCTCCTTCCTAAGCTCTTTATTGGACTCGAAGCCTCAGCTTTGATAATTCACCCTTGTTCTCCACCCCACATGCCCATGACATTGATCTATTTGGGATATATTTCCCTGCTTTCCCTTTAGCATTTCAGGGCATCATTTTCGTATTTGTTCCCTGGTCTCATGCAGCCTGGCTGGAGGTAAAAGACAACCAGCTTGCCTTCTATCCCATTCTCGCCTCTCATGGCCGAGCCTATAGGAAGGACTGACCTTCCTCCAGCTCAGCAGTACTTCTGTACCCACCTGCCATCTCCCTTTTGGAGAGAGAGGTAAACACTCTGCACACCATCATGAATTTCAAACAGTGAAAACTTCATCATCTCATTGATTCTGTCTTTATGGAACGTGCTGCCTTTATTGTTTCATTGAAATCCATTGAACTATATTTGTAAGAATGTTTTAAGGTTTACACATACCTTAGCCCTACAAGTCTGGTTTTTTCCCCCCCTTTGTGATCGTTTTTTTTCTCAACTATAAATTCTAACCTGGGGATTTTCAGAAACCAAATTTCTACAGATAATGAAGAAATGCTGTATTGAAAATATTAATTGATTATATTGTGTGATATTTGAGATTTTAGTTAGGTGTCATCTCCTAACACATAATGTTAATATTCATTGACTTTTCAATGCAAATCATTTTTTAAAATAGAAGCATGGAGGAGATTCGTAAGGAAGCGCTCCCAAGCAGTAATAGCACAGATTAGATGCAATTTATCATTTTATTAAACTAGAGGACCAATTGTCTTTGATATCCAGTAGGAAAACAGATGCAGCAGTAAAGATGTTTTCATTGAGATACAAATACAAGGCTGTCAAAACAGAAATCCCTATACCCGAAGCACATTTTTCTTCTATAATCTATAATCTTGTCTACAATTGGCTGGGAGGGATCCGGAGATTTCTGACCGGCTCCTGAAGAAGATTGCAGATGGCTAAGATAAAAGTCCCCGAGTCATGTGGGAGGCATGCTGATGATGGTGATGGTGTGGCCTTGACGGAAGGTGACCCACTAGCTTCTCCCGCCTGAGTGCCTGTGTAGTGGTTAAGGTCAGGAAATCAGGCAGCATTCTTGGGAATGATAAAGAGGATCCCAGATAAGTGAGGACGACTTGGGATGGGCATTGCCTAGAAGCTGTCATTCTTTGGCCAGCGGCCACGAAGGACGATCAGATCCTCGTGCAGTATGATTAGCACCTTCCAGTGGGGCTGACCAGATTTGCAAAAGGATTGCAATAATGAAATAACATTTACATAGCAATGTATACTTTACAAGGAGAATTCAAGAGTATTTCTCTATTTGATCTTTGTAAAAACTCTGCAAAGAAGACAGGGCAGGGAGCATCTCTTTTTATGAATGAAAACATAGAGAGAGGTTGACTTACATCTAATCACATGGCTACTCTATGAAAGAATCTGGGTCTCCTGGATCTCTTCCAGAATCTCAGCACTCTTGCCACCGTATCTCACTCCACTGGTGAAGGAGAGTAGCTACCCAGCTCTCCAGCCTCATGGCAAAGGAGGAATCCACAGCAAGGTGAGTGTGTTTGCTATTAGGCTACTTATAGGGATCATTACAATTGAAGATGCCTCTTTTTTTTTCTACGGGAGATGGCAAGGAGAGAAAGAGCAAGAGGGTAGGAGGGAGAGTGAGAGCACGGAGCTTAAGGAGAGAAAGAGAATGAAAACGAGAACCGTGGACTAAAACTGAAAACCAAAATAAATCAAAGTATTTTCTTTTTTTTTTTTTTTTTTTTAAGATTTTATTTATTTATTTGACAGAGATGGAGACAGCCAGTGAGAGAGGGAACACAAGCAGGGGGAGTGGGAGAGGAAGAAGCAGGCTCATAGCGGAGGAGCCTGATGTGGGGCTTGATCCCATAACACTGGGATCACGCCCTGAGCTGAAGGCAGACGCTTAACCGCTGTGCCACCCAGGAGCCCCAATCAAAGTGTTTTCTGAGGAAATGAAACTAAAAGGGTGAGAAGCCACAGGCAGGTGTGAGGTCACTCGTGACCCCAGCCCTAGTTGGACACAAGCAAACACTGCCACTAAAAAGAAACACCTGAAGAAACATGCAGAGAGAACTCATTTATTTGAACCCTCTGATTTGGAAGGGCGTACTGTCTAACGGGACGATGTCCGAAGCACAGGCTGGAGATGGGCTCGAGGTGGGAGCAAGGCTCTCCAGGATGGACAGCCAGCTGGAGGCAAGTGCGAACGACAGAGCCGCCGGACAGCGAGCTCCTGGAGGTGGGGTCACGCCTCTGCTTCTCATCACGGAAAAATGCAGCCTCACTGTCTCCCAGGTGTTTAGAGCAACGCGGGAATCCTTAAAGGGAGCGGGGAGGACACGTGAAACTCCGGTCCCTCTGCCGCTCTAACGCCGTCACTTCATTACAGACCTCTTGTCGGAGGGCTGTTCTGGGTCATGGGAGCTATAGAAGTCACCTTCAGAAAGGCCTTGTCCGACCTCTGAGGGCAGGGAGAGGAAAGGGGCCAGCGTGATCACTGAATGGCAATGAACCTGTGGCGAAGATAGCCTGTTCCATGCTCCTTCTGGTGGCACTGAGTCAACCAGCGTGTGGAGCGTGAACAATACCTTACACCAGGGTGGGGGGGGGCGACCAGACACCTGGTGTGCTCCTCACGCCTGTCAACCACGGCTCTCCTTCCGTTAAGCACGGACGCATGACCAAACCGCTGTCAGCAGCGAAGCCATCTAAACTGGCATGACGAATGACATCTCTCCAACCTTCTCCTAGATAGGGTCACTTTTCAGGCCCCTAATTCTTTTGTGGCAGACAAAAGTATAGGTCGCCGGGGTGGCCGAGGTGGCAGGTAACACTGTGGGAAGCTGGGATGAGCTCAGGTTGTCTCTCCTTCGGCCCGGTGTGAGGAAAGCCCGTTGGCAGGTGTAGAGGCGAAGACTGGGAAAGCGAAGAAGAAAGATCACTTGGGTGTGGAAGACCCCAAATGGTGCAGGAAGTACATGCTCCTGGAAACCCACCCGGAGATGACGAACAAAAATAAATGGACCAGAACCAAGTACTCCGAGGTTAGCGCATCACCACAAGAACAAACCCGAAACAGCGGCGAAAGAAGTACAAAGAAGAGATCACTGGCTGCTGGATTTTTCAAAGAGAGGTGTTTAGCCCACCCTATTTTTACAGGACTGGTGTATTGCTAGAGCCATAAAAGAAGTTAACAGTTATTAGACTTTAGAACATAATTTGCAGCTGTTCCGCATTTCAAGCTGAATCTAAATTTAGCAGGGAATTGAACTTAGCAACGGGAGAGGGCAAACTTCAATTCAGCATTGGGCTAGAGCTGGAAGTCAAAACAACCATTTATTTCTTAGCTTAAGCAAATAATTGGTTGATTGGGGGAAGAAGAAAACAATTGTTTGAGGGAGTCCCTCGAAAAGATTGTGGCAGAATCTCAGCACGGGCTCAGTCGCTGTGCCCGTGGCCGTGTCACCACGGTCTCTCCCCCCTACTGACGGGGTTCCTTCAATGGCTCCAATGTTTGTGATTATCTGATGAGACCTTTAGAAATCCTGAATGGCTGGGTTGTCTCTCCTGCCAGTCTCTGTTCCTCATAACTAAAGCTTATTATGCGTAAAAGAAAAAAAAAACACATTAAGTGGAAAGTGATAGAATTGAAAAGACAATGAACAGCTGAATTTAAATACATCTTTTCAGTTTAGTCCTTTATTTAAGGGTTTCGACTCCGAGCTTAAAGACTTTATGCTTTCTTGATCTGTCCAGGAAATCATATCAGTTTCAAGAAGGCTGACTCCCTCCGGCTGCTTATTTGCATGACCATTTAATGGAGAAGATAAAAGGCTGCATTAGGGTTTGGCTGCTTTGTCCTTGGTGGGATCCATCTCCATTCTCTCCAGCTCTCCACACTCTTTTTTCCAAAGACCTATTGACTTCAGAGAGGGTTAGTATTCCAAATGCAATCTGGTTAGATGTACGAAAGAAAAATGCCTAAAAATCAAAAACCACCATCTAAGCTAATTGCTCTTTGAGTGCAAAGTCATAAAGCTGAGAATTAGAAATGCTTCCAACATGACAATTTTCGCCTTGGGTGGAGGTCAAATTACTTACACTTTGCCATAAATGAAGTTTCTCCTTCTTGTTTCACTATCTAAAGCTGCACAGCACATCGAATAATTATATAAATATTTCCGATTTCTGTTTGATATAGCAGTCTGGGGATTGGGATGAAGGGCCCATACTCTACCTCTGAGAATTATGTCTCCCACTACATGCCCCCGCAGCCCGTTTTATATTCGTTAGTATGTCCCCCATTATCTTAGTATTTCCCCATTGTACATATATAAATTTGTATATAAATTGCCATATATATATTACTCTTATGGCTCTGTGTTTGGATGACTTCTCTGTGAGGGTCAGGACCCTCTGGGGGCAGCTGACCGGCTCTAAGGTAAAAACCTATCACTCCCAAGTTCATTGCACTCTGACCATGCAACGTTTAAAGGAAATTGCAGTTCCCATGCAAATCCCTTGAAAAGCCCAAGTCAGGAAATATGGCAGCAGTCAAAAGGACTTCAGAAAACCCTGTTTCTCTCATTATCATCTCTCTTTTTCATCTCCTTGTTCCTTTTTAGCTCCTTCTAACTATCCTTCAACATTTCCATTTATAATGAACAACCTTGAACATAACTCATTTCTCTGTAAATATGTGGAATGTTTTCTCTGTTTTTCTCATGTTACATTAGTCATAACTTCCTGAAGTGTAGTGGGATAATCTGTCAATGAAAGGAGAGCACTGACAAAATAGCACCCCTGGAACATGGTGTGATGCCAGGAGGTGTCTGCGCCTCCCGAGGTAAGCCTGATAATTGGGAAACAGGTGCCTGCCAGAGTATGTGGGAACAAGGAGAAGGTGGGTTCATTCTAGAACTGCATCGGGGGAGGGATGAAAATGGCACCCACAGCAACTTATTTTTTTTAACCTTACCATATTGGTAAACAAAACAAAAACAAAACCCAAAAAGCTTGATAACATCACGATGTATAGAAATAGACACTAAAATTACTGACAAGCATGAAAATACATATCCTCTATAGAGTGCATTTAGCCAATATTATTAGAGTTATATCTATTAGAGTTGCAGGTACAATTTGGTCCAGAAGTCCCACATTTAGAAACTCATTGTAGAGATAGATCTGTGTGCGAGCAAAGATACATGTAGGAAGATATTCCTTGCAACATTGCTGATAGTAACAGCTAAAAGAAACAGTAGTAGGAAAACAGTACAATACATACAATAAGGCACATACAATGCAATGCAGCATATAACCATTTAAAAAATAAGGCAGCTCTATACGTACTGGATATGAAACCATCTCGCCCAGTAATCTAGTACCGCCATAATGTCATGCAACACACCAGGCAGAACGTGCTGACTTAACACGAGAAGCATGTATGCAGCTCATGAGTCTGTAAGTTGTTGACTTAGCCTGGGCAGTTCTGGTTTGAGCTGGATGTTGGCCAACGTAATCAAGGAGAATTTCCTCACATTCCACCACCAAATGTGCCCTCGTGTCTGCACTGGCGCCCATCTAGTCTGCCTTCCTTAGGTTGTAATGGGTGCGCCGTCCTGGTTCCTGTCTGAGGCTCACCTCTCTGTGGGGTTACCTGTTCAGTGACTTTGACCCTGCAATTGCTTCCTCTCTGCTGAGTCATCTCTTTCCACTGGTTGCTGTATCTTTTCTTTTAAAACACGTTGCATTGCCTTGCATGTAAAAACAAAATACCTTCCATAAACCCACTGACCTAGTTCCTTCGACTTTTTAACAAAAACCCAGAGCTATTCATACTGGCCGTCTCCGCTTCTTCACCTTTCATTCTGTCGTGAACTCCCTGCAGTCAGGCTGCTGTCCCCACCAACCCACAGATACTGCCTTTGCCTGCATCTCCAGGGATTTCCACGTTATCCCATTAAATGGCTCTTTCTTTGTCCTCCCCTGACTTAGACCCTGGGCTGCATTTGGCACAGGTGATCACTCCACCCTTCTCGAAACACTCTTCTTTGGGCTTCGGGGGAACGACTCTCCTTGTTCTCCCTCAACCTCAGTGGCCACTACTTCTCTTTGCCTGTCTGTCTGTCTGTCTGTCTGTCTCTCTGTCTCTCGCTGTCTTTGGCTGGATCCTTTTCATTTTCCTGACCCCTTAATGCTGCACTGCTCCAGAGCTCAATCCTCACATCTCTTCTTCTCTTTCTTTCTCCATTCATTCCCTAGGCAATTGCATTCTGTCTCACGCTTTTAAAAACCAGCTATATGTTGATGGCTTTCAAATGTATTCCATCATTTATCTTATGAGAGATATTCCTTTTCTCTCCATTTATTTTTGCCACTGTGGGAAGTAATGCAATAATTGTCCCTACCCACATACCCTTGATTAATATGGATTTCACTTCTTAGTTAATTGGGTAAAAATGTATATGTATTTTTTTAATTTACTAGCTATTATTAAATTGATTTTTAAAAGACAGCAACATGTCACATTTCTACCAGAAATCTATGGAAGCATACTTTTTTTTTCTTTTGCCCCCAATATGCATTATCATCTCATTTTTGTGTGTCTGATAGGTGTAAGGAGATATCAACATTTAGTAAATAGGTGGCAACAGAATGTCTGGTGTAAGTGACTGATTAGAGTTGGAGTGTGAAGGGCGGTGGGAGGTCATCACGGAAATAAGCAGCCTCCTGTATTGCCTAAAGCAAGGGAGGAAAAGATGCAAGATAGTGTTTTCTGTACAAGTCTTAGAACAGTTGAACAAACTTCCTAATATGAGGAAAATAATCACTCGGGGACTTTGGGAAATATACTAAATGTCTACTTGAGGCTATCGTATTGGTTGCCATCAGGTTCAGTTGAAAGTAACGAGACTAAAGGCAGTATCTCAGGTATTAGTGTGGGGAGGGGCAGCTCAGAGGTGGTCAGGCCCTGCCGCAGTATCAGCTTCTTCCATCTGTTGCTCCAACATGTGTGAGTTACATTCCCAAGGTCACCTCATCATCAAATATGGCTGCTGGAGCTCCAGCAATTACATTCATGTCAAGCAGCAGAAAGAAGAAACAGAAGAAAGGCATATCTCCTCCTTTGAAGGACGTTTCTGGAAGTAGTGCACATTAATTCTGCTTATAGGTCATCAGCCAGACCAGAATATGTCTTATTCTGGATACCTAGCTAGAAAATGGGGCTACTTTTCCTGGATGAATAGGAAAAGAAGAATAAATTATGGGAGAAATTAGAAGTCTCTGTCACAACCATCACTGGATCTCAGGCAGAAATTGTCTAAGAAAAGCCTTATCTGCAATGCTGATGACAAGGGCCTGGGTTTGGAGCATTACACACAGCCTTAGATAGGAACTGACTGTCTTGGGGGAAAAAAAAATAGACACGATTGTGTTTATTTCTACTAAACATTCTAAACTAATGGTCCTTAACAGGGGGTGAATTTTGTCCCCTAACTGACATTTGGTGATTTGGGACATTCTGGCTTGTCCCAGTTTGGGGGTTGGTGGGAAAATGCTAGTGGCATTAGTGGTAGGGGCTAAACATCCCGTGGTCTACAAGACAGCCCCCACCACAGCAGAAATGACCCAGTCGAAAATGCCAATAGTGTCGAGGTTGATAAATGCCGCCCTAAACAATTCACAAAAGTTTTGGTCGAATTTCAGGATCTGAGCAACGAGCTGTGTGCACCGCCAATTTTCAGTGACTAAAATAATTAAATCTCACATTTCTTTGGCTTCGTTTCTGCCATAGAATCTCATTTGATCCATCAGGCCAGAAATTAAGTAACTATTTTCCAGAAACACAGTGACCTCTTTTTATGTGGAACTTTTCATGTTGCTATGTAACAACATGTTCTATCTTTATAACATTCGTATGTCCATTTCAGAATCATTTTAACCCTCTAGACCACCCCACTTTCCTATGCTGCCCTGACCTGGGTAAAGGATTCCTACTTCCCATCGCCCCCTCACTGTACTTCCCACACTGTGCAGTGATCCTTTGTAGACGTGCCTGAATCTTTGTATTTTTAGTGCCCAGGGCAGAGAATAGAACTTAGTAGGTGCTCCAAAATATTTATTGAAATGCACTGAGCTCCAATTTATCTTTGGACCATACTTCATGCCAGGCCTAAGTGGATATCTTCTGGTTTGGCCCCTGCAGCAAAGATTTTATTGCTATTTATGTTAAGCAAAATGCTCCCCATTCTGGAGCTTTTATTTAAAATCCAGAGAACGGTGGAAGAACAAATATTGTTGAGATATCTATACTACCCAAAGCAATCTACATATTTAATGCAATTCCTATCAAAATACCCAACAGTATTTTTCACAGGACTAGAACAAACAATCCTAAAATTTGTATGGGACCACAAAAGACCCCAAATAACCAAAGCAATCTTGAAAAAGAAAAATAAATCTGGAGGCATCACAATTCCAGACTTCAAGCTATATTACAAAGCTGTAGTCATCAAAACAGTATGGTACTGTTACAAAATCAGCCACATAGATCAATAGAACAGAATAGAAAACATGGAAATAAGCCCACAATTACATGGTCAATTAATCTTCAACAAAGCGGGGATAAAAAATATCCAATGGGAAAAAGACAGTCTCCTCAAAAAAGGGTGTTGGGAAAACTGGAGCGCAACATGCAAAAGAATGAAGCTGGACCACTTTCTTACACCATACATAAAAATAAATTCAAAATGTGAGACCTAAAACCGTAAAAATCCTAAAGGTGAACACAGGCAGTAACTACTTTGATATCCATCCCAGCAACTTTTTCCTAGATAGGTTCCCTGAGGCAAGGGAAACAAAAGCAAAAATAAACTATTGGGACTACATCAAAATAAAAAGCTTCTGCACAGCAAAGGAAACAATTAGCAAAACTAACTCCACTGAATAGGAGAAGATATTTGCAAACGATAAAGACTGAAGGAATGGGCGGAAGACATGAACAGACATTTCTGCAAAGATGACATCCAGGTGGCTGACAGACGCATGAAAAGATGCTTGTCGTCACTTCCTTCAGGGAACTACAAATCAAAACCACAATGAGATATCACTTCATACCAGTCAGAATGGCTAAAATCAACAACACGAGAAACAAAGGTGTTGGCAAGGATGTGGAGAAAAAGGAACCCTCTTGCACTGTTGGTAGGAATGCAAACTGGCACAACCATTGTGGAAAACAGTATGAAGCTTCCTCAAAAAGTTAAAAATAGAACTACCCTATGATCCAGCAATCCCACTACTGGGTATTTACCCAAAACCACTAATTCAAATGGATACCTGCACCCCTACATGTATAGCAGCATTATTTACAATAGCCAAGTTACGGAAGCAGACCAAGTGTTCATCAACTGATGAACGGATAAAGAAGATGTGGTGTCTATATACAATGGAATATTACTCAGCCATTAAAAAGAATGAAATCTTGCCATTTTCAAGGACGTGGATGGAGCTAGAGAATATTACACTAAAGGAAGGAAGGAAGTCAGAGAAAGACAAATATCATACGATTTCATTCATATGTGGAATTTGAGAAACAAAACAAATGAGCAAAGGAAAAGAGAGAAAGAGAGAGGAACCAAGAAATAGACTTGTAACTATAGAGAAGAAACTGATGGTTACCAAAGGTTGGAGGGGGGACTGGGTGAAATAGGCGATGGGGGTTAAGGAGGTGCTTGTAAAGAGCACCAGGTGATGTGCGGAAGCATTGAATCACTATGTTGTACACCTGAAATTAATATAACTTGGTATGTTAATTAACTGGAATTAAAATAAAAAATTCAAAACATAAAACAAAAATAAAATAAAATCCAGAGGATGGGAAACTCAGCAACTAGAAGCTGAGGTTTTC
Organism: Ailuropoda melanoleuca; assembly: GCF_002007445.2. Taxonomy (NCBI): domain Eukaryota; kingdom Metazoa; phylum Chordata; class Mammalia; order Carnivora; family Ursidae; genus Ailuropoda; species Ailuropoda melanoleuca. Next base: position 42,816,510 of record NC_048232.1, read on the forward strand.
CTGTGCCTTCTCTGGGTAGGCTACCTCCCTCTGGTTCTATTTGCACCCCATCATAGCCAGCTTCCAAACACAAGTACGCACTACCAACTCACTGAGATGGTTTCTGTCGCACCCAGAAGAAATTACATATGTTCCATTTTGAAATTTTCTTGAGAGAAAAATGATATAATTTCATCTAAATTTGGCGGGTCGGGTGCAAGGAAGTTGAGAGAGAAAGATGGAGAAGGCAGGAAGCCACTGAGGTGGAAATGTTGGCGGGCGTAGGAAGAGGGCAGGGAGAATTGGCTGCAAACTGGCATATGGTATCGATTCTAAATTTTGGTTGGTGGAAAAGGTTAGCTGTCGGGGGAGTGTACTATTCACACATCCTTTAGCAGATTGCTATTAAAGGGTTCTTCTGCCTGGAGACTCGTTAAGGTGATTTCTCTCTCACTAAGAATGTATTGTATCCAACAGAACTTAGCACATTCCATTTTGAGATTTTCTTGAGAACAACTTATATACTCTAACCTCTGTTAGGGAGAGAAGCAGGATCTTCTTACAAGCACTATGAATGGTGGTCTTTCTGACCGTTCTTCCATCTCCATGGTTCTTTGGGGGATGTTGGGATTAGGAAATAGTTAATGAGATGAATAGCCAGGGACTCTTTTACTTTAAACAATGCAGCGTCTTCTGTACCATGCAGTAGCCCCTGCGAGAGCTCACGGAACGGCCGTGCGCGCCACCTTACCTCTCCGAGACCCCTCACTCCCTGAGGCAGGCCTGCACGTATGCGTACGTGTGTTTCATTAACATTTATTGAGCTCCTGCTACCTAGATCCTCATAAGGATAGTAAGACATTTAAAGCATGGTTCTGCCCTATATAATCCAGGTGAGAAGAAAAGCATAAAAGGTGACACCATCCTAAGACCAACCGTGACTAAGAGTTTAGGGAAGTGGTACAAAATTAGAGTTAAGAAGAGCAAGTGGTCTCCAGAGGTCAGAAAAAACTTCATGAGAAGTTGCAAATTGAGCTGAAATTCGCATGATGGTTGGGATTGGATGTGCCTTTGGCTTCTACACATGTGGTTCTTTCTTCATGGAATGCCCAATGCCTAAATCCACGTCATTTTTTACATCTCAGATTAAATATCCCTCCCTCAGGGGAGCCTTCCCCGACCCACTGGATGAGGTAACGCACAATGGTTACGTGTCATCATTATGCCTTATACGTCTGCATAGCACTAATTAAAACTGGAGTTCAAAGCTCCTGAGGTAGGGGCCATGTTTGTCTTGCTTATCTCTGGATCCCCAGAATCTATTCAGGTTTCTAGAACTGACCAGGTGCATCATAAATATATTATTCAATACATATATAAATGAATAAATAGGTAGAGAGAAAGGATGGGTGTCCACCAGGTTGAGAACCGCGTAGGCAAGGTGTGGAGATGAGAGTGAGCATGGCATGCTGTGAGGTTCCTCAGAAGAATTCGTAGTAGGTCTGCATGGAGCGGTGGGCAGGCTTAGTTGAAATGGTTGGTTGATTCCCTCGTGTCAAGTAAGGATTTTGTTCTTTCTTCTTGCCCATGGAGAGCCATGAAAGTTTTGGACTGTAGGAATGACATACTGAAATTGGCATTTTAGGAAAATTAACTTGTTCATGTTGCACAGATGAATTGGACGGGGCAGTGGGATTGTGGAGCTCTGGGGCCATAATAACAGACATGGGTATGCCTCTTAAGAACGTGGACTAGGAGCTAGTTTATTGAAGAGTGACTTAGAGTTTCCAAACTAGAAATAATGACAAAATGGCATCTTACCTCAAAGACACCTGGTAATAACAATCTATATATGGAAAGCAGAAACCCCCTCCTTCCAGTCGGGGGTATAACCCACATACAGGTTCATTCTGTGAGGACACTAAATGCACTGATCAGTCATCTCTCTCACTGGGGAAACTGCACAATGGAGATTATCTCAGATTTTGAAGAATAAAACTTAGTTCCTTTCCTAGGTTCTCCTGAGCTGGAATGTCCTTGAGAACTTCTCTGATTACAGTGTCCTCCCCCAGCCTCCCTGCTCCCTCCACCTCTCCCTGCCCTAATTCCTTCCATTTCAGCTTCCTCAGTTCTGGCTCAGTTCACATATGGGGAATTGATTTCCTTCTAGAGCCTCCCAAGTGTTCACTCATAAAATAACGTCCTCGAGGCTGAATGGAGTGAAGTGATCCCGAACTCTGTGATGGGGATCAGGACACCATCCCACTTGCTCTTCTTTCTCCCCCTGGGCGGCCATTCAACGAGACAACATTAAGCTCCTTGACGTCAGGATCCAAGTGTAATTCATCCTCGCGTCTCCGTCTCCGAATCTGTGGTGCGTGAAGCATAACTCCTCGGTATATTTGTCAGATGACTCAAGAATGGGTCAGATATTTGGATGCAGTTTGCCAGCTCTCATGTAGGAATGAAAGAAAGCCTCAGAGGGAACCTGTAGAAGCAGGACGTTCTTGGAATCAGAGTGGAGTCAGCCTACTGATTCTGGCATGAAAGTGAGAACACCTTTGTCAGTAACCTGCACATTGCTCCTCTGCTTGTTAACAGTGGGAGAGGTTTCTTTAACCTGTTTATAATTTCACCCTCTCCTTCTTGTGCTATTGATAGGCAATCAGACAAGCTTCAGGGTTCTGCATTCACTTTGGGTAGATCTGGCTACCTATACTTTTAGTCATTTTTTTTTAAAGATTTTATTTATTTATTTGACAGAGAGAGACAGCCAGCGAGAGAGGGAGCACAAGCAGGGGGAGTGGGAGAGGAAGAAGCAGGCTCCCAGCAAAGCAGGGAGCCCAGCGCGGGGCTTGATCCCAGAACGCCGGGATCACACCCTGAGCCGAAGGCAGACGCTTAATGACTGAGCTACCCAGGCGCCCCTATACTTTCAGTCATCTGACCAACTTCCCTGGGAGATGGCTGGACAAATGCTAGTGATTCCAAGTCGGAGTTGAAGATTTTAGAGATATAAGAAATGAAAGTATCCCCTCTGTGACCTGAAAATAAACCTGTAGATGTATTACGGATTTCAAACGACTGTCTTATTATGCTACATTGAAGCGAGTGGAATTGCTCACACTGCGTATTTTACACACAGGCAAAATAAACACCTAAATGACATGTTTGTTGTTCATTTCACCATCAGGCCTTGTAAACACAAGTCTGACCACTGGGACAGGTGGAAGAGCAGTGCAAAGGACATTAGCATCAGGTTCTAACTTTCCAGTGATGTACTGCGATTCACTCTTCTCATTTGTGAAAGGAGGGGTTGGGCTAGAACAGATCTGAAAAGCACTTGTAGGTACTCAAATTCCATTATTCGTCAGTCTGCCAGAAAATACATCGTCACCTGCCAAATGTGGACTCAGCACCCACGTGTTACCCAAGCTCCCCCGGATACCCCTCCACACCTCCCTGGCTCCAGCCTCCCACTTGCCAAGCCTCCAAGGCGTTCTCACCTACTCTTGCCAGCCCATTCCTAAAAACCCACTTTCTCTTATCAACTCCTCTCTGCTTCCTCTTACTAGTTAAATCATATCCGTGCCCAGTATTTTTTTCTGTCTGGCTTTTCTGAGGAATTATATTAATTTCAGTCACTTCTCAAGCATATATTAAGCACCAAATGTTTTTCAGGACCTGTGCTAGGTTGTAAATTTATAAAGACAGAAAAAATGTGAGGATCACATTTAGTAAACTCACAGCCTAATGAAGATGTCATACCCTAATGCAGTATGACTTTCATGGGCCCTGGGCCCTTTCCTCTTCGTGGGCCCCTTCCCCCCTTAAAAAATATGAAAAGTGGTATTTCATAACTGTGTTGGTATGAAGAGGAAGTTTTCTTCCCTCGATATTATGTATTAAAACATTTTCTTCAACCTCAAAGTCTTCTTTGTTTTGTTTTGTTTCATGCCTACTATGCCTGATGGATACATTGGCCTTAGGGAAGATAGACAAGTAATGATTACACCATAGTACAGTGATTATGCACGTGTCCTGTGAACAAACAGTTCTGCTCTTAGACCCAAACTCAAGCAAAACTCCATTTTGTCTTCTGTGGAGAGCAAGCGACAGGCCAGAAAAAACCCAGGGAAGCTAGAAATGGTAGATTAGGGCTCAGGGAAATCCCTCCTTACTGAGCTGATCTTCTATGACCTTGCAAGACCTCCCTTTGGTGTTTGCAGCCTATGTATTCCATATGGCATCGGCCTTCGTTCACTCACTGAACATCCTCTATGTTCCAGGCACTGCTCTAGGTGCTTTCTATACAGCAGTAAATAGAACAAAGTTTCTTGCCCTAACCTGCCAGTCACATAAATCTGACTCTGAAGACATAGCTTTCCGAAGTGCATTGGGAACAAGGGACCAATGCATTTCCCATCGGTCTGAGGATAAGTAGACAGAGGGACTCAGAGGATTCCCTGGCGAAGCTCAGTGAAGAATGCTCCGGGAAACCTCGAAGGTGGTACCTGGGGAGTCACTTAGTGGCAGTTCATAGGATTCAAGGTCATCTTCCTGAACCCTAATTGCTGTTCTGAAGCATATTTGGGGGAGTTTTTTGCAGGTGTTTTATTTCTCTAGGAGCTCTGTGTTAAATATACCTACTTGGTATTGATGTAACTATTGCAACAAATATTTTTGCCTTAAAATAGCAATCCTGGTTCCATTTAAGTTTTTATGAGAAAATGGATGACCTAATTCTATTTTCAAGGTAACAGGTGGAATCTTCCAATTTTTTATGTGGGAGGAAGAAAAAGAGCACCACATGTTCTGGGTTTGCAAGGAGATCTCAAAGCACAGCTAACTCAAGGAATACTATTTATGAATTTACCACAAGTAGGAGATACAGAAAGAGGAGTTTTAAACTGAAGACTAACAATTTCACATTAAGTGTCGTCCCTGGTGCACGTCGTTTTTCTAGATGATTTTTGTTCTCGTTATTCTTTTAAGTTTGACAGCTCTTCAGATGACTCCAGTGTCATTTTTCTATTAGTTTAGACTTTGGGCTGGATGAACTCATTGTTTCTAAGGTTCTAGAGGAAATCGTTGGCTTCTAACGGGGAAGAAAGGAGGACAGTAGATGCTACTCTGATTAAGGAGCGGCCTCCTCTGTCCAGGTTGACACAAAGAAGGTAACCCTGGAGAGGGCGGACGGGTGAGCCGCTGATGGAGGTAGTGCTTGCCATGGCCCGCCATGCTCCACTCCTGCTGGATCATCCACGGCATTGAGTGTAGGATTCAAGGAATACATTGTTGGCCGCTAGTGGCGTCAACTGTAATAGGACAGGGTCATTCTTTAACAACAACAAAAAGCTACTTAAGTAAGACTAAATATCTCTTACTTACAGCAACCTTCTTCTGAACATCAAGCAGACTTTCCAAAACAGAAACTTCCCCTACAGTTTTAGTTTGAACTGTAGAATGCAGGGTTTGGGGCTTACACCATGAAATAATACAGTCTGTATAATATACTCTTAATTATGGGTTCATTTCTCTCCAGTTTCTTATTCTACAGGGTGATGAATTATAGATTGACAATGAAAAGAAATACAGACATACATGCCCAAGGCTGAAAGAAATCAGTAATGACATTTAAGAGGGAGCCTAAAAATGTGGGTTGTGCTTCCATTCTGGTCTTTTGTGTTTGGGTTAGTGTTAGCTGGAATCCTGGGGGAAACAGGGCAGGGAGAACAGTATTGAATTAAAACTTCCCTGGGTCCTTGTAGTCCAATGAACTCAGGAGTGCAGAAGAAAGCAAAATTGGCCAAGACGGAGAGGTAAAAGGCAGCCTTGGCTGTTTATCTTTTAGTTGCTGAGATCCCTCCCGATGAGGACTCCCACAGGGCCCTGGATGGGGCTCACAGGGCACAGGAGCACTGTAAGCCCAGGCCAAGCAGGCTTCATGAGGCCAATCAATGAGCCAGAGGCAATCGGGAACATTAAATGCATTTACCATTGGGTAGTTGGTGAGAAGAGAGTTTTTATGAAGGTTTTAAAGGAGGTGGCAAAAAAAAAAAAAAGATGATTACCACCGCTCTTTACATGCCCCTCTCTGAGGAAATACCGTGAAAGAGACAAGGAGCCTCATTTGCAATAATTAGAGGTCCAGTGTTGTCCATAGATACATATTTTAGATTTCAGTGCATGCAATGGGTTTGTCCTGAATATGGAGATCGAAAGGGATGGAAACGAATGGCCGCACTGAATCCCGACACCAAGGAGATCTCAAAAGACAGTATAAATGGTTCTGACAACAAGAGATTTTGAAGCCTTTTGAAAACACATGAAACGAAGAAGGAAGAACCTATCCAGAGCATCAAGTTTTACAAACCAGCATAGGTGATTAGAGTGAGAAATTGCATGTCATCTGGCAAAATAAGTTGGGTGCAAAGATGGACACCAAGTCCAATCTAGGTCCATGTTATATACGGTTTCATCAGAGGGAACATGTCTGAGGTAACTTCCCTTTCCCCCATGGCTTGCCCTGCGGAAAGAAAAACCCGAGAATTATGACAAATGGGTCTGTACTTCTTTCACTTATTACTGATACACAACTGAATTTGATTCAGGACACCGGATCTTACTTCAAAGCTCTGAATAGAGTAGATCTGGGCGATTTTTCTAGTGAAGAGTAACAGTGAAACCATCAAAGTCTTAGAGATTGTAAACTTCGTTGGCATAGCTTTTCCGGCCCTAAAAATCATGATTTTGAGTCAGGATGGATAACGACTGTGTTTTCATGTAATTAAGTGAGCTTACAACCACATCTTCTAGGCTTACAAACAAATGTGTTATTATTATTACTATTATTATTATTACTATTACTGTTCTCTCTTAGAGCCCCAACGGCAGTTTGTAAACCCATGTCCTTGACTTGACTTCTACAAAGACATTAAACAAAACTTTCTTGGCCAAAAGCCCTGTGGTGACCACCCTGAAGAAAATGTACACGTTATCACCCTGTGATAACGTCCCACTCAAAGAAAAATCTCTTACTTCTTCATTATCAGGTCAAGTAAATCCAGCATTTCAATTGACCTTTATGGAAAGCTATTTTAAATTGTGATAATTACACCTTAGTCGTCCAGATAAAAATCTATAATGTGTAACTAGAGCATTTGAATGTCACACATATCACCTTATATTGTAATTTAAATGCATCATAGATTCTAATATTAGGTTCTGATAAATTTATGAATGTGTGAAACAACACTATATGCTCATCAATTCTCCAGACTCTTAAGTCAATATTGGAAAACGGGATAGATTTTAATCCTTGACCTAATATAAATCGAGGACATGTTTTTATATTTATAAATATTTAAAATACAGCAAAAATCCATTAATTAGCCATAAATCTAAGATCTTAAATCTTCTGAAAACTGTAGCTAACTTGGTGGCGAAACCTAAACTAATCTGAACTCATTTGGCTGCATAACCTGGCCTGAATTGACGTAAGCCTATTTATTGTTCTTTAACTCGATGTAAATATCAATATGTATTTATAGAGAAATATCAGTGTGTCTGATTACAATGTACTACATTGGAGCTGCCATGTACTAGAAAGGACACCACACCGTAATATCCCTCATAAATCCAAAAACTTCTGAATCCCAAAATACATCTGGCCTCAAAGTTTCGTTAAGGGATCGTGGATCTCTTCTACCTGTGTATAACATATGACTCTCAGTGCCCAAGCTGTGATATGCAAAAAGTATTACTTTCTTTGTTTCCTTTAAAACAACTCAAAGTTGGGTCACCCAGATAGCCAGTCGGTAGAGCATCGGGCTCTTGATTTCAGCTCAGGTCGTGATCTCAGAGTCGTGAGATCAAGCCCCACGTCGGGCTCTTTGCTCAGAGGATAGTCTGCTTGAGATTCTTTCCCTCTCCCCCTCCCCCTGCTCGCACGCTCTCTCTCTCTGTCTCTCTCTCTAAAAAAATAAATCTTTTTAAAAAACCAAAAAAACTGAGGGTTGCTGGAGGGGAGGGGGGGAGGGATAGGGTAACTGGGTGATGGACACTAGGGACAGTATGTGTTGTAATGAGCACTAGGTGTTATAAAAGACTGATGAATCACAGACCTGTACCCCTAAAACAAATAATATATTATATATTAATTAATTGAATTTAAATAAAAATTAAATTAAATTAATAAAAATAAATAAATAATAAACAAACTTTTAATAAAATAAAAAAACAACACAAAGTTGAATCTGAGTCTCTCAAATCACTTAATCAGAGTTGGAACACCTTCTCTCTACACAGGTAACTCCCAATTGGAGAAGACATGCATGGTGCCCACAAAGCAGGAGAAAGGTCTTCTTATCTGCCCTTCATGTTGCCACTTTGTTTCCCACGGAGGAACCAACTGCTCCTTATTTGCCCCTTATTTCCTACTTTTAGCACCGGAAGTCCCAAGTCCCAGGGACCGGCCCAAGCAACACTAGTTGGTCACCCTAGCCTTCACCCAAGCCTGCAGGGGTCCCAGAAGATTTTTGGACTCTCCTTATTTTGCGAGGCTCTTGCTCTCTTGAGGTATACCACCCAGCGTGGAGTCCATTACTTCATTGGGACAAAGCCAAGGAGAGGATTCAAATCTCAGTACTCATGGAATCCACAAATCTCTTTCCCCTTCCCACTATCTCTCCCTTTCCTTGTCTTCAAAAGCATTTGCCTTCTCCAGCCTTCACCAAGATCTACTCCCTGTCATCTTCTCAGTGAGCTTATGTTTTCACAAGTGACAGGAAGAGCGCTGAGTTCAGGTGGCTCCTGCTTTCTTCCCAGTAAAAATACCTGAGGTACAGGAGCGCAAAAAGCCTCCTTTAAACGAGAAAAGGAAAATACCAGAACAAGCCCAAATTAACACGTTAATGAACGGCTCTGCTGCAGGTCTATTTTATAGAAGCTCTTTTCATTATCAACTGGACAGATCTTAAAGTCTTTAGAGGAAGTGTCTTTGTTCTCATAAATCCTTTGTTTGGACAGTGAGGCACTGGCTATATGAACATCTTACACCTCTTCAGTTATTTTATTCTTTACAGTACTGTTTCACATACATTATCTCATGGTACAGCGGGTATTATTGTCCTTACATCTGGATGGAAAAATAAAAAAGGAGTTTCAATGACATCAATGCCAGCACGCCCCAGGTCGTAGTTTTTGGCAACTCCCTGCAAATAGTTTTAAGAAGTCTTAAAAGTCAAATGTTGCCATCCATATGGTGCTTTGGTTTCCTAAATTCAAAGGGTTTCTTTCTTTTTAAATAAAACTTTAAAAGGATTCTCTAAGAATTAAAATCCCCAAATATATGTGTTTGCAACTATAGAGTGGATGCAAATACAAAAAGTAAAAATAAGCACACACTCGTCTTCTATTCTTGTCAGGGGACAATAAAACTTTAACAACTAGCCACAAACATTTCAATACACAGCTCAGAGGAACGTCACCCAGATACCATAACCAATATCTGAGGGGAGAATGGATTCTTTGATCTGAGAGGAAGTGTACAGGTGCTCGGATGCCAACCCAGCATCCACTTCCATTTTTCTTCATAAAAGAATCCCAGATTTGTTCAAGTTATTACCTTCTCCCATGAATCTCAGGAGAAGCTGAGTGCCAACAGTGAATTTAATGGGTCTAAAGTCGATATCACCCCTCTTCCCATGAATTAGTTCAGAAATGGCATGTGACCCAATTCTGGTTAATAAGACATAAGGAAGGATTTTCTAGAAGCTTCTGAAAAACTTCTTTTACACATTGAAGAAAGAGGAAATCAGTTTCTTTTTTCTATCTGGTGGGAATAAAGGAGGTGGCCTCAAACACTACAGGCTAAATGACCTACAATCCTATAGGACCCCATCAGAAATGATATTGACTGTAGAATAGAGAGACAGAAGTACCTGAATCCTTGATAAAATCATTGACTCACTGGATCAGATAATTCTGAAGCCTATCCAACATGAGATAGGCTATTTGTCCTTATAATTCAAGCCAGATGGAATGGTTTTTCGCTTCCTTGCAGCCAAAAGCATCCTACTGAGATAGAGACCTATTCTTCCTCCAGTCTGTTTTCCTTTTACAGATGAAGAAACAAAGGCAGAGAGAGGCCACAAAATGCATGAAAGTCACACAGCCAGGATTCAACACCAATTTATAAACCTGAGATTAGTTGTAAAGAAAATTGTAGAGATGGCTTTTGACACAGGTGGAGTAGGTGATCTTTGAAAGAGTCTAGCGGACACTTAGAACACTGGAAAGCTTAAACTGGAGTTGAGTCAATCAGGAACCTCGGGTAACTTCAAAGGGCCTGTTGGAGTCCTGGAGTTTCAGTCTAAGAGTTCTTCCCTCCTGCGTTATGTCTGCAGCTCAGGCACCGAGAGACGAGGCCTCTGGTGCTCTGGACAACAAGAACATTCACGCAACTACCTTCCCCTTAAGCCAAGGGCCAGGCCTAAGAAGCCAGCTTTCAGACCGCACCTTGGCTTCTAGAGTATTCGAATCAAGGGACCCACAAAATAGAAACCAACAGCCCAACTTGGAGAGAGTTTGGGCCCCAAAGAACCCCAAATTACTACGGGCTCAAAGATTTCCTCAATGCTAGCTGTCTGCAGACGGTAAAGGTCCTGGAGAGCTCAAAACAGATCTGCAGGCTGCCCGCCACCAGTGTTAGAGTGCCCCACACCCCTTTCGCTTCAAGCTGTCTTCTCTCGTGTGGTGTTGTCCCCAACACCTCTGACTTCCCCCCTTTACCGGCCTTGTAACAGCTGCCCCCCACCTCGGGCCTGGGAAGGGGAAGGAGAAAGGAAAGAGGGTGAGGATGCAGGGGTGCGCCACCCTGCCCCCAAGTCTCAGGCCCGGGGAGGGGGCCGGCTCTCGCTCCTTCCCTTCCCCGGGGCTGCTGCGGTTCCTGCTCTATAAACACTCTGTGCTTCCCTCTGCACCGGTTCCTCCCTATGCCAGAGCCCTGTCTGAGAAACATGGGGCCCCAGGCCAGAAAGCCCTCCGCCCCAACCACGGTCACTGCGTGTCACACCGCGGGTCCCCGGAAGCCTCGGGGTACACGTGGGTGGCACGTGCTGTCGCCTGCCATCTGCCGGTGGGAGGGGCAGGCATCCGGCACGGGCCTCAGGAAGGCCTGGCGCTCAGGCCAGGCACCAGGGAGAGAGGAGTGGCTGTCGCCTGTGCCCTGAGACTTGTCTCACAGCCTGGAAAAAAAGACCATCCTGTGTACAGGATGGGTCCCCGCGGAGGCCCGCGCCGCGCTCGCCGGAGCGGCGTGAGAGCCCATTTGCTCCAGCGGCGCGCGAAGGATGCTAGCGGCTACCTGCTTCCCCATCAGTAGCTCTCCTGCCCGGAGGCCGTCGCATCGAGAGCGAGGGAGAACCGAAGTGAAGGAGGAGGCCCGGCAACCAGGGCCAGGAAACAGGTTTCGCTGAAGCTGTGTATTAGAAAGACAACCCTCTTACCGGGAGGGGGGCTCATCGGCAATGTTGACAAATCTTCCCGTGTGCGGGACATCTCTTACCTGTAGTTGCAGTTAAAAAAAAAATTATGTTTACTAATTACAGACAAATATAAAGAAGAAAAAAAATGGCTCATAATTCTATGGTCTGGTAATTCCTGCTAAGTATTTTCTCTCATATAACTTCTTATATATAAAAATAATAAATACAGGTTAGAACCAAAATCAAAACAGAAAACTATAAAACAGAAAGTAAGTCTACTTACACGTTTCCAAAAACTTGCGTGTATATGTATGCGTGTGCGCTCTTTTATTTATTTATATAACACAGATATGCTGCTCACATCTTTCCTTTGCACCTGGATTTTTCACCTTTTGGAATTCTACTTTAATATTTTAATTCTGCTCGAAAGCTATATTTATGGAACCAATCTCCTTTGCAAACGTATTAATGGACACTATTTCCAATTAATGATCAAGACTAAGGGATTTTGACACTTTAGAATTAAAATAGGAATCAAAAATGACATCACCTCAATTATCATGTATTCAACAAGAATGTGTTGAGCACCTAATCTAGAGACGGGTATTTTGTGAGTTTCCAGAATACCAAGTAGGATAATTGTCACTATGCCAAATGGGTCACCGTCTACATGGAATGAGACAGCTCAGCGGCAGTAATCCCTGTCACCACCACGATGCAGATCGGCAAAGGACGTTGCAGCCGCAGAGGTTAAATGCCAGGGCAAACCAGACCTTAGGGCTTGGTGAGGAGAGATTCTCGGAGGAAGCTGCAGGTGGGAAGGTGTGCAGACAGAAAGCGGCTCAGTATATTCAGGGTGCTGGTCACACTGCAAGCTTCGTGAGGGGGCCACTGGAGCCGGAGGCTGGGGTCCAAGCCATATCACAAAGGTCCTGGGGTTTGAACTTCATCCCCAGGGCCACAGGGAGCCAATCAAGGTTCTAAGTGTTGAGGAGAGAGAGGAATTGCTGAGTGACAGGATTAAACTTTAGATAACTGATTTAAAAAAAGCAAAGATGAGGGGTGCCTGGGTGGCCTGGGTGGCTCAGTCCTTAAGCGTCTGACTTCAGCTCAGGGCGTGATCCCAGCATTCTGGGATCGAGCCCCGCATCAGGCTCCTCCGCTAGGAGCCTGCTTCTTCCTCTCCCACTCCCCCTGCTTGTTCCCTCTCTCGCTGGCTGTCTCTCTCTCTGTCAAATAAATAAATAAAATCTTAAAAAAAAAAAAAAAAGCAAAGATGAAAGGTAAAAACAGGAAAAATCTTCCAGCTACACATTAGTTCTCAGCGCAGAGAACATGGATAGGAGCTGGATCAGAGCAAGAAACAGACTTCAAATAGAAAATGAGCATGGCAAGATACTGAGGTGCAGAAGAGAGACCAGATTGCCAAAGGGAAGTTAAGAAAAATGCCAAGGGGCATTTTTGGTAGAGTATTCTAACTGAAATCATTTTGATGAAGTTTGATTTTTTTATGAAGTTTAATTTTTAATAAATATATTATTTTCAAGTAACGCCTAGATTAGAAGTAAAGAAGTAACTAAATAAATAACATGTACCAGATAAGACTGACCTTGGCAAAGGAAAACCAGGATCCTTCCAGCGGTGTCCTCGAGCCAGCTACATTGGTCATGGCAGGAATAGATACACCATGGAAATTGGCAAACACTACAAATCAGGTTTTGTTTTTGTTTTTGTTTCCCCAGAGTGCCTATTAAACATTTGTCAGCACAGCACTGATCCTTTCCCAGTGAAAGAACTTGGCATCACTGACAACATCCACAATGTCATTCCTTTCAGAGACACCAGACTCTCCCCCCTACACTCCCTCCCAAGCCCCTCAAGTCCTAAAATTCATTTCATTATCAAGATAATCAGCCTTTCAAAAAATGCACTATAAAACACTTTCTTGCGTTTCTAATGGGAAAACAAAAGTTAAAAAGCATCAGCATAAAGACAGGGGTCCTGACTCTTGTGCCCAGCCCCGGTGAAGACCAAGAAACCCATGATCGTGAGGAGGGCAGCTCTCCATTTTGAGAGCCTGTGTCCCACAGGTGAGAGGGACCTGGGGCACGTGGGCCCAGCCCAGCAGAGGCCTGAGCTAATTCTGATGATTCACAGGAAAGCAGCCCAGCTTGTTTAGCCAGTTCTTGGTTTTCCTGACAGTCATTAATAGCTCTGGGGTTACTGGAGTCTCCTCTGATCACTTCAAGTTGTATTTCTTCTACGAAATTCAGAGAGAGGTGATTATGCTATACTCCCGTGCTGGAATCATCTCACTTCTCTTTCCAGAAACTAAAGCCAATGTACGGGGACTGGCCCTGCCCTTTTTGTTTCTTTTCTTTTCTTTCTTTCTTTTTTCTTTCTTTTTTTTTTTTTTTTTTTTTTTTTTTTTTTTTTTTTTTTTTTTTTTTTTTGTGTGTGTCCATGATCATGCTACAGACACGCGCAACCGGTGAGTTCCAGAGCCAAAAGGAAACAACAGGCCTTTGATTGGGCCATATCTACAGCAGTGTGGGAGGTCACCGCTGCAGGGAGAGAGGAGCCTGGCCACACCACCTCCTTTCATTCTCCTGAGCTGGGTGGAAGTTGGGGGTCAGAATTGAGGAATGGAGTTGATGAGCCCAAGGGTGGTTGGGGGCCTGAAGGTCAGGTTGAGATAACCGCTTTACTGGCTCTGGTTAAAAAAAAAAAAAAAAGTGACCATCTTACATCAAAACCAGCAGGACTGAGAATTTCACATGATTATGAAAGGGCCTGAGGTGTTGGGCCGATCCTTGGCCGTGAGTGGGAAGAGATAGGAGGGGGCAGGGAGAGCACAGCAACCTGGAACCAGGTTCTGCACTCAGATTCCCACTCTCCCACGAAGCTAGAACAGCAGGACCGCTGCTGGGCCCAGAAAAATGAGTCAGGCCTGGCTCGAAGGGTGGTCTCCTGAATGCCCCCCAGCGCTGAGTTTGACTTTCCTTATTAATCTATGACTAAACATCAGTTATAACATCTTTTCCATCCACAGATTACCCCTTCTCAGAAAACCTTTTTGCTTTAGGAGGGTTTAGGGGAACACAGCCCAGACTCATGGAAACACCTTGCTGGCCTCTTTCCTGGGGAGGGGATCATGAAAGGAGGGGTTAGCCCTAGTCAGCCCTCTTCTTACCAAGTAACTTCATGATTGCTGATGAGCTGAGGACTGAGGGTCTCCAAACAGGAGCTTTTGTGGTTGAAATCGGGAAAGTTCCTGGCCAACTGGGATGAGCTGGTCACCTAATTATGGCAGGCTGTGTGGAGGTGCGAAGTGAGCGAGAGAGACAATAAAGACTGTTGAAGGTTGGAACCGGAAGCGTCACAGCAGCGGGGGTTTGGTAGAATGTTCTGTACTTCACAACGCACTTTCGCACCCATGATCTCATTTCAATCTTACACCAAATTGAGGAAGACAGAGTAGGGATTACTATTGCTTCACGATGATGAAAAATTGAGTCACAAAGATTGAGTGACGTGCCCGATGACATGCACAGCTGGCTGGTGAGAAAAGACTCGGGCGTCGTCTCTACCTCCCTGTGGAGTGAGAGAGGGTGGGAGTGAACGGCCGAAGGTGTCCTCTGGCCACAATGCTGTATTGCCTCTGTAGTCAGAGCCAGCATGGAATTACTTCTCTCATCACTTAGCCTTTCTGTCATGATGCTTTGTTGTCGAGTGACGACCCAGCAGTGAAGAAGAATTAAACGAGAATGCAGGACCATCAGCCCCCCCTCCCCAGCCACTACCCAACAGGAAGCATGGCTGCTAGATGATAGCCATGACGTCCACTCACCCGCATGGTAAGATGCCGTGGCCAATGGTTCACTCCCATGCCCTGTGGTGATTTCCTGGTGAAAGGAAGACCTGAGGGCCGTGCCAATTAAGCAGAGAATGCTGAGTGGAGAGTCTCAGAAGAAGAGAGAAGAGCATGTATCTTAAGGCAAAGAGACAGGCCTGGGAGGAAACAGCCTTAAGGCCTAAAAATGTGGAGAGGCACCCAACGATCTAGGTTGAGAAACACAGCTCAGCATTTGTCTTTCCTCATAAAACATAGCAGTGTGTTGAGGCTGCCTTTGAAATTTCCCCTAAGACCAGTGAGCCTAGCTAAATTCTGGTCATGACATGTACAACTTGATAACAGCTAGAAGGGAAACCCTTCTTAAAATTAGGGAAGGTGCAAGAGCCAAATTATAGAAACAGGCCCAGTGTCCACGGACTGATGAATGGATAAGAAGATGTGATATATAGATCACATCAGCCATTTAAAAAAATGAAAGCTTGCCATTTGCAACAACTTGGATGGAGCCAGAGAGTAAAACGCTACGCGAAATAAGCCAGTCAGAGAAAGACAAACACCATATGATTCCATTCATATGTGGAGTTTAAGAAACAAAACAAACGAGCAAAGGGGGGGAAAAAGAGAGGGGCAGATCAAGAACTAGATTCTTAACTGTAGAGAGCAAACCGATGGCTACCAGAGGGGAGGTGGGTGGGGGATGGGGGAAATAGGTGATGGGGATTGAGGGGGCACCTGTGATGAGCACTGGGTGATGTAAGGAAGTGCTGACGCACCGTACTGTACTCTTGAAACCAACATTACATTGTCTGCTAACTAACTGAAGTTTAAATAAAAACTCTAAAAAAATTAGGGAAAGTACAATCAAACCCAAACGTATCAAGTCTGTATATATTTTTCAAAGACAGTCACCAAAGCATAAATATCCACGAGGAAAAATCATGAACCCATGGTTTCTGCAGCCAGTTCCAGGGACATTTTCAGAACTCCAAGCAGCATTTGATATAGAATAATGGCTTTGATTTTCAAGTTTAAATTGAAATATATACTGTCTTTCAAAGCAGAAGCAACTGCTTGATACATGAAACTGTTGTAAGCAAAACCTGCGATATAAATTGAGTGGTTTTACGCTCGTGCAAGGAAGGCTCTGAGATGAAGCAGGAGCAGGTTGCGGTATTTGTACATACGGTGTAGAGAAAAGCTTGGGCTTCGCCATCAGACAAATGCAAACTCACACCCCAATTGTGCTGGGTATGTGAACTTGGTGTCAACTCTCAATTTCTTCATCTGTGAGATGAGAATAGTAGTATGTATGCCTCACAGATGTGCTGTTCTCTTTATGAGAGATCCTGTAGGTGAGAGCCCAGCGGGGAGCATTCATGCCATTCACTCCACAGCATTTCCTGTCTCCTTCCTCTCTTGCAGTAGCTATTGCCCCACGGGCTACCCTTGGTGTCCCTCTTTCCCCAAGTCTGGACTTAAAAACGTGTCCCCCAGCTCCCTCCACCTTGGTGTTCCTGAAAGCAGGACACAGAAAATGGAACACAGTTCCAAAGTATTTAAAATCTCATGGAGTTTTCCATAGTTCCATGACGAGAGTCCCTGACACATCTGAGATGACACGTGGTAAGCTCCTTCCACGACTCAGTACCACCTCTTCTTACACCAGGATTAAACCATAATACTTGTTTTACAAATCGTAACACTTCAGCTCTTTGGAACCTTGAAATGATTATGGAAGACTAGCTCCCGCTCACCTTGGAAAAACCCGGATGGACCTTTTCTTCCTTTATGGCAAACGAATGACACACCCACACACACTCAGGGGTATGTGAAATAGGCTGGCAGTTCAGATCTCCTGGCCCTTCACCCTGAGCGATACCTATCGTAATGCCACAACTGAGGCATTTCCTTGCGTACAGAGAGGCTCTAAGACTAAAAAGGCATAAGGTCTACAAAAACTTTGAGAAGAGTACCGAGCCAAAAAAACAAAAAACAAAAAACACACAGTCATCTTCCTTCCAACTTTTTCCTGTGGTCTGAAGTGATCAAGATATTTTCTATTTGATGTCATACTGATTTTCCTTGCCCATTTATACAAAGAATAAATTCTGATGGGTGTGTTTTTAAAAAGGGGGCCTAAGGAAGTCGTTTTTAGTCCAAGTTATCTAAAAGGCTCATCGCATTATTATTTCAGTTGTTAAGGAGCTGCATAAATGTGGATGATAAAAAGTGAAGTATGTTGCTTCTAGTCATCTCCTATCAGCCTTTGTGTAGTAGTGATTTAATACTAATATTAATTTAATGTTAATATTTTCTGTTGTAATCAGTTATGAATCTTTTTCTTTTGACATATTAGAGATGGTCATGTTACTATAAAAGTGCATAAAATTAGTAATTACATGTGAATGAAGTTGTTGGTGCCTTTAGTCATGATGAAAGAAACCTCAGAATTTTTAGATATAAAAGTGTTCAGACTTGTTTGATTATAGAAATGGTTGAAAAACTCACAACTTGTTATATTTTTTCTCTACGTTCTGTTTCTAACCACACTAAGATACACAGTGTATGTATGTGTGTATATTTACATATTTTTCCATGTTGGGATATTTGCTGATTTTTCTCTAAGAAGTCATGTGAGATAAGAAGCAACAAGTTGGACAAAATGAAAGCTTAAGTTGAGTTGATTTGGATAGAACTATGGATTGCTTTCTTCTTCAGTTTCCAAAATATTAATGACCTAATATGAAACAAATTTTGTTGGTGGTCAGTCTCACTACGGTTGAAATGATGCATCTGAGGAATAAAATAAATCTTAAACAAAGGGCTTTTTCTAAAATTTAGCCAAGAGGGAAAAAAAAGACAATGAGACCTGTGTACTCTTACAGACTAAATGTTTAAAGTCTCCCCGAATTTTTACGCTGAAGCCCTAACCCCCAGTGTAATGGTATTTGGAGACGGGGCCTTTGGGAGCTAATTAAGGTTCAATGAGGTTCTGAGGGTGGAGGCTGGTAGGATGGGGTTAGTGCCCCAATGAGAAGAGACACCAGAGAGCTTCTATCTCTCTCTGCCATGTGAGGACATAACCAGAGATGGCCATCCATAAGCCAGGAATACAGCTCTCACCAGAACCCAAACCATGCTGACACCTTGATTTTAGACTTCCAGCTTCCAGAACTGTGAGAAAATACGTTTCTGTTTAAGCCACCCAGTCCGTGTTATTTTGCAGCCCAAGCGACCTAATACATCTACGGCAGGGAAGACGACCTTCCCAGCCATAGCTGGCAAGGCATGATCATACATCATTGAACCCAAATGAGGTGCAATATCTTCTATGAAAATTTAACTTGTGCTCTTATTTTTTGTTTGTTTTGTTGTTGTTTTGGTCCTGGGTGCAAATGGCCTCGCCCCAGAAACACAGTGGAGAATGTTGACTTCTGGGAGTAATCAGGCTTAATGTCAGGGAGAAGTAAGGAGACCTTTACTACTGTGAGTGTCTGGGACCCTAAGAGGCAATCAAAGCCTCTTGTGGATGAGGGCCTGCAAAGGAGAAGCTTCCCAGCCTCACTTGGGGTGTTCAGATCCCTAGGAAGATAAAATGGATGCTGGTGGGGTCCTCAAATGGTGGGGTCCTGGGCGTCTTGTGATGCAGCATTCCTGGGACAGTTGGTGTCCTAGAGACTAGCTGAAACTGTGAACCTGGGAACTCAAGTGACGGGACTCCCTGCTTCACTCTGAGGAAGAGACTTAGCCTCAATCAAAAATCCAAAATGGTAGAACAAGCTTCTCCCAAAGCATGACTCCCTACTCCAATCTGCCCACAGGGACCTGGGCCAGAAATAGTTCTTCTTGGCCTTTAGATTTTATGGGACACCTTTTTTTAGTAACACCATGTGTTGGTGAGAATGACGGCAGTAAACGGCTGAGCTCTGCTTGGACATGGACGTCAGACTGGATCCCTCCCTTAGCCTGTGTACACCCTTCGGGGTTCTTCGATATGGGAAGGGAGGGAGTGGCCGCAAGTGTAAGAGCCTGAATTTCCTATTTATCTGGTGCTGGGATGCTCCAGCTTGCTCTAAAATTTATGTTAGAACATAAAACAAATGTGTGTATCCTTACAGTAGACAAGTTTGATTGGCTCCCGTGCATGCCTGCAGCAGTGTCTGCACATTATTTATAAGGAGATCCTCTTGGGGAAACTTCTTAAGTTGTTTTATTTAAATCCAGATTGGTTAACATTTACCATATTATTAGTTTGAGGCCAAGTGCATGGTGGTTCAGAGAAAGTCGTGGTCCGTGTCTTACTTTCCAAAGGAATTGATGAAAATTTCTTTCCCAAATGTTTAACATGCTGTTGAATATAAAACTCAATGAGACTGAAAATTACAAACTCATTTCTGTATTTGATCTTTTTGGCAATGTTCTCTCAATTCCTCTCTCAAGCTACATTCACAGGTAAAATAAGTGGGAGAAACATGCAAGATCTAACTGCAAAGGAATGAACAGCGCTATAATTTTACTCTCCATTTGTGAAGCTCTGTGAAAAGGAAACAATTGATGAGAACAAATGTAGAGAAGACAGGTTGATGCCCTGGCAGGTATAAAATCTAGATATTAATGGACCATATTAATGTACCTAATTAAGCTTTTAAAAAATGAAAATCAATTATGTTTTCTGCCATTAAATGATCTGAACTAGAATTAAATTTTTTCTCACCTTTATGAACACAGTAACACTTTTGGATTCTACGACATTTTCAAATGAAAAAGAGATTGGGTTTTGATCATGACTTCTATTAAGCTCTTTATCTCGGCATCTCTTCAATTTCCTTCATCCCACATATAAATCCCATCCCGGTTCCCAACAGTATAAAAATGTCTTTCTGTGGGACATATCAGCATTCTGGTAATATTCTTAAAGATTCAATTAAAGAAAAGAATATATATTTGAATTAGTAGACTGTGAAGAATCTTGTAAGACCAAAAAAATACACATTTCAGATGCTTTCAAAATTAATCCTTTTTCTCCAGGTTTTAAACCTATCTGTGTATTACGCAAAACAAAGTGAGACAAAACTAACCCTTGTTATATTAAAACAAAGATTTAGGAAAACAAAATGGTGAATGCTTGGCTGACTTTTTGTTACTACTATTGATTTTCCACACTTTCAGTAAAAGAAGATATGTAAGGAAAATATTCTACCTTTACCCTGAATGTTTGGCACAATCCATCTCATGCCACAAATATGCAGGATATGTACAATTTATCTTGCTGCGACAAAATAGAAAATTCCAAAACTATCGTGGGCTTGACTATTCACAGATATTCAAGGCATCTGCAGATCAGAAGGCTAATAATCCCCAATCTGCCATTCCTATTCAAAAACAAACTCTAGCTCTTGTCTAGGATTTATTAACTTGGCCTTTTTGTCTTTTCTTGTGAAACGATTCATACTTCTACAACGAAATCTCAGTCCGTGTCTGTGGCTCGCAAGGAAAATGGCAACACAGAGCTTCTCTGTGATAAGGTAGATGGCCTATTAAAATAAGGAATAAGCAAAGGAATCCGACAGAGATGCAACTTGATGCTCTTTCTGGAATCCATACGTTTTCTAGTATGACTCAGCCTTGTTTTTGTGGCTGGCGATGTGTTTTGTAGATTTGGGCTCAGTAACTGTATTTTAGCTCAGAAAGGCCAACTGTATGTAGTTAATTGTTGGACTGTTTACATTAGTCTCATTTCTGACTGGAAAATGGCCCTGGAAAATGTTTTCAGCATCCAACAGAGACAAATTTTCAAAGTGGAACATTTAAAATAAAACACTCTTTTCCAATATATCAGTTGTTTTAAAATATTTTCTATGCTGAAATGTACTCTGTATGTCACCGTTCATGATAAGGTGTTTTAAATCTCCACATCAGATACTGGAAACGTCGGTGGGCTTTGATGTCTCATTACGTATGTTTGATAGTTCGGCTTACTCCAGGAACTGTATTTTGCATACATTTGGTATAGAATGGATCACTGATCAACTACATTGTTACTGTTTCCTTGTCTGTCTCTTGCACTGGGTCATGGGCTCCTTGAGACCAAGAGCTGTGGCTCTGTCCTGTATCCTCTGCCTAAGACAATTCCATCGCCGTAGGCACCCATTTGCTTGTCTTCCCATGTCCATTGGAGACTTGATAGGTGTGAGGCTCGGTGCCAGGCTTTTATTTTAGATACTTCATAACCTCAGAGCAACCTGATAGCATAGACATGTTATTGTCCTCATTTTCCTGCGAAGAAATAAAGGCATAGAGAAGATAGACCCTGACAGAGTAAGTGGCAGAGCCAGGCTTCGCACCCGGGCAGCCTGATTTCGAAGGCTCTGCTCTGACTTACATGACTGTTACTCTTCAGGTATGATCTGGGGTGAAGGCGGATGAGAGAGAGCAGTGGTGCAGATGGCTCTAAAATGAGAATCAGGTAGGATAAAAGAATACAATTTCCCGAATCTTTAAGTCAGGTCTTTGAAAGTTGCTGATTCATTCCCTCCACCACTCTCTCACGTTGCCTGTCACTTACAGGAAGTTGCTCTATGTACACATTGTGTATGTAGTTAGACTTTTTTGAGGCAATTAAATAAGATCTGAAGTGCACCAATCAGAAATCCATACTCCCAGGGTGCTTAGTTACATTAGAAGGATCCTAATAAGGCGTCTATACTCCAGTGGCAAATACTCTAAATAGTACTACCTAAATATGCCCCCAGAGGGTTATGTAATTTAAAGGATATTAGAAATAATTTTTGACGGGTGAAAAAAGTTATGTTTATGGTAGATGGTTACAGAGAAAACTGCCTCCATTGCTTAAACAGGATCTGAGGATCCAGCATCCTTGGTACAGTGTTTTGGCTAGAACTCCAGTCAGTCATCCTATGCCTTCCGCCTAGCGGAGGATTCCGTTGGCTCATCTGTCTGACTGCCAGTGTGTTGCATTTGTATAGGGACCTACTTTCATGCAAGGTGCTTGTCAGAACACCCAGAAGGGCAGGGAACCATGGCTTCCTCACCAAGCTTACTGGAACCAGTTATAGGACTATGTTTCGTATACCAGTCAGAATCGACATACAGATTTGCATACATGTCAGAGTTCAAACAGAATATTTGAGACATTGGTTTTTTTCTTTTGGTGAGGAAAGGTCTTAGGAGACATACAGGGCCAGACGTATTCAATCTTCACACCTAAGACCTCAGAACTAGAAAGGACTCTGAGACTCTCCTTTGTCTCTCCCTCTTTCTAAGTAAAAGTGTAAAACATTTAAGAGTGATTGTCATTGATACTAGCCTTAAATATCTATAAAGTGGGAGACCCCACTTCATCCTTTCATACCCAGAGAGAAACCATGTCTTATCTCTATTAACTTCACT
Source organism: Ailuropoda melanoleuca (assembly GCF_002007445.2). Classification (NCBI taxonomy): domain Eukaryota; kingdom Metazoa; phylum Chordata; class Mammalia; order Carnivora; family Ursidae; genus Ailuropoda; species Ailuropoda melanoleuca. The sequence continues at coordinate 42,839,244 of NC_048232.1, forward strand.
TTACTCCATTTGATATAAAATTTTAAGCTATGTCTCCATAAACTTGACCTTACTCTCTGGCTTAAGTTGCATCTGGTGGAGTTTTCAAAATATCTGGAGAAATGTATTACTTAATATTTACCAAGTAAACTTAAGCATTGTATGATTGTGATGAGCTGTTTGATCCAACATGCATTTATCAATGCGTGCTAAGTGCCAGACATTCTGGCACACAGGGAGAAATTAAATGCGTCCCTGCCCTTAAAGAGAACACCTCTGTAAGGGGTTAAAGGTGAAAGCCTGAAATAAATGCATCCCACCAAGAGAAGTGGAATGACTACATTTTAGCCAAAGAAATACCAGACATGAGGTGTTCCACATACCCATACCTAATTTTTACTCTCTTCCTGCTTGACTGAGAAGAAAAGGGAGACTGAAGTTGTAGAGATAAGTAATTGAGAGCAGAGAATTTAGAGCAGAGTCTTTCCTTGGGTTCTTAATGGACTCCAGGTTAGAACATTTTCCTAGGGGAGATAAAGTCATAGAAAGAAAACTTAGTGTCACTGTGCCTTCAAAAATGTACCACAGTCTATGTATGTTTCATTTATAAGGGAAAAGGATTCTTAGCCCTGTGTTTCAATCATGGTGTAATATTTATTTGGAAAAAAGGTAGCTCTTTATGCCAGAGCTTTCCAATATTATAGACACTAGCCACATGTGACCATTTGATTTTAAAGTCAAATAAAATTTAAAAATTCAGCTCCTCCACACCACCCTCATTTCAAGTGCTCAATAACCACATGGGGCTCAGGCTACCATTATGGAGAGCACAGATCATAGTAGATTTCCATTATCACAAGAGAGCCCTGTTGGATGACCCCACCTTAAATCAATCATTTCCCAGATTTCTTGATTTGAAGAACACTGACCTTCTCATTGCTCATTTGTGTGTAGGAGTCTTGTAAATGAGTGACTGGGATGAATGTTTCCTTTTATTGTGGGTTCCAGGTATTACCCATGAAAAGGAAAGCAAGCAAAACATCTCTGGAAGCATTAATGTCGTCATTATTTCCCCCATGCCATAGTTATTGAGGAGAAGGCAATTTTATATCACAGTGGCCCCACTAATTACCTTTGTCTCCAAGTTCCCAGCCAGCAGAAATCCTAGACCCTGCGTCTACTCTCCATGTGTGAAGGTGGCTCTCACGTCCAGCCCGATGGTTGCTAAAGGTACTACTCTCAGCACTGTTCCCCGTTTTGTTCACCATCTGTTCTTACCGCTCCAGGTATTAGAAGAACCACTGACAATTCCTCTTTGATGTCAGAGATTTAGAAACTACTCAATTATTAGAACCAATGGAAGAATGAATATTAAAGATGTCCGTGAAACCAGGTGGCTGGAATATATTCTGAAGACATCTTTTGTCCTCATTAAAATACATCCCTTTTGTTTCAATTCCCTGGAAAGCCTGTCCAACATCTTAGCAATACGACTCCTTGAGCTATTTCTTGATACTATTTCTTGATCTATCCATGCAATCAAACAACAACATTTCCTCAGCAAGATCTGTAAATATTCACACCAAGTACAACAGGTAAAGATTACAAGTAATCTCATGTCCATTCAGATCAGACTTTTCCACTAAATGTATCAAGATCAGGTCAGGTTTTATTACCAAAATCTTCCCCAAAAAAATCACTTGGTTTTCAGAGCTTATTGGATTCTGGAACTGCAGAGAGAGGATTGGTGACCAGTAGCTCATTCTTATTTCTATTTACATATGTCATCCTCTAAGACACCTCTAACCACTCATAGTAGGTTAGAACTACATTTTAAAATCTCCTCCAGGCAATCTGCACTTTTCTTTCATAGGTTATTACACTGCAAGTTCTTGGGAGGCAGGAAAGGTGTCTCTCTTGTTTCCTGCTTTATCCCTAGTACCAAGTTCAATGCTGGAAGATAGTAGGTACTCAACGAATATGTGGTTTATGGATGTAATGGATGAGGGAGTGAAAGGATTATAGATGTTTCCTGTCCAGCCTCTTAGAAGTGGCCTCTCTCTTCCAGGATCGTTCTACTCTAAGTTATCTGTGGCAAGGACTGCTATATGGTTACGGATGTCTGTTAATTCCAGCTTATAGACACTCAACTCTCCCACATTCTTGTAGTTGGGTTTGGCCATGTGACTGACTTCTTGCCAATGAAATGCAGGCAGAAGCCATGTACGTCTCTTTCATGCTTGAGCCATGGAATTCCTCTGTGGCCCTCCACATGTTCTCCTCCTTCTTCCACTGGACAGACACCAAGGCCCCAGTAAACAACAGTTGAGGGTCTAGAGGATGGCAGAACCACAAGATAGAAAAACGGCCCTAGAGGACTGGGAATGGGTTTGCTGGGGTTGCTGCGAAAAGGTGCCATAAACTGGGAGGCTTAAACAACAGAAACGTATTGTCTCAGAGTTCTAGAGGTTAGAAGGCTCTGGTCAAGGTGTCAGCAGGGTTAACATCTTTTGAGGGCTGTGAGGGAAGGATCTGCTCTATGAGCTTCTCTTGGCTTATAGATGGCTGTCTCCATGTTCATATGACATTCTCCCTATATGTGTCCTTTGTCCAATTTTATAAAGACACCAGTCCCATTGGATTGGAGGCCCACCCTACTCGTCTCAACTAATTACATTTGCAACAGACCTATTTCCAAATAAGGTCATGTTCTGAGGTATGAGGGTTAAGACTTCAACATATGAATCTTTTCAACCCAAAACAGCCCATGGAAGGCCACGTGCCAAAGAGGAATGCCTGCATTCGACTTCGTGTAAGACACTTTCTTGTTAGGCCACTGAGATGTTAGCATTGACTCTCACAGCAGCTAGTATCTTCCCATAACTCACAATCCCACCATCATACTAGCCTTGGACTTAAGAGTAACAACGATTAGAATCTACCTATACATGTGCTTTTTGGAAATGTTAAAAAAAAAAAAGTAGCTTCAAATTTCTCCCTCAACCTCCCCATTTGCAATTCTGTCTGGGCTTGTTAACATTTGATTGCTCTGCTAGATGGGTCATTGTCTGGAGAGGGTCGCTCTCAGTCCTGTGGTGGCAAGAGAAGGGGCCTGGTGTCAGAGGACCTGGGCCTCAGTTCTGGCTCTGCCCCTAAAACACAGCATGACCTTAAGGTAAATAATGTCTTTCTCCAGGCCATTGTTTATTCATTACAGAAAGAAAACAATACTTCTCTCCTGGAACTGTTAGGAGGATTAATCAAATTAAATTCATCTTCACAATTAGCCAGAGGTTGGCATGAAGTTAGTACATAACTTTTTGAAAAAAGTTGAGGCAGATTTCTTATCTGGGAATTATGATCTCACCTGCTCCGTTGGCATTCAATGTCTGAGGCACAAACGATTTAGCAGCTATGTCAGTAAGATAAACCTAGAAGTACGTATTTGAAGGAATGGCCTTTAGAAGAGGAATTATACTCTGAGGGGTGTATACGGATTTTACCTCAGTAAGAAGTTTCTATCATTCAAACCTATCCAAAGCAAGGCTACATTTTAAGGTAGTGAGTTTTCTGTCCCTGAATCTGTTTAAGCATAGGTGACATGACCACTCGGTGGAGGTGTTATGGGGGCGTTTAATCATAGGATGAGAAGCTGGAGATTTATAAGATGCATACTCCATGATTATAAGAATAACAAGGCCTATTAATATAGATTAGACATAAAACTGGTACATTCTTATGGAGCACAGAGAGACCAAAAGTGTGCATGAATATATGCCCGGGGAGAAACTCTAGTGGTGGGCCATGGCAGCATGGACGGTGGAGTCATGGGAGAGAATAGAAAGGATCACCAAAGTGTAAGAAAGGGAGTAGTTTGGAAACTCAAGAGCGTACTTCCCCTACGACACAATTTTTCATAGAACGGGTCCTACGCTCTACCTGGAAAGGGCGGAATACTTCTTAAAGCTATTTTCACTGTCATAGCCCAGCTGACAGACCTTACGTCCTTCTCCAGTAATCACCACCCCCCCATGAAAACCAAGCCCACACCCCAATATTCCAGGAGATTTCCTACTCGTCTATCAACCGGGGCCATGCTCAGCATCAGGCCACCAGGCACTAGGACGAGGTAGAACCAGGCAGCTGGGCGTCGGGCAGCCTGTCAGGCAGCATGGTTCTGAGCAACTGGAGAGCAAGCTGTTGACCGNATCAACCGGGGCCATGCTCAGCATCAGGCCACCAGGCACTAGGACGAGGTAGAACCAGGCAGCTGGGCCAGGCAGCTGGGCGTCGGGCAGCCTGTCAGGCAGCATGGTTCTGAGCAACTGGAGAGCAAGCTGTTGACCGCAGACTTCCCAGACAGAGTGGGGATCGCCAACTCCAACACTTACGACGGCTGAAGAGGGGGATCTTCAAAAACCTTGTAGTCCGTTAAACCCATCATGCCTGGAATTCTTCCCTCCATTACTAGCTCCATGGAAGCCTGTCTGGCTTCTGTGCTCACCACACAGGACTTCCTGCTTCCTTGGCCCTGCACAGTCTCCACTGCTCCTTTTTCCCTCAGTAAATTTTCCTCTGTACCATAGGGAACCTCTATACCATGGCAAACACACTTCTTACCCTCAGCTGCACAGCCTGACTGAAACCTGTCTCTTGCAGTTCGTTCCCACACACAACACACACCCCAGGGGAGGCGGTCGGGCCCCCGAGCATTCCCTCGACGCCACTCCCAGATCCTCGCTCCTCTACCAGAGTCTAACAAACCCTGCTCCTGGGAAGCCCTCTACCATCTGGATCTGCTTTCAATTACACCCCTAATTGCTTCACAAATGGTGGAGAGGACTAATTTTAGCATTTCTGCCATTTGCCAAGTCATAAATTTTGCAGTGTGAATTAATCCCACTTAATCTCAGTTGGGATCCTTGTTCTCGCCCTCACTAGCTATTTGACCTTTGGAAATTTATTTAACCTTTAAAGCTACAATGTCTTCATCTAGAAAATGGGGATAAAAACATTTCCTGGAGGAGATCGTTCTGAATTATATGACATAATATACGGGAAATCATCACAATAGGCATAAAATATGAATTGAACCTAAATGAAAATACTTTCAATAGTGTAAAAACAATTTACCCTGATGTAATTAAGGGTTAGTTATAGCTATTTTCCTAATATTAGAAACTATTTGGTTAAACTATTCTGTATGAGATGGTGATGACAGATACACATCACTATATATTTGTGAAGACCATAGAATGTATGACACAAAAAGTGAACCCTTAAGTGAATTATGGACTTTAGTTAATAATAATGTATTAATAATGGCTCATCAATTGTTACAAACATACCACATTAATGCAAGAAATTAATGAAAGGGGAAACTGGAGAGGAGGGAATTTATGGGGACTCTGTACTTTCCACTCAGTTTGTAACCCTAAAACTGCTCAAAAGCAATCTATTAATTACAAAAGAGAAACTCAACTACTTGTATGAAGCAGGTGCGTTTCTGATCTTATAATTATTGAAGCAGGTGATGGGTACATGGATTTGATCATACATCATCTCTCTAAATTTTCCATAGTAATAAAGTTTTTAAAATAACGGTTTTGCTTAAATGGAGTCTGTTAGTTAATGTCTCCAAATAGAAGGTATTCATTTTAATTCATCTCATATTTATTGATGACCTATTTTGGATTCTGTGTTAGATGCAGTGAGGGATTCCAGAACACTTTAAGACACGACGGATTCCTCCCTTGGGAAGGTAGAATTTTCTTGCCCAGGCAAGAGGGCTGCTTTGAAATGAGTGCCTGACACTGGAACACAATTCCGATCCACACACGAAGTGTAAGTTCTAGGAGAAGTCCAGAGAAGACCGAATACAAGTTCTGTCAATAAATCCCAAACTTTTGAAGCATCGGAATGTTAGGAGTTCTGCAGGGAAATATACATAGATTTTTGATTGACTTTCACATCCTGTTCAACCTAGATTTTTTTTTTAAATCACAAAGTAAAGGACAGATGATGCTGAAACCATTTAGTAAGATCACATTCTTGAATAAAAAGTGAGAGAAAGACGAAACAATATAGAAGCATGCTTTAAGGGTAGAACGGTGCCTTAAATTGTACTGGACGCTCTCTTCTGAGCAGAGCACAAAGCCAAGCATTCAGTTGTTGATGAAACGATCATTGAGGTCCTTGCTGGCATTAGACTGTGTGTGTGGGCTCTGTGAAGAGTTCAGATAAGGAGAACAGTTTTATTTCAGGCCAGTTTAAAATAAAAGTGTGTCTGTGCATATGTGTTTTATAGATTTATTGTGGCCTTTATAAAAATCATTGAGAATTGAGACCTTGTGGAATACTTACAGCGAATTTTGCCTTATTGGAGAATTAAGTGATGGTTCTGCATAAGATCTTAATGTTCTTGTAAAATGTATATATTAAGTTGATTTATCAAAAAAAAAAGGATTGTATATATTCAGATTTTCATAGAGCAGCTCTGAAATCACAGCTTCTTGGGAACCAGGAACATTTGGGACTCTGTGCAGGACTATTTGTTATCCTAAAATTAGATTTCAAAATCAAATTTCCTGAAACACAAAGTCAAGGGGGTTGTAAATTTCAAATGCTGGCAGTTTGTGCAGCACACAGGTATCTTGTGACCACTTTTAATTTAGCTCTTGGAAAAGGAGAGTAGGGATTTGGATCTAATCAATCTTTCTCTTTTATAACTTGTGAAGTCTTGAATAGGAAATAAACTTTCAAGGATGCAAAAGAAGAATATCTCTACTGTGGAACTGCCTTCTCTGACTTCTTAGGGGAGCTTCTAAATCTTTTCCCGTGTTCCTAACTGTTGCCAATTCCTAGAAATTTCCCTGGTTTCAAGAAACAAATCCAAGAAATCACAGCTTTTATCTGGAGAGGAGAAAGAAAGGGATTTGGGCCGAGCACCCTTTCACCATAGATGCGGCGGTCAGGTACAAAGCACCAAGTGCGAGGACTCCGGTAATCCCACAAGCCAAGGAGCCACCTCTATTTGCAGAGGCAACAACTGAGGGCCAGTGTGTGGTGTGCCAGAGGACACACAGCTAGTACGTGTCTGAGTGTCTGATTCGAGCTTTGTCTGACCCCCAAAGCCTGGGCTTCCCATTGTGATGCTTTCCTAGTTTTGGTTCGTGGACTCTGGTTCAACAATTCAAGCAGAGGAGAAAAAGTGGGTTCTTATCTCATTCCCTGAAGGCACTCAAATTACCATTAAAAGGATCATCTGTACACAAAGCAAAGAAATGAGGCCCACTTGGGATGATTTGAGGGACACCCTCTCCTGGCCTAAAATAGCCTCCTTTCCCCTAGGCTACATGCTATTCACTTCCAGTATTGGAAATTCCACCATGACCTAGTCAATCTTTTGGGTTAAATATTTCTTTTCCTTGGTTCTTCCTTTTTCAAAGGAAAATACACCCAAGGAAAGATGGCATATTAATCTGTAAGACCATGTGCCTTTACCTACCTCAGAAAAGACTAGGGTATTCCAAGTTAGTAGAAAAGGAAGGATATGCTGTTTGGGTTCATGGCCTGGGATTGTGGATTGCTAAGGGCACAGGGAGAAGCCGGCTAGGAAATTAGTAACAAAGAAGAGGTTAGTAAACTAATGCTGATATTAAAATAGAAATTGTATGTTCATTGGCAAAGGCCTTCACCCTTTTAGAAAAAGGCCTTTAGGTTTTGCTTAGGCTTACAGCGACCTAAGGGTGTAGTGAAATTCTGTTCTGGAATCCTGGTGGGTGACGGCCAGGTACCAGCTCACACAGGTAAGCATATGCAGGGAGCTTGTCCCGCCCAGACCCCATGCTGGATGCTTGGCATTCTACCTTCACAGGGACCCTGGCAAGTTCTTCCACCACCCCCCCCCCCCGTGCAGATGTTATCAATAGTAATCACAACCATCTACAATTTTAGAAAGACACAAAAGCCAGTTATTTCTTAAGTATAGATCATTTTATGGACAAAAATAACATCAGTGTTAGTTTAGGCATCATTGGCAAATGGAAAAGCACTGAGTTTTAGGCCAAAAAAACCTGTTTTCGAGTCCTGTGTTTGCACTAACAAGCTGTTTACCCCTAAACTGGGCATTTTCCTTTAAGCCTCAGTTTCCTTATCTATAAAGAAGGAGTGGGTATGAATAGCTTATTTAACTCCCTGAACTTTCTGATGAATTAGCTACTCCAGCTGATTTGGGTAATGATTCATCGCAGGTACTCAGAAGAGGCTAGGAAGGGAAAGGCAGCTTGTTGATCCCCAGAAGAAACCCCAGAAGAAACCCCAGATAGGGCCTATCTCACAACTTGGCTCAAGGCCCTAAACATCTTCTTTATGTCAGGCACACCATCATGTTTCCTTATCCAGCTCTGTCAGGTTTCTATAAAACTGCCAAATAAAGGTTTAAAAAAAAATCATTCTTGGTATTAAGATCTCTCAAGTGTATGTGGCACTTATGTATAAACAGTATGAAAATGACCATATCTCCGGGTTAGCTGGAGAGAACATCAGGTAACACAAGCAGAACATCTGTGACTAAAAATCAAACCCATTCGTTTCAGTAGGCTGAATAACTCAATTACATTGCGTCTCTGGATTCCTCACCAGATAAAACATGGACAAAAGCAGGGGAGAGACCCCAAAGAGACCAGCCACACGATTATCCAGACAGTAGATACTTTCCTGGCACAGAGCGCCCAATGGGAAATTCACCCAGTGAAATGTACCAGTAACAGTAGGGCTCGCACCTGCAGTCCTGAACTTGGAGGTTTAAAGCCCCAGTCGCCTCTACATCTTCCCTGTGGCTAAATGGAGAATCACATTTTTCTGGAATAGTTCCACGATGGTCTCCCCTGGCAAGCTGTTCTCCATGGGAGGTCAAGGTGGCCACAGTGACATGAAGTTGCCTCCTTGAATCTAGACCTTTCGATTCTAAAAGGCAGTTTAGAATGTAAGCATGTCACTAAGCAGCGGCTATCGCTGTGGGTGTGAGGTCGGCTGTGGGCGTTCCTTGGGGTTCACGGAGGGCTTCTCAACTCACTCGCGGAGATGCTGGCTCATATTCTGATGTTCATTGTGGGGTGACTCTCTTAAAAGAAATCTAGAAAGGTAAGTGATTTCTAGGCTAACTAAGGAATTTAATTTAACAGAAAAATAGTGCTCCCGCCTTTCCGGCCCGACCACTTTTGAGGATTATACTCGTGATAGCGCTATGTCTCTTCTTGATGTGGGAGCGCTCTGAAATGCAAAGTGTCTTCCCTGGAATCAGCTTCCAGTTCGTACCATGGTCTTCGTGGCTTGAATGAAAGAGCCTAAATGTCTGTGTGACCACTGCTAAGAAAATCTCATGACCTGCCCAACCAAACTGAAGACAGGGCAACAGACAGCAAATTTGCATCAAGTGTTCCAACCCCTGGGAGAGGAAAGGGTTTCAAGAAAGTACACAAAAGCGCCAAGCAATGAAGCAGGATGAGAAACAATCTCTGCAGGAAGAAATTGCTCACCTGGGTGAACTAGGTGAGCGCTTCCCGGAAATTGCCTTTCCAGAGATTTAAACATATAAAGTCCTGCAAGAGTTAATGCGGCTTTGCTTCTGGAAACTCTTCCGAATCCGCACCATTATAATCACCAGGCTTTGAATCTGGAGGGAAAATACACTCTCTGAACAGCTATTTGAAGGCCCGTGGACTCGGCTTGCTTTTGAGGGAGACTTGGGACAATTTGGCCCACCAAGGTGTAGAGAAGATGCAAATTGAGGAAGGAGAACTACCAAGAGAAGGAAGACCTCTTGGGGATACTTTGAACTCATTGAACACAACTGCCTCCCAATGAAATAAAGCTGTAAAATGCTGGTTTTCCAGTTTCTAGACCAAAGACTTAATGGGGGGGGGGGAGCTCATGTTCTTAAAAGAATCAATACAAATCTCTAATAGTAACAAAATTAAACAGCTTGTCTTTGATAGGCTACAAAGGCTTCTTCAGAAAAAAGAGAGGGTGTTGTTTCTTTTTGTATCAAGCCTGACATTAAGGGAGGATATCATTGAAAAAAAATCACCAGCAGAGTGAATACCAAACTGGAAAACAATGGTGGTCTTCTACCTGAAATGCCCGTATGGAAGATTGTGAACGAATTCATCAGGAGATGCAAATTACCATGACTTCTCTTCCACACTCCCTGGTAAGGACACTTGTAGGTATTGAGAGAGCAGATTCTTGCACAAACATCCCTGTTCCTCGTTGATTTTTACATGAAATATTTATCCTTTGTGTCTATTCCTTAATAACAGCACTTTTAAGTCTTAAACCACCTTAAGGATCTCTGTAAAGCCATTTTAGTTCGTAGTTTGGTAAATGTCCAAATACCCTACAGTTTGCACCAATTATTTATTATAAATTCTATGTACAAAAATGTAAGGAAAAATTAAACCCCCTGTGACATCACCATTCAAAGATAACCACTGTTAATAATTTAGTGTATTTCCATTCAGTTTCTAGTTCTATCACATATTTGTACACCGTGTGTCTGCACCTCGTGTCATTCTGTGTCAAGGTTATCATTATAACACAGGTATCTTCCCATATCATTAATTTTTTCATAAAATATTTAAGGTCATATAGTATTTCTTAATATGAGTTTAAAATATTTTATTTAACCCTTTTTTATTGGAAGGTATATAATTTGTACCTAAAATAGTGCTGCAAGTAAGCTTTTTTGCTTTTTTTTTTGCATCACTTCCTGTAGAAACTTTCCCAGGAGTAAAAGCACAAAGCCAAATAACGTGATCTTTTTTCCAGATTTCTAATCCACAGTATCAGTTTCTGTTCATCAGCAGCGTGAGACTGTTTCTGTTCTCACTCCCAAGCACTTCAGTAGTATGCTTCACTGAGTCCTATATTCTCACCCAAGTATTCTAATATTCTCTTATTCCTTTTCCTTTTATCCTTGAAATTCATTTGAAGTTCCTCATTATTGCTTTGCATTTCTTTGGTTTCTGGTGCAGTTAAACATTTTTTGGTCAGATTTATTCGTCATTTATAGTCTTCTTACGTAAAATATTTTCTCTAGTTTACTTCTGAAATAGGCTTTATGTGGCTTTGCCTTTTGGCTGGTATCAGAACATTTCTAGGACCAATTCCAATAAATGTATACATTCCCTTTGGATACGGTAGAAATCCAGAATTGATTATTTCTCTGATGTTGGTGTTGTTTCAGAAGTCCATCTAGCACCTTGATTCAATGATGCTGTAACATTTTGCAGGATAATTAGTAGCCGTAATTATAAATTCTTGTACCATATCGTGAATCTTGTGCCCCTTATTATAAGAACTCTTACCACTACTTATTTTGAAATAATATTTTTTAAATTTTATTTATTTATTTCAGACTGAGAGAAAGAGAGCAAGCACGAGAGAGGGGTGGGGGGTGGGGAGGGGCAGAGAGAGAAGCAGGCTCCCAGCTGGGCAGGAAGCCCAACTCGGGGCTCGATCCCAGGACCCTGGGAACATGACCTGAGCTAAAGGCAGATGCTTAACTGACAGCCACCCAGGCACCCCTTGAAATAATATTTTAAAATCAGAATTAAAATTACATTTTTTCTGCTTTCCATCTCAAGACAGTGTCCTAAAAATCAACTTGGCTATGAATGTTGGGAAAATCGTAGCCACAGGTCACGATGTTCCCGTGTGCCAAGACAACTTGGCTGAGAACTACTGGATAAGACTCATTCATAGAGGATGAAACTCTACCTCTGGCACAGAACTGACTGCCAAGAAAATGTTCAAGGAACATGAAAAAAGAAACTATCAATGAAGAAAGACCATTTTTGAGTTTACTAAAATAGAGCTTCTTCCCCAAATAGGGCTCATATATTCAAAATGTAAGCCAGTTCATGTCCCTCCTCTGCCGGCATCCTGCACTGGCTCTCCATTGTACTTGGAGCAGAACTTGGACCCTACGTTCTTCCTCTCATCTCCTCCTCACCTTCATCTCCCCCTTGGTCCCCTTCATTCACTCTGCTCCAAAGGCTCTGGCCTCTGGGCTGTTCTTGGAATAAGCTAAGCAAACTTTTACCTGAGATGGAGAATTTGCATCACTTGTTCTCTGCCTGAACCTTCTTGCCCTAGACATCCACAGGCCGAATGCTTGTTACTCTTTCTAGCACTTGCTCAAATGCCCCCTTCGGGTGAGGGAGGCCCACCTAATTCCCTATCTAAAATAGCAAACCTGTACCCTGTCCGTTTTTCTGATTCCCCTTGCCTTANTAGGCCGAATGCTTGTTACTCTTTCTAGCACTTGCTCAAATGCCCCCTTCGGGTGAGGCCCACCTAATTCCCTATCTAAAATAGCAAACCTGTACCCTGTCCGTTTTTCTGATTCCCCTTGCCTTACTCTACTTTTCTCCCGGTGATAATTATCACCTAACATCATATAAAATTACTTCTTTGTAATGCTTATCGTCAGTCTTCTTGCTAGAATGTAAGTTCCAATCAGGCATCTTTGTTTTGTTCACCAGTGTGTATCTCAAAGACCTAGAACAGTATCTGGCAAGCAGTAGACATTCAAACAATATTTGTGGAATGAATATAAAACATGTTGGAAGGGAAATACACTTAAAGAGTGTGCCGTGGATGGCATTTGACTGGGAATCTAGAAGAAGTATATGGCCTAGTCTCCTGCCACCTTTTTGATAATAGAAATGATATTGTTTATTCATTGATTGGACGAACATTTATCAGTCATAGACTATGTATCAGCCCAGTGCTAGACACCAGGGACAAGAGAGAGAAGATATAATCCCTATCTTCAGTGACAGTGTAGACTAGCAGCACATAGGAGGACATCCAAGCCAGTCTCACGGGGTGGGGGGCAGTCAGGAGAGACAGAGAGCCCTAAACTGAGAACCGAACCGGGAGAGGCGAGAGGAGGGGTGCAGGGAATGTGTGCAGGAGGCATTCCAGATGAAGGGCTTAGCATGTCCGCAGTGCCCTGTGCCATGACGTGGCTCCTGCTTACCCTAAATTCTATACTAAGAAATGCGGACTTTCTCCTAGAGCAATAGGGAGCCATGGAAATTGAGAGAGTCTAACATGGCCAGATTGACATCTTGGGAAGATGATTATGTCCTCTGATTCCCCAGGTGTGTTAGGCATTTAAGAAGTATTTACCATAATCAAAATGCCCTTCCTTTGTGCTGTGGGGAAAATTAGAACGATCAGTCTAGGAAAAAAAATTTTTTAACTGTATTGATAAACTATGTTTTAAGCCCTAGAATAAGGGGTATCAGAAGCGTTTTGCTTTTCCACAGTCGATCGCAGTGTGTTTATACTGGAAAGGATAGACAATCTTTTAAAACTTAATTACTTCTTTTTCGTTTTTCTTCTTGCTAAATAATTAAATTAATTACAGAAATTCCATTTTCTGAAGGTCTTACGATGAAAAGCTAAAAAACACGCTAACAAAGCTGGCTGGGAAGGTAAAGGAATACAGTTACAACTGACAATGTCAGGAACCTTCCCTGTGGCTTCAGAAACGGGCAACAGAAGCAAGCGGATACGAATTCTGAAAGCACGTTTGATACCAGGGACTAGAATTTATAAAAAGGCAAGGCTGTGCACCTTCCAAGCTCCCGGCCTCTTCCGCCTGGGAAGGAGAGCCATCCCGTGAGTGGGAGGCGGCCGTGGGTGTAGCCGACGTGGGAGAAGCTCCCCATAGGGCCTCGGTCTCCGTATGTCCCATGGTGTTGGGAGCGGCTGGTCCTGGCCTCACTGAAACCAGCTCTGGAGCAGAACACCCTGCCAGGTCCTTCCGCCGCCTTGCCGATGTTGCCTGCTAGTTAGTCACTTGTGGGGTTTCAATCACAGAGTCGGGATTTGCCATGAGAGGAAAGGCATTTCCACAAGTTTGTGCTGCTCGAGGTTAGACCTTTCCGCTCTTGACTGGCTCTGGCTGTTCAAAGATTGTCACATTCAAAGCAGTGCTATTGATTCTGCGAGATTGGTATCCTATACCTACCCCAGAACTTTCTTCCGATCTTTGCAAAGACTTCATAAATAACTTAATTATTTGAGCACTGTTTTTGTATTTCTGGCATGTTTTCCAATAACACCAAGTAAGTCACTGTCCAGTTCTCAGCAGACACTTCCTGGGGGGGGGGGGTCCTACCAATTTGACTGAATTCTACCCCTGTGTCCCTGGAGATCATGTCAGAGCCCACAGGCTAAGAGCTTCATCTCCAGCCCCCCCTCCCCGCACACACGCACGCACTCCAGATATTGGCGATCGGGGCTGAAAGTTCCAACCCTCTCATCACACAGTCTCTCTGGTGATCAGTCCCTTTTTGAGGCTCTCCAGGAGCCCCTCCTAAGCCACCTCAGATGTGCTCCAAAGACTCTACTTATGAATAACAAAAGACACTCCTATCTGTCAGGAAATTCCAAGGATTTTAGAAGCTATGCCAGAAATAGGGGATAAAAATCAAATATATTTTTCATTGTATTCTCATTTTTTTAATAGCACTGGTTAAGAAACTGGACTCTAAAACCAGGCTACCTGGGTCCAAATCAGGCGCTGCAACTAACTAGATCCATCACCTCAGGCCAGTTACTTACCCTCCTTTGTCTTGGTTTCTTCATCTGTAAAATACAGATAGAAACAATGGCGGGGGTCCGATATGGCACCTTGGCATCTTGAATATCTTAAGCTGAAGGAATTTCTTTTTTTTTTTTAAGATTTTATTTATTTATTCGACAGAGATAGAGACAGCCAGTGAGAGAGGGAACACAAGCAGGGGGAGTGGGAGAGGGAGAAGCAGGCTCATAGCAGAGGAGCCTGATGTGGGGCTCGATCCCAGAACGCCGGGGTCACGCCCTGAGCTGAAGGCAGATGCTTAATCGCCTGTGCCACCCAGGCGCCCCTGAAGGAATTTCTTTTAAAGAATGGCAGAAGTAGGAAGGTCACTCTGACCTTCCCCTCCTTGTCCTTCTTTGGAACAGGCTGTGAGACTCCCCTGTAAAAGTTGCCCTCCCTGTGCAAGAGAAAGGAAGATACTATTAGCCCCAAAGATGGGGATTTGGGGCCAAGAAATCTGTACAAATGAACCTTGTTAAACTCACTCTTATCTTCCTAGTTACTTCTTCCCCATTTATGACCTCTAGTCCAAACCCCTTTATCTTAATTCTTCACAAATTTATTTTTTCTTCGTTTAAAAGGTATAAAAGCTCTGGTCACTTCTTTGGGTCTTCATTCTCTTGTGAAGGCTCCCATGTACGAGTAAAAATTTAGTAAAATATGGATGCTTTTCTCCTGTTAGTCTGTCTTTGTCAGTCAAAGCTGGGGACCCAGCTGGGGACCCTCCAGACAATCAAGGGAAACTTCCTCCTCTACAATCCCCCCAGTTCATAGCGTTGTAGTTAGTTAATATATATAAAGCCTTGGAACAGGGCCTGTTCCCTGTGAGAGCTTTGTCAGTATTCGCTATTATTATCTACCCAGGGCTTTGAAGAAAAGTCTGCATTGAACACCTCCCTGAAATAGGGGAGTACCAACTCCAGGATTAATAGTCACATTGGACAATTGATCGCATTCTGGTTATTCAGCTATCCTGCCTTACGGGATGTCATATATAACAAACAAGGATCACACCCGTGTCTAAATGAACCCTAACAAATCAACAGTTGACAGAAACTTCACGGCGGTCAGTATCATGCCCATTTTGTTTTGTCTTGTGATTGTTTCTACTGTAGTAGCAGACTTTTCTGTTGCGTCGTGTGTTTGCCTTTTTTCCTGCAGTTATATTTTCCCAAGTTCAGAAGAAGAATGCTGCATTGAAATAACACAAGCCTAAGAGCTGTAACACCTTAACCCACATCAATGTGTTAGATGTGAACCTAACATCAAGGTGTTAGAACTAATAAGAGATACACTGAGGCATCTTAACAATTTTAAGAGTTTATTTGAGCAAAAATCAATTTGAATCCGGCAGTGCCAACTTGGAAATGGCTGGGAGCGTTCCACCAACAGGGGCTAGGGGAAAGAATTTTATAGAGAAGATTTGGAAGCAAAACAAGGAAATTATTTGATTGGCTATAGCCAAAGCTATAGCCGTTTGTGATTAGTGAGTTGTTCTCAGGGTTCGATTTTGTAACCTTGAGGGGTTTACAGGCAAAGGATTTGGTTTGCTTATGTATGTCGGCGACTAAGGCATTAGAGCCACCTTGGTCTAATGGCCTCCGTGTTTAATTAATGTAGCTAAACAAACGCAGCAGTCAGTGGTGACGACTGCATAGCGGAGCTCAGCCCCAGAAACATGCTCCACAGATCTAAACGGCCAAAACATGCCTCCCCGAAGGGCCATGTTTAAAATGCATTAGAATCCTCTGTGCAGTTGACAAGAGCAAGCAGAGTCACCATAATATCCAAACTGAATCCTTTACCCCTTATTATGACTTAATTTGAAAGGGTGAATTCTCCTTCATTTAGAGATTAAAGTTCCACATGGCTGGAATTCAGCAGTAGGGATTAGCTTTGAAAAACCAGGAATTGCTGGTCATGTCCAGAAAAATCTAAGGAGGAAATCTTTTTATTTGGGCTTCTATCCCTTTAAAGATAGTGCAAACATGCTCACGATTGGAAGCACACATTCTTCTTTGTAGACTTTAATGCTGAAAATAGAAAAGTTTAAATTGATGGTATTTCTACCTAACTCATACATCACATTCTTACTGAGGAACTATTAGGTCTCAGGCACTGTTCTAGGTCCTGAAAAATAGCAGTGGAAAAGAGAGTGACAAAGAAATCCCTGCCTTCAGAGACTATACCTTGTGGAGTGCACATGTCGTGGAGGGAGACTAAGGAAAACAAGGAAGTAAAATACATAATAGGACAAAGAACTCTTTAAATAGAGCGGTCAGGAAGGCCTGACCGAGAAGGCAACATTTAGCAAAGACCTCAAGGAGATGAGGACTTTTCTAGGGGAAGAACCTTCCAGGCCACGGACCCAAGACACACAGGAGCTCTGAGATAGGGCACGTGTAGTGTGTTTGGGGAAGGGCAACAGGAGCTGTGTGGCTAGAGCGAGGTAAACAAGGCTGGCTGGAGCACGAGCTGAGTGTAGAGACATAAAGATGAGGGGAGGGCATACGAGTCATACAGGAGATTTGGCTACTCCAAGGAATTTGACTTTTACGCTGGCTAATGGAAAACTTGCGGAGTTTTGAGCCCAGGAGTGACACGATCTTACTTACCTTTTAAAGAGATCAATCTGGCTGTTGCATTGAGGATAGACTAAAGGGGGCAAAGCAGACCCGGTAAGAGGCTATATCTATAATTCCAGTGAGAGAAAAGGACCACTGGTTACGCTGATATTCGTGGCAGCAGCGAGAAGTGGATGGATTCTGGACATTTGGGGGATGTGTCACCATCTGCAGATGGATGGGATGTGATGTTAAGAGCAAAAGAGAAATCAAAAACCACTCTAAGGGTTTTGGCCCGAGCACCTAAGAGGCTGGAGTTGTCGTTTGCTGAGATGTGGAGCACGTTGGGATAAACAGGTTTGGAGAGGTGGAATCAGACACGCAAAATGAGACACGTGAAGGTCCAGATACTTATGTCGTAGCTCTCTGAGCAGCAACGTTGAGTAAGCAGTTTGCTTTCTGATTCGTCTGTGCCCTGAATGTATTCCTTACAGCTAAGCGCTTCCGTAGTAGAGACTCTCTGAATTGCCCTTTGATAGAAAACATGCTGATGAAGTAACTTCTGTAAGAAGCTGAGAACCTCAACACTGCTTTCAGAGAAAGTCAACCACTCGCAGTCAGAATATAACTCGCAGGCTTATAGGGAGCAGAGAGCATCCCAAAATAGAGCTGTCTGCAGCAGCTGCAGCAGGCCAGCGAAGGGCGAACGCCACAGGGGGAATGGGTCGGGCTCGAAAAGGCAGTGGTTTTGAGAGTCTCCGCTCTCTGGTACCAAGCATCAATTTGTTTGATTCTCAAGCACAAGGGTTCTTTGGAACAGGCTGTGAGACTCCCCTGTAAAAGTTGCCCTCCCTGTGCAAGAGAAAGGAAGATACTATTAGCCCCAAAGATGGGGATTTGGGGCCAAGAAATCTGTACAAATGAACCTTGTTAAACTCACTCTTATCTTCCTAGTTACTTCTTCCCCATTTATGACCTCTAGTCCAAACCCCTTTATCTTAATTCTTCACAAATTTATTTTTTCTTCGTTTAAAAGGTATAAAAGCTCTGGTCACTTCTTTGGGTCTTCATTCTCTTGTGAAGGCTCCCATGTACGAGTAAAAATTTAGTAAAATATGGATGCTTTTCTCCTGTTAGTCTGTNTGAGCAGCAACGTTGAGTAAGCAGTTTGCTTTCTGATTCGTCTGTGCCCTGAATGTATTCCTTACAGCTAAGCGCTTCCGTAGTACTGAGACTCTCTGAATTGCCCTTTGATAGAAAACATGCTGATGAAGTAACTTCTGTAAGAAGCCGAGAACCTCAACACTGCTTTCAGAGAAAGTCAACCACGCGCAGTCAGAATATAACTCGCAGGCTTATAGGGAGCAGAGAGCATCCCAAAATAGAGCTGTCTGCAGCAGCTGCAGCAGGCCAGCGAAGGGCGAACGCCACAGGGGGAACGGGTCGGGCTCGAAAACGCAGTGGTTTTGAGAGTCTCCGCTCTCTGGTACCAAGCATCAATTTGTTTGATTCTCAAGCACAAGGGACACCACATTTCCTGTGCCAGAGAGGTATTTTTGCACAACCCAAGTTTGAAAGGCCTCAGCATGAATACCCCAATTGTGGTCGACCTGTCGGCCAGGGCAGCAGCACCAAGAAACGGAAGGTGAGAGGTGAAGAGGGAAGCCATGTAGGGATTGTTTGGGAACAATGGCGAAAGGCAGCAGGGGAAATTTTAGGAAATACAAAACTCCAAGTAGGGGGTTAAAAACCCAAATGCTGGGTCACCTGGGTGGCTCAGTTGTTAAGCATCTGCCTTCGGCTCAGGGCATGATCCCAGAGTCCTGGGATCGAGCCCCGCATAGGCTCCCTGCTCTGCTGGGAACCTGCTTCTTCCTCTCCCACTCCCGCTGCTCGTGTTCCCACTCTCTCTGGCTGTCTCTCTCTCTGTCAAATAAATAAATAAATAAATAAAATCTTAAAAAACAAAACAAAACAACTCAAATGCTGTTGGAGACAGGCAGGTAACATCAGAGGGGAGAGGCAGCCTGAGTGCTAACAGGAAGTGGTGGGGGCTGCGGTGGTTAGTGGTATGGGTTTCCTCTGAGAGAGAAGGGGGTGCTTTCATTGCCCTGCAGGACTGGGAGCACCATGCAGCCAGATCACTTTATTGCCAGAAAAGCCAGAAGTCTAGATGTTTTATATGAAATCTCCTGATTTTGAAATGTTGGCATTTAGTTCACATTTTCAAAAAGCACTGTGTAAGCCCAACAAAACGTATCTGCCTATCTGCGAGAGGTCCTGGGTCTTTAGAGCATATGGCGACCTCTAGCATTGCCATTTACATACCAATAGTTTTAATTATTGACTAAATCAAGCCATTAAATTCCAACATAGTTATAGCAATTATTTCTCCTACGCAGGAGAAACCATTTTTTTGAATATGACCTGAAGTTTCTGTTTCAATACGAAGTCCTACTATTCAAACACAGAAGTGGGAAAACAACGTGATTATGTACAATGATCCCTGCCCTTTTCGGAACTTTTAAAAATGAAAGTTATTGGCTTTTGTTACTATTTCTGCATAAATCTTCTCAAATTAAAGTTGTCTAGCTATGATAAATTTGCCAGAGTATGATGTTGAACGAGGCAGAGTCATGCCCTGCTGCTTCCAAAATAGGCTGACATTTTAGGAGATTCTCCTGGAATTTTTTTTTTTTTTTTTAAGGATGTTCGGCTTCAGAAATTATATAGGCTTATGGGAAAGAACTAGCTCTGGCTGGAATGAACAAGGGGAAGGAGAGATTTCCATTATGATTAAGGCGAGTTTTCATAGTTTTTCTTAACAAGTCATTTTTCTCCATCTTTCTATATTGAAATTTCATTGAAAAGCAAGACTGCTGGATGATTGAATAGATGTGGGGGATGCTTGAACTCAATTCATTCGGATCCTGTGATACCCCCTATGCTAGGATGGTCTAAGCAGGCTGCTAGACACTTGATCGGGGCCTGTGATTTGAGCAGGGGTCTGGGAAGAGTTGTCTTCCTGGTGAACTTTCCTAAGAGACTCTTGCCTTACTGTGGCTTCATTTCTACTCATACAAATAGATTTGGGGGACAAGGGAAGGTACAGAAGCAGATATCACCAGAGTGGGGTGATATCCTAAAACTCTTACCAGCTAATGCCTTAGATGGGAGAGTGACTTCTTCCCTCCTGCCCCCCAAAGAGGGGCAGCGAGCTGAGGAAGCAAGACCGTAAGGTAAAGGCAGAGCTCCAGAAGTCTGGAAGGAGGAGTGTTGGGAGTTTTGTGAGTGTGTCGGAAAGTTCTGCCTCATGCTAGCTCCAATGCCCAGCAGAGCAAGAGCTCAGCTAGGGTCTTCAAATCACTTTTCGCATGGTCCTACGAGGGACAAATCAAAGTGTCCTCGGGTTTTTGTTAGGGGATTAAGACAAAATCATCTACGGCTTGAGATGAAAAGAAAAAGTGACTTAGAATTTAGAGATAAGAATGACCATTTTAGTTAACTTCACCCACACTCGCATTTTATAGATAATCCCAAATCCTCTCAGGAAAACTTTTAATGACAAGGGAAAAGATGTGTGGAAAGCCAGGGAGGAAAGAACGAGGCTGGAAGAGCTTGGTTCCAGGAGAAGCTGACAGACCAAAGTAACTTGATCACTCACCAGAATATTCCAATCCTACTTTGCAAATTTCAAGAGATCTGCTGACACAGGGTTAGGAGGGGTAAGCCTGAAGTCGGAAGCTACTGTCAAAAACTGGGTCCCTTCTCACAAATGAGGAAGTTCTTAGTCTGCTCTGGCCCCTGGTGCAGCCACGTGTCTGCTCAGTGATTTCTTTGGCATTTCGTAAGACCTTGTCGGATTTCAGGATATTCATGTCCCCCTGATTTACTCTTCACAAACAGTCCCTTTAGACACCCTTCCCTACCAGTTAGCTCTGTGTGAAACTCCTTTTATTAAAGAAGGGTGGGGAGAGGTGTCCTTCTCTTTTCCATTGCCTTATCAAGCTAGAGAATATCAAATTCTTTTTAGAGGGTCATCATGTTATTTTATTCTTGGTAAATAGCTGTGGGTTCGGATATTTAGTCATTTAACGAGATTTGGCTGTGCTCACAACACACGGCAGTTTTAGATAAAGGAACGCTTTCAGCAAAAGATTATGTTGATTTTTCATTTCTCAAGGAGGAAAATCTCACCAAATACCATGCTACAGACACTTTCATGTTTGTTTCAGAGTTCTGAAATAGGCAGTAATTTCTTTGTGTTGGATCATCTTTCTCTACCAAGTTAGATGATTAGTCAACCTTCCCCTTTACAAATATGATGGTGCTTGGCTGAATCACATTAGGAACGTGTAATTCTGTACCGGTTCACATCCTTGAGAGATCATTTCTTTGCATAAATTCTCTGGATCTGGCTTCTTTTTTTTCCCCAGATGCTGTCTTAATAGCTCAGTAGTTAGAGGAAGCAATTCCGTTCAACTGAGGTAGGCACATAAGGAAAGGCAACATAAGGGGGGAGCTGGGAAACAGCGCCATGGAAACACACAGTCCGGCAAAAGAGGAAGAGACCGCCACTTTCGCTCGGGTAGAGCATGCTGATGTCAGGACTTCTGTGCAGGAGAGCCCTCTTCCTTTCCACTAACCAGCCATTGAGGGGAAAGTGGAAGTACCATTATAGAAGCAGAAGACGCCACTATTGGGTCCAATGACGCCGTGCAGCCATTCTCCATGGCCCAGAGCAATCTGCAGATCATTCTGGGTGGGTCAAGAGTGAGCTTTGGCATCAGATTTCCCTGAATCCAAATCCGTTGACTGCCCATTTCTAACAAGTCACTTCACCATTCACACCTTTCATTTCCTCTTCTTCAAAATCAGAGAATAAGACACCTGCCTCATTGCCTTGGGTGAGGCTTCAAGGACATGGCGCAGGCGAAACAGCATAGAGCTTGACACATAGCTCAAGGACAAAGCAGTCGAGTTCTTTCCTCTGAAGTGTGTATTGTTTGACTCCTTTGTCAGGTTCCTCACTCACTGTGGATTAGGCGGAGAGAAAAAGATAAAAGAACACTGGTATGAGACGAGAGAAGGGAAAATGGATGACTGGAATGGAGCAACCCCAGGCAGAGAGAGAACACCAGGGCTTTAAGTGGAAAGAGGCAGGCACAGAAGCAGTCAGACCCCTCGGTAAGGTGAGCCACGCGTAGCAGGACAACATGGTGCGTGCGAGCGTTCCGGCCTTATCTCCGTGTCTTGTTTTCTCCCGGTTACCTCAAGCTTAGCCTCACCTCAAACACTTCAGCATATCCCTGTCTTCCTTATCAAAGTTTCTATACACTCTTGGGACGCCTGGGTGGCTCAGTCAGTTAAGCCTCTCCCTTTGGCTCATGTCATGATCTCCCTTTGGCTCATGTCATGATCCCGGAGTCCTGGGATCGAGCCCCACATTGGACTCCTTGCTCAGTGGGGAGCCTGCTTCTCCCTCTCCCTTTGCCCTGCCTCCCCGCAGTACCATTTAAAATCTTTAAAAAGATTTTAAATAAAATCTTTTTTAAAATAAAAAATAAATAAATAAAAATTTCTATATTTCTAAAATTTCTATATTCTAAAATGTCTCTCCGGTTTCTCCTCTCTGACTCTTGCTCTCTCCACAC
The DNA here is from genome assembly GCF_002007445.2 of Ailuropoda melanoleuca. Classification (NCBI taxonomy): domain Eukaryota; kingdom Metazoa; phylum Chordata; class Mammalia; order Carnivora; family Ursidae; genus Ailuropoda; species Ailuropoda melanoleuca. Next base: position 42,862,103 of record NC_048232.1, read on the forward strand.
ACCCATTTTCTTCCTCTTCATGCTTCCCAGTTCCTCTGCTACAGTTTATTTCTCTTCTGCCATTGGAAGAAAGCATTGCTCTCTATAGCCTGCCAGTTGTTTTATTTTTTTATTTTATGTCCCTTCCTGGTCATGAGAAAAATATTTTTTCTTTCTCCAAAAAGCAATCCTCCTTTTACCAACCCATCGACACACTCCTTCTTAATCTCTTCTTTATGTATTGATATACTCATTATCCGTCCACTAGTAGTTCATTACTTCTTGGGTCATTTTTATTTTTTGTGCCAGTTGGAGATGCCGATCAAGGGCCACTCATCTGCACGTATGCTAAATACACGCATTTGCTTACGGGCAATTTTCTATATTTAGATTTTCTGTATTTTAAAACCTTCATTAGAGAACATTGCTATGTAAACAGTGGGCTGGTCCAATACCGTCTTACGAGAAATAACTGACAAGCACAATGCATTGGCTATAATAGCTTTTCTTCAGCCAAAGCTAGTTTGGAATATGAGTGTTAAAAGGGCTATTTAANTGGAAGAGCTTGGTTCCAGGAGAAGCTGACAGACCAAAGTAACTTGATCACTCACCAGAATATTCCAATCCTACTTTGCAAATTTCAAGAGATCTGCTGACACAGGGTTAGGAGGGGTAAGCCTGAAGTCGGAAGCTACTGTCAAAAACTGGGTCCCTTCTCACAAATGAGGAAGTTCTTAGTCTGCTCTGGCCCCTGGTGCAGCCACGTGTCTGCTCAGCGATTTCTTTGGCATTTCGTAAGACCTTGTCGGATTTCAGGATATTCATGTCCCCCTGATTTACTCTTCACAAACAGTCCCTTTAGACACCCTTCCCTACCAGTTAGCTCTGTGTGAAACTCCTTTTATTAAAGAAGGGTGGGGAGAGGTGTCCTTCTCTTTTCCATTGCCTTATCAAGCTAGAGAATATCAAATTCTTTTTAGAGGGTCATCATGTTATTTTATTCTTGGTAAATAGCTGTGGGTTCGGATATTTAGTCATTTAACGAGATTTGGCTGTGCTCACAACACACGGCAGTTTTAGATAAAGGAACGCTTTCAGCAAAAGATTATGTTGATTTTTCATTTCTCAAGGAGGAAAATCTCACCAAATACCATGCTACAGACACTTTCATGTTTGTTTCAGAGTTCTGAAATAGGCAGTAATTTCTTTGTGTTGGATCATCTTTCTCTACCAAGTTAGATGATTAGTCAACCTTCCCCTTTACAAATATGATGGTGCTTGGCTGAATCACATTAGGAACGTGTAATTCTGTACCGGTTCACATCCTTGAGAGATCATTTCTTTGCATAAATTCTCTGGATCTGGCTTCTTTTTTTTCCCCAGATGCTGTCTTAATAGCTCAGTAGTTAGAGGAAGCAATTCCGTTCAACTGAGGTAGGCACATAAGGAAAGGCAACATAAGGGGGGAGCTGGGAAACAGCGCCATGGAAACACACAGTCCGGCAAAAGAGGAAGAGACCGCCACTTTCGCTCGGGTAGAGCATGCTGATGTCAGGACTTCTGTGCAGGAGAGCCCTCTTCCTTTCCACTCACCAGCCATTGAGGGGAAAGTGGAAGTACCATTATAGAAGCAGAAGACGCCACTATTGGGTCCAATGACGCCGTGCAGCCATTCTCCATGGCCCAGAGCAATCTGCAGATCATTCTGGGTGGGTCAAGAGTGAGCTTTGGCATCAGATTTCCCTGAATCCAAATCCGTTGACTGCCCATTTCTAACAAGTCACTTCACCATTCACACCTTTCATTTCCTCTTCTTCAAAATCAGAGAATAAGACACCTGCCTCATTGCCTTGGGTGAGGCTTCAAGGACATGGCGCAGGCGAAACAGCATAGAGCTTGACACATAGCTCAAGGACAAAGCAGTCGAGTTCTTTCCTCTGAAGTGTGTATTGTTTGACTCCTTTGTCAGGTTCCTCACTCACTGTGGATTAGGCGGAGAGAAAAAGATAAAAGAACACTGGTATGAGACGAGAGAAGGGAAAATGGATGACTGGAATGGAGCAACCCCAGGCAGAGAGAGAACACCAGGGCTTTAAGTGGAAAGAGGCAGGCACAGAAGCAGTCAGACCCCTCGGTAAGGTGAGCCACGCGTAGCAGGACAACATGGTGCGTGCGAGCGTTCCGGCCTTATCTCCGTGTCTTGTTTTCTCCCGGTTACCTCAAGCTTAGCCTCACCTCAAACACTTCAGCATATCCCTGTCTTCCTTATCAAAGTTTCTATACACTCTTGGGACGCCTGGGTGGCTCAGTCAGTTAAGCCTCTCCCTTTGGCTCATGTCATGATCTCCCTTTGGCTCATGTCATGATCCCGGAGTCCTGGGATCGAGCCCCACATTGGACTCCTTGCTCAGTGGGGAGCCTGCTTCTCCCTCTCCCTTTGCCCTGCCTCCCCGCAGTACCATTTAAAATCTTTAAAAAGATTTTAAATAAAATCTTTTTTAAAATAAAAAATAAATAAATAAAAATTTCTATATTTCTAAAATTTCTATATTCTAAAATGTCTCTCCGGTTTCTCCTCTCTGACTCTTGCTCTCTCCACACACCCATTTTCTTCCTCTTCATGCTTCCCAGTTCCTCTGCTACAGTTTATTTCTCTTCTGCCATTGGAAGAAAGCATTGCTCTCTATAGCCTGCCAGTTGTTTTATTTTTTTATTTTATGTCCCTTCCTGGTCATGAGAAAAATATTTTTTCTTTCTCCAAAAAGCAATCCTCCTTTTACCAACCCATCGACACACTCCTTCTTAATCTCTTCTTTATGTATTGATATACTCATTATCCGTCCACTAGTAGTTCATTACTTCTTGGGTCATTTTTATTTTTTGTGCCAGTTGGAGATGCCGATCAAGGGCCACTCATCTGCACGTATGCTAAATACACGCATTTGCTTACGGGCAATTTTCTATATTTAGATTTTCTGTATTTTAAAACCTTCATTAGAGAACATTGCTATGTAAACAGTGGGCTGGTCCAATACCGTCTTACGAGAAATAACTGACAAGCACAATGCATTGGCTATAATAGCTTTTCTTCAGCCAAAGCTAGTTTGGAATATGAGTGTTAAAAGGGCTATTTAACAATTACTCAAATTATTCGATCACCAAAAATAATTTCTCTTACTTTTGCGAAGCTAATTGAAACACAAAAAAGTGAGTTAGGAGCTTAGATTATCCAGTGATTGTTTATACTATTTTAATGAACAAGCACATTATCAACCCATCAAACGGGAATGAGAGTGACTATGAATAAATGTGTAATTTAATGAAAAGCAATTTCCCAAGGATTTAGGGTGGTCTAGATGAGATGGCCAGATGGGTGGCGGGCACCCATTTCTACTGCCACAGACTCCTTGACTTTTCCACCTGCTTGAGGCAGACGCGCTGATTTGCTACAATAGGATAAACACGAAATTATTTAACTTGTGTTTGGACTTTTGGGAATCGGTAAAGTGAATTCTTTCAATTTGTTTTTAATGAAGTCCAGACTCAAATCGTTCTTGGGAATGTCAAAACAGGAATTTGTCCCCAAAGTCCTAAGACACCAAAATTTGACTATTTTGTGGCACATGATTTCAGGGACTACCCATCCCTTCGTCTCTGAAATTAAGGCAATTTTATAATTGGTTTGGAAAAAACAGAAAAAACTATTAGCTGTCAACAAACCTGGCCTCTGAGCCTAATGCCTCTTCCACCCACCCTGTGGCTCTGAGAGAGCCATTTTGTTCTTCCCGTTCTCATCTGTGAAGTACATTTGCCTTGGGTAATGGGTTACCGAGAATGACCACAGCTGAATGACCATATAAACACGAAAGGCTTCTCTGAAAAGTTTATTTTGTGACATGAAAAATTATTGAGGGTTTATTTTGTGATAGGAAATGTTCATGAGATTGAGGTGATGGTGGTGGTGATCTGGTCAAATCCCTACTTAGACCCGAAAGCCGTAACCACACAGGTCCTATAGCCAGAATACTGGCCTTGTCGTTTCTTAGCCATGTGACCTTGGGCAATTAGTTAAACATTTGGTGCTTCAGTTTCCTCATCTCTAAAATGGAACTAATAATAGTACCTACCACGCATATGGGTGTGAAAACTATATTAGTTCACACAGGTAAAGTTCTTGGAATACTTCCTGGACATAAAATTGTCTTGTATAACTATTCGCTATTATTTCGAGGGTAGTCAGGCAGCTAGGGCCTTACGAACGGCACCATTACTCTTCGGGAAGGCCCCTGGCCTTAGACCCTGTGCTGTATGCTTTCCTGCTAACTGAGGTCTTAGAAGCCCTCAGAACTGGAGTCAGTTCAGCATCTTTGGGTTTCTCTGGTGAGCAGGACTATACTGAACCAGGCTTTTCTGAACTTGCCCTATAACAGACCTATATCCAAGGGGGGCGAAGAGTTGTGTCCCCAGACTTGGTCTCTGGAGGTGTAGAGCTAGAGGGTCCAAAGATGCAGGAGTGACTCATACCTACAAGGTGTAGGGGACCTCAGTGCCCAGGGCTGCACAGCGAACTGGGGCATGGATCATTCCAGATCCTGTAGGTGTGTCTCCTCTCTACCTCTTTATAATACCTCCAAGATAATGAAGGGAAGAGGGGGGTGTCTTCAGATTTTTGCCTTTTCGTTTAATGATACGTACCCCTTAGTCTGAATTTAAACAGTGTATACCCAACATCAGTCAGAAGCCAGTGCATCAATCCTCATGAGAGATGAGACCCTGGCCAATAAACCTGGGCTCTGGAACACACTGTCTCTTCCTCATTTATGAGAACTCATCTTTCCTGAGTGATTGATTAATCCTGTCTGGGGACCACTGGGAAGAGATATGATGGGGGAATCTTTCTGGATTCCAAGTTTTCCTGTCTTGTTATCTCATCCTTATGTCTCACTTTGGCTGATTATTTTAATAAGCTTTGTTGCAAAAAGCCTTGATAGCAGCTTTAAGAATTCTGCATGCTTCTGAGACCCAAAGGTAGCAAGGAAAACATCTGGTGCTTGCATTACTTCTGGCCTCTCCTTACTTCAAAGGCCCCTCTCTTGGGTTCTAGAGAGAACATCCAAACAATCAGTATCTGCCCCTGCCTCCCTGTGCCACCACCCTCAACTACTTCTGGAAGCCACTTCCAAACTGGCCTTTTCTGTCTACTCCCCCCCGTACTCGTCTTTCTAACACACTGCAGCCAAATTGATCACATTCCTTGCTAAGCACTTTCCTCAGGTCAACTCACCGCTCAGAAATCTCTCGTGGCTTTTGCTTCCATCCACTCCAAGTGGAAACTCCTCTCTCTGGCTTTCGTTGCGATCGATGACCCGGGTGTACCCCACTCCACTATCCACTGTGCTGTTCCCCGGCCTTCCTCAGCTCCTGTCCCTATCCCAGGGGCTGCTGCTGCTTCTGCAAAGCTTAGTCCCACTTCTCTGCCCTCCCTCGCATTGTGCCCTTGGCCTGGAGAGCTTTTTCTTCTGCTTAAGAAAAGTCTGCTCATTTTCTGAGGCCCAGATCAAATTTTGCCTTTGCCAGGAATCCCACTCTCGGCTTCCTCCAACGAGCAGAGATTCTCCTAGTCCCTTAGAGTTATATGGCATTTAGATTCCATAACCTATACTATATAGGGCTTGTATATACTGTCCCCTGTATCAGTCAGGAACTGGCAGAAAAAAACATGACGCGAAGAGTTTAAGTAAAGGACTGCGTACATGACTATGGATAGGGTGAAGGGAAAGAAGCAAAGGAAAATCAAGCCCCTAGAGCTAGCCGCACCAAGAAACCCTGACCACCCCCAGGCTTAAAGGGGTGTCCAGAACTCCAAGGGAGTAGCTGTATCTGTAGCAAAGGGCCGACAGGAGCTGAGGACTTGAGTCAAGGGACGTAGCGAACCTGTGGCGAGCTGGCATGGGGAGAGCCAGGGAGATAAGCAGCCTGACCTCATTGTCCTCCAGCCCCTGGGTCTCTTGCCAGGACCTTCCAATGGGTAAACCCAACTAGACGCTCAAGGGCAAGGGAGCCCACGGATGCCTCCTGTAAAGCGTCCTATGGCACGGAGCGGGGTGGAAACGCGGGTCTGGGGGAGACACAGGAGAATATAAAGCGCATGCTTTTCACCGAGAGGCTGAAACTCCTGGAATATGAGTTTTCTCCCAGGCGAGACTGCAAGTTCCTTGAAAATAGTTTGCGCTTGGTTTTTACCTTCCACAGGGCCTAGTAGGATGTGAATTAGAACAGTGTAAAACTGCACATACATTGAGATTGTAAAATAAGTAAGTAAGTAAATAAATAGTAACTTCCCACTCTGAGTTTGGTATCTTTTCAAGCGCAGAAGTCATGGTTTTCCAAGTCAATCAAAGTAAAATCCACGTTCCTTACTGTGACCCGGATTCCGGCCATCTCTCCAACTTCATCTCCATGATGTCCCCTGTCGCCCATTTCAAGGCACCGGCGTCTGTCCTGTCCTCTTACTGAACTTCCAACGTGTCCACTTCAGGGCCTTTGCCTCTGCCGGGCCCTGCGCCTGCAGACTTCCACCTGCTACAAGTCTGTTACCTTTCTAGGGAGGCCTTCACCGATGACCTTAAGTAAAAGGTCATGTCCCCCTACCCTCTTACCTCACTTCATTTTCCGGATAGTACTCATTGCCACCTGACACGTGGTATATGGATTGTTTGTTACTTGTCCTTCTCCTTGCACTGGCATACGAGACCTACGGAGCAAGGACTTTATCTGCTTGGTTCCAAATACCGGGATCAATGCCTGACACATGGCAGGAACTTGATCGTTGATCTCATACGTGTGTGTGTATACATATATATGTATAATGGATTTTATATATGCATACATAGCGTATGACGGGTTTTATATATATAATGGGTTATATAGAGCGATATAAAGAGGTCGATATTGAATATATATATTTATTATATACAGTTTACCCTTGAACAATGTGAGGATTAGGGGCACGACAGCCCCGCGCAGTTGAAAATCCACACGTAACTTTTGACTTCTCATCCAGAACCCTAACTTTATGAGGGTGACAGAACCACCCCTTTCTCTGCTACCCCAAGCGTCCCCTGTTTTGAATTGCCCACCCTTCTCCCAGAATACGCTATGCCTTCTTACACCTCAGTGCCTCTGCACACCCTATTTCTTCTGCCTAGAATATCCTGACTGGCAAACTCCCAAGCATCTTGAAAACCTTGAAAACCGAAGCCCAGCCTCTTTGATGCCAATCACCACGCAGGTAGAGCTCATCATTCCCTCTGCGCGCCCCCACTGGATCTCCCACCGGCCTCAATTTTGGCTCCATTACATCATTCAATGTCTGGTCTCCTCTCCTGGACTGTGAGCTTCTTAATAATGATGACCAGAGCCAGAGATTATTTACTTAACTGTGTAGCCCCAGTACTAATAGTGCCAAAATATGTTAACTGCTTACTGTGTATTGCTTAATTGGAGAAAAGAATGAGGTCCTAATAGATTGCCAGACTGAAGCCTAGCCCACCACGTGTGATGATTCATCATATCCTGCAGGCCTTGCACATACTAAATTCTTTGTAAATGTTTCTGGGATAAAAGGATTAAAGGAGTGAATGTGTTTTGAAACCAGCAATTTTCTTGTTCATTTCCAATTTCTCTACGATCACTACTTTTCCCAGTGAAAACTCGACTTCCTTCCACAAGACTCCATTCTGAGTTCCCCAAAGTTTTGTTCTCTCTAATCCGGCCACATCCTGCTTACCTATTTGTTATTTGAGTCTGGATTTTATAAACATACAAAACAGATGGGGTTTTTCCAACAGGCAAGAATCGAAGAGCAGGCACTTACTAATGACTGGAGCTCCCCGAGCAGGTTACTATTAACAACAATACAGCCTTGGTCAGGTCGTGAGTTGTGTAGATCAAACATGATAATATTTGGGAGTTTTATAAAGCGGTAACTATCCAGTATAATTAATAATGATGCATTAAAGTAATAAAGTTTAAGGGTAGTAACTCCTAGCATTTACTCAGTTCATTCTCCTTGAAAGCTCAAGGAGTGCATTTGTATACGTATTTGACCTTAATTCAGGCTGAAGTCATCAATATATTTAACAAAATGAGAGGAATCCAAGAAATTGTAAATTCTTATTTTGGGCCAAGCAAGAATATAATTTTGAAAGACATGCCATTTATAATTAAAAGAGCCAAAGATTAGACTAATGGCAAATTTTCCTTAAGACAAAACAACAACAACAACAAAAATAAAACAAATTATGCTTGCCATGTCATAAAACAATATACTAGGAAAAGTTCCCCAAACATATATCTTTTTCTTTCTTTGATTAAAGTTAATGATTGTTTGTGTCCTTCTATTAAAAAAAAAAAAGTCAGTGCTCCTATTCCTCGTGTTGAATGTGCAGATCAATAGTACTAATTTAGATTTTACAAACCATGACTTCCAAGAATTAGCATTTCCCTTATTCATGAAAAAGCAGTGCCATATTTAGTTTCCACTGAAGTATTGCAAGAAGGATTTAAGTGAAAAGGGGTGTCAGGTTATAGCAAAATTGAGTTTTTGGCTTCAGATTTTTTCTTTGAATAGCAATTATACGGAGTACTCATTTTAAAAAAAAAAGGAATAGGGTATGGAAACAATTGTTTTGAAAAGAAAAGAAGGAAAGAGTCATGAGTTTCTGAACAATCCAAGGTTGTGTGATAGAAAGCATAGTGAAATTAGACTGGGAGCCAGGGAATGGGTTCCGCTTCACCTCTGCTACTAAGTAGCCTCCTTCCCTTTAGCTCATTCTGAACACTAGATGTTTCCCCAAGTGAATTTGAATGGGATGGCAGGCGAAGGGGACTATTTCTTGCTGAGGCCAGATAAGGTTATGACTGCTCTGGAGGCGTATTCTCGGATTGATCATTTCACTGTGGTTCTCCTTGATTAGGAGGAGGCTTCAAGAAGAAAGGGTTTTTTGGAGGGACATACCACTAGGCAAAATTCGACTCTTTGCCACTTGTCTCCTCTTGCCAATGCCCACTATCTTTAATGCCTCTGTAGGACCCCTGGAGACTGAAAGGGTCAGTCTGTCTTTGAGACACTTCGTTTCATTTGTGGAACTCCAAGAGTGCCCACTCTGGGAGATTGCTATGACAATTTGCAGACAGTAGGGGCGATGGGACTCGCAGGAGGTAGCCCCCTGGTGATTTGCGTCTGCTCTAGTTCGGAGCCTGCAAACTTGGTCCAGCCAGAGGCCCACAGGTATGAGAGGCGGAGCACAATGGACCCAGGTCCCCCAGAACTTCAGAAATTGGGCACTTCACTTCTCTGTAAGGAAGTGCCCCGAATAGCTTTCGGGCCCGTAGTCTGTGATTGCCTAGTTTTTCCTCCTTCCTAACCGTTGAAGTGACAAAACCCGTGACCCTCGTACAAAGGATGTTCCACACTCAGGTGTGAGGTCGGCAAGCGTTTTTCAGTCTGCAAGGGAGAGGCTGTAGATGGCCAGTTGAAAGGGCAGGGACATTCTCCACGTATCTCCGAAGGGAAGGGGAGAGAGACTTGTCTCTGGGAACGAGAAGCATTAAAGGTGTCTCTCCCAGACAGCGGAGCGGAAAGGAAGGTGTGTCTCTCCCAGTGGCCGCGCAGGAGAAAGGCTCTGAGTTGTAAGGAAATGGGAGGTGTCTCCGATGTTTATTTTTGCCTAGCAACCCGCAGCCAACTGCTTCCCCAGCAGCAGTCCACAAGCGCCTCTCAGCCTCCCCTGTCCTAGAGACTGGAAAGCGGTCACTTGGTGTCAGTAAACTGGGGAGGGTGTGTGTGCTGGAGGTGGAGGTGGGAGAGCATCCCCCTCCTTCGCCCACGCTCGGGGTTCACCAAGCTAAGCTGCGGCCCTCTTTCGGGCTTGACTTACCGAGGTAACCCTCGCACGACTAAGTTATTTACACGATGAACTGGGGAGAGAGGGCGGTTAAGCCTCTGGGACCAGAAAGGGGGGACAGTATTGTCTGTGAGCAGCCATTGGGTTCAGAAAGCTGAAAATGCATGTGTTTGGGGGCACTCGTGGAAGGGGAGGGGTCTCTGCAGCGATTTCGGTGGAGGGAAGCAGTGGTAGGTTGCGCTGTAGGGAAAAAGGAGGGGTGCTGCAGGGGCTGGAGGCCGGGGAGGCGGAAAGGTCTTTAGTAGGGGAGCCGGGGGTAGTCGTGCAGATGGCCGGAGGCGGAGGCGGAGGCCGAGCGGGGACTGCAGACTTTTCCGGGGAGTGGAGGGGTGGCTATGCAGATGACTGGGTGGGGTGGTGCCTCCGGAGTGGCCGGGGTGGG
>NC_048232.1:42872726-42918842 GCF_002007445.2 Ailuropoda melanoleuca
GGCTGTCCCGGGCCTTCCCCCCCGCCCCAGCCCGGGGCTTGGCGAGGCCATCGCGCCCTTGTCGGCGGTCCAATCCTCTTCCCGGCCTGCGGCCGCTTGCAACGTGGGCCGCTCGGCCCCGGCCCGGCCCAGCCCGGCTCCGCCGCAGGGTCGCGAACTCGCGCGCCGGCGCCCGACTTAACTTTGCAGCTGCCCGAGCCCCGCCCGGGGCTGCGCGCCTGGGATCCGCGGCCCGGGCGCCCTTTTCCTCCCCCGGACGCCTGTTTTTACCGTCCGGCCTCTCTCCCAGGGAGAGCGGGGTTCGCTACCCAGAGGGGTGGGGCGGGGCGACGGGGTCTGGGTGACTTTCTCTCCCCTGACCCTCTTTTGTCTCCTCCCGCGCGTGGCTCCCAGGCCGAGGAGGGGACAGCGCCGTTCGTCAGCTTCAGGCTTCCCCGGGGCTCGGTGCCGGGGCTCCCCGGAGCGGAGTGGGGACCGGCCCGCCCTCCCCGATCGCCCTGCCGCCTCTCCGGGCCAGCAACGCTGCCGCCGCTGCCCACACGGTGAGAACCAGCCTCGCGGGAGGCCTGGGGGAAGGGGTGCGGGAGGGGCCCGGGGTATTAACACCCGGACGGTGGGGTTCTGACGCCGGGAGAAGAGAGGTCGAAGTGCGAGTGTCTCCACGCCCCTGGCTAGTGGCCTCTCTTGGACGCCACCCTGTGCAACTTGGGCGAGCCCAAAGCTGCAGCCACAAAGGAAGATTCGTGGCGTGGGCCCCTCACTTCCCCTCCGGAGCCCGCCCACCCCTGCGCTCCTCTTCCTCGGAACTTCCTCCTTGCTGCTTTCCTTCTTTTTTCCCACCTTTTTTCCGTCCTTGCTTCCCAGAGCTCCTTTCCCTGACCGGATAAACCCCCCCCCCCCCACGTTGGGTAGTGGGTATTTATAGAACAGATATGTGTGAGGGGACAGTCAGGCCGTCCTGCCCGGAAAATCGATCCCCCAAAGAGCCTCCCAGGCCTGGCTCCAAACAGCAGGGAGCACCGCCAATTGTCCCCCGCGTGTGGAAGCATGTTTTATGAGTGCTACAGGTTTGAGCACAGCAGAAATTGTAATTAACATTAACAAAAATAAGAGCCACAGCAGCAGTCAAAACAACAAGCCACCCCTGTAGGATTCAGCATTTGGATATTATTCCAAAGGAAAGAGCCGCCTTTGCCTTGGAAGTGAGAAGGGAAGGGAAGGGCACCTGGCAGGTGCTGTGGTCCCTCAGTGGGTGGAGTGGGAGGGGAGAGCCCGTCGCGGGACTAGTGGCTGCAGATTGGCAAGCTGGATTTGACTGCAGCATGCACCTTTTCTCAGCTCCCAGAGATTGCCCTTGGAAGGTGACTGCCAGCTTAGAGGAGGTGTGCACCTGGGAGGAGGTGATGGTTTCCCAGGTCCTGTTTCCGATTGGATCCTCCAGAGGGATGGCCTAAGGTGGTTCTGCGTGAGGGATGCTTTGTAGGAATATGGCTTCATTTGCCTAGTGAAAGTTGAATTCTTGTAGAAAAGGCCGTTTCTGGTCTACAGAGAAGCAGCTCGGAGGGTCAGGTATTATGGGGAAACTTTTGTATTAAAGGATTTGTGAGGATGGCTACAGTGGCATATCTCCCCTTGGACCTGGACCAATGTGCACAAGGCCTATAGGAGAACATTTTGTTGTTAGTCATTCTCATTCTCCCTCCCTTCTTTCTCCCTCTCCCTCCTCTCTCTCTCTCTCCTTTCCTTTCCACGCCCCCCCACATGTGACCAAGGGCTACGAATTCACTACATAGAGGGTTAACTTGATCTCTGTTGGCGCTGTTGATGGTAGAAGAGAATCTGTCAGTAGGCAGGCTGATTCCATATGTTACGGTTGAATGTTCCTGTTAGAGTGACGTTTTAGTTGAGGAATTGCCATTGGTTTTAGGGGTTTGGGTTTATTTATTTGTTTGGTTTGGGATTGTCTGACAGTTTGGAAAATATCACATCCACTTTTTTCCATGTGTGGATGCAATCACATGACTTGGTGTGACCTGGGAAAGAAGTACTTGGTTTGCACCTGGGTTCCAGGAGTGGGCTTTACTAGAGTAGAGCCTTTTTCCAATAGATACACGTAAGGAGATGAGAGAAAACAGAAGCTGTCCAATGGAGGAACATCCTGTAGTGGACCAGAAATGAAAAGATGTGGGGGTCTTTCTCAGGACTCCCAGGAATGGATGCTTATATTTTGTTGTGGTAGCTGACTGGTTTACCTGTTTTTAACTTATAGTGAAAATTCCAGTGTGCTCTTGGTCATTAGAGACTTGGTTTTGAAAGTGTGAAGTTAGCTTTTGATTGTGGTTTAGTTTTGATTTTTTTTTGTACAACATTGCAGATTTCCTAGAACAGGAGAGTCTAAAAAGACCACAGGATTTATCCGGTTCTACTCTTTTCATTTCACAGATGAGGAAACAGTTGGACAGGTTAACTGATTTGGTCAAGAGTCCCCAGCCAATTCATATCAAGGCTGGAGCTGTAGCCCGGCCCTCCTGAGCCTGGCTTCAGCATCTAGTTTGACACCACTCATCCTGGGAAGTTGTGTTCATTTCATTATAAATTCAGGAACCTTTGCAGATCCGTACTCTCATGTCTTTCAGGTGTTTATAAGTTTTTTGTTTTTTTTTTTTAAATTCCACAGCAGTGGTATCTGGGAAGAGCTGTTTTAGAATAAGGGGTGGTGAGGGGAAGGGTATTGAAGAGAGGAAAATGATCTTGTCCCAGGAGCTTGCCCATATTTTCCCTTGTAAATGATATAGTAGGTGGGTAAATATGTGATTATAAAGATTATGAACTTTGGAATTTATTTAGTCCATTGCCCTTTTGTACCCTATCTCCATGGATATATTATTGTATAGTCACTTTGTTTATTTCTGTTTGTCCTAGAAGTGTACCCAGTGACTGTCCCGATTCCTATTAGTTTTTTTTTTCTTTTGATGTTGTATGGGAGATAATAATATACTTATTTTTTTAATTCCCAAATGTTAGTATTATAGCACTTTTGTAACTGTTTTGATGGTTAAAGCAGTCTCCGGTTACCATTTTACCTTTATAAAATAATTGGGATTAAAGAAGAATGAGTATTCTCATTTTAAAAATAGGAATATTTTGAAGAAGAAAACGACTTAGGGCCACACAAGCTGTCTGTGTTTGAGGAGTGGCTAAACTCCAACCTTTCTGCACTCAGTTCTGTTCCCATAACACTATACAGCGTTTCTAAGATGACTTCAGGGTAGTTTCCAAATGCTCAAAAATGTTATAGCACAGTGAAATATCTGCTCTTTTCCACTTTATGATTGGAAGAGATTTAAACGACCAAACTGGTTAGACTGTTGTTCTTACATAATTTTTAATACTAAACTATTTCTTGGTCAGAGAAGGCTTTTGTAGGTCTCTCTTTTTGAACTCATACACTGTAGATATCTAACAACTGCATTCATCCTGTGTGTATTTTTAAATGTGACAGCCAGGCTAGGTAGGCCGCGGCGAATAGGAATGAGCCACGTTCTGAGACTTCAAGAGGCTGAGTGAGAGGTTTTTAGCATCCCTACCGTTACGTAGGCCTGGCATATGTGTTCTGGAAATGGTGTGGCTCTTCTGCAGCTACCCCCACCCCCTTTTTTTTTTATAATGGGTTAATTGTGCTTCTGAATTTCGGTGCGATTATAGAGTCCTGCAGTGTTTGAGATCAAAGGCCTTTCTTACTACAGTCTCTCAACTGAATCACCTTAACATCGGGAGAGTTTTTAAGATGCCACCCGCGGCTTTTAGGTGTTTAGTTGATGCATCTACTCTGGGTCTTTTTTAACGTCTGTCCTGTCGTTTGCCTTTAAAGTCTCTGCTGACGTGCTGTGAGCCTAACATCTTGTGACTTGGATCACCGGGGACTATTCCCCAATTCCCTGGGTGTTAACTTCATGTTTTCTTATGAAGGTACGAAGGTAGTTCCCAAATAGAACTCAGAGAGGTATCAGTTCGCAAGGGTTTATTAACATGGGTTCTTCCTTCCGTTCAGCAGATATTCCCAGAGTGCTTACTCTATGTTTGGGTTTATGTTAATAGGGACTCAACAAAGCTAAGAGGTGACCCCGCCCTTGAATTGCTTACAGCCAGGTGGGTACATCAGGTGTCAAAACACTTACAGTAGATGAAATAGGCATTAACAGTCTGTCCGTGGGCTGAACACACAGGGAAGGAAAGAGGACGTTTCACAGAAGAGGTGAGAGTTGAACTGGACACTGAAGGTGAGGAGTTAGGAAGGAGATTCCAAGCAGCTTTTGGAAAGGATGATAATAATAGCTTTTCTTTACTAATCCCTCTACACATTTTACCTTATTTAATCCTAATAGCCCTAATGAGAAGCCCTGTTGCCTTCTTTTTACAGCCAAGCATACGGAGGTTCAGAGAGATTAAGTAAATCGCCCAAGGTCACACATTTAGTAAGTGATAGAGCTGGGGTTCATTCCCCGTGTATCTAATTGAAAACACCTTGACTCATAACCATTATGAAACGTGACTTCACCAAAAAGCAGAGGAGCATAAAAGAGCATGGTGTCTCCACAGGTCTTGGGGAACCCAGCTTCGTTACTCTCAGAGAGAATTGTAACAGTGGTAGATGATGTTGGAAGAAAGGACTGAGGTCATTTATGTGCCACATTTTAGAACCTGGTGTCCTTGCCTATCAATTCTTGTATTATCTGTGGAAATGGAGTACGGTTGTAGGCCTTGAGCAAAAGTGAGGTTAATGTCAGATTGATAGTTTTCAGTGACAACTCTAGAAGTACTTTGGAGAGAAGACATTTGAGGAATTCTAGACCGAGAAGCAAGGGGGCATATTAGGACTCGGCTTCAGTTGTCCCAGTGAAAGACAACAGGAGTGGGCGGTGAGGCCCGGTCAGTGGAGAGGGAGTAGGATGGAGAGAGACAACAAGGCCTAGTGGGGACTCGGAAGGTGAGGGAGACACTGAGAAGGATTTCCAGATGTACAGCTTGAGTTGAGGTGAAGCCTTTTGTTTATTGGAAATTGAAGGTATGGGAGGAGGAAATTGTTTCGGTAGGAAAATCATGAGTTCAGTTTGAATTGCTTGTGGGAAAGGCCGTGGGTCTGTAGTTGGACACCAGCGTCTTGGGCTCAGGAGATGAGAGCTGGAGGTGGCAGACGTGGCAGATGTCAGTCCTCGGGTGGTTGCTGAAGCCCTGGCTGTGGTTAGGATCAACCGGGGAGACTTACGGGAGTTGAGAAGCCAGGAGAGTTGAGGCTTGAACCCTGGGGAACCCCCGGACCCACCCAAGAGTGGGTGAACTAATAGTTGGGACACCCGAGAAGACCCAGAGAAGGCTTTTGGAGAGCTAGGAGGTGAGCCAGTTAATTGTCAAGCTCTCTTTGGTGCTAGTCACTAAACTTGTGTGTTGTATTTTTAATTACGCAAAACATGAAGATTGCTGTTACAAAAATTGGAGTGAATTTCTCATGCTCAGAAAGTTTTGCTTTGCTATCTTTTTAGGAGTTGCTAAAGCCCCGAGGTTAATTTTGTCCCTAGTGAAGCCTCATGCTTTTTGTAGCTTGTATACTGGTAATGTAGGTTATGTCTGAATCGCTCCTTCCCGCCCTGAAGAGAATGGTTCTTTAGAAGAGATAGCTTTTGAATTTCAGGTCCTTGTATTTCCTGGTGCGTAAAAGACCACAGTGGGGAGAGAGGGGTGCAGAGAGTGGGCTTGGGAACAAAAGCAGTTGGACCAGCCTCTACTCCTTTCATATATACTCATGGACTTCCTAATTCATTTTTATGGACCGTTCTGCTTTTGGCATTGAATGGGGATTAAAATAACCTGTCCAGCTACCCTGACCAAAGTTCACTTAGCATGAGATATCATCTATGATTTTAATAAAAAGGTTTGACTAGAAGTCTTCTCAGAATTAGTCTGAGAAAATCCCTCGATCTATGAAATCACACTTCGGATAGGCCTTGGGACTATACTATGTTCTACTTATTTTAGAAGCAAGCAGGGAGAAAACTCACTCCTCAGATAATCACTGTGCAGGCAACATGTCAGTTAAAGAAAATTCGAGGGTCTTGGTCTGCTACTAAGAAGGACTTGAAATTTCATTTTGGAATCCAGATGATTCCAAACCACTTCCCAAACTGCTATATGACAAATACAAACTGCTTCTACTCTTTCGGTAGCACATAAAGTCCGAAAGGTAGGATTCAGAAAGAGCTCACAGAAAAATACCGCAAAAGATTTCAGCTAATTGGTTGTAAGCTTCTGCAGGGCAGCGACTCTGCCACTCGGGTGGCTAGACCTTGGCCCATATTGGTTGAGTGAATGAGCTGGGTTGTGAATGAGGAATTGATCGTTAAGATTATGTATAAAAATCACCAAGCAGGATGCATTAAGACTTGTGGGTGGTTGTCTGAGGCTGGCGAGAATTCGTAACTGAGAGGGGATCCTGGCTGCTAGCGCTCTCCCCTCCCTCACATCTTTGCAATAATAATACTTGAAAGAAATCCCAAGCAGATTCTCAGTAGAAGGCTGGGGGCCCCTTGGCTTGCACTGGCAGTTTTGTTTAGACAGGAATGTTCAGGGATGGCATGTGTGCCTGAAATAGAAGACGCTACTTTGTATTCCTTGTTGGAAAGCTGAGTATCCCAGCAGCCCACGGAAATACACTGTGAAGGGAGCTGAGCCATTGACCAAAAGGAAGACCCAAAACTGTGTGGTGGTTGGTTTGTTGCACTGAATGGCCTTAAATGGTCATCACAGTCAATGAAGCCCAGACATTTTTAAAAATAGATTAGGGGTTTACAGGATGCTGCAGTGCATATCTACGTGGGAATCTCTCAAGCCTAAAAGTGCAGATTTTTTGCCGCTGGTTCGTACATTTCCCTAGGTGTAGTCAGTTTTCCAAGTAGTAGAGAAGACCGAGAATGAAGATGCTAGTGTTTTCACAACAGAGCTAGTTAGACATTGGAGACAGAGTCGTGAACAAGACCGACACGGTCCCTGCCCTCATGGTAACGAGGAAGCTGCTAAGTCAAGTGTGAAAGGGGTTACGATGTGGAGGAGGGGGAGCCGGCAGAGACCACGTGTTAGTGCTTTCTCTGTGTCCTGTTTCGACTCCTGTTAAGCATGGGCTGAGTGGAACAGCTGGGGCATGCCAGGCCCTGTGCTAAGTATTAGGTAGAGGCCAGTGAACAAGACAGATGCTCTTGGCCTCCACAGGGAACGTGCTCTGAGGACCCTGGATACGTGCAGCAAACTGCTGGTCTGTCACGTGTAGCACTCATGGGGTCCTTCTTTCCAGGATCCCAAGTTTCGTAGCCTTACCAAGTGCACTAGTCTTTATCCTTTATTTTCTCAGAGGCTGTCAGCAGCCCGTCCACTTTCCCCGTCCAGGTGTTCATGAGCTCCCTCCTGGGCATACAGCTCTTTTGACGTGGTGCAACTGACTCTGACCGTAAATGCAGACAAATCGGATTTTTAAAGGTGCGGTGGGAGTTGACTTGGATAATATCCCATCCTACTCACGGTTGCTTTCTGCTTTCCAGATTGGCGGCAGTAAGCACACGATGAATGATCACTTACACGTCAGCAGCCACAGCCACGGACAGATCCAGGTACAGCAGCTGTTCGAGGATAACAGTAACAAGCGGACAGTGCTCACGACACAGCCCAATGGGCTCACCGCAGTGGGGAAAGCGGGCTTGCCGGGGGTGCCCGAGCGGCAGCTGGAGAGCATCCACAGACGGCAGGGGAGCTCCACGTCTCTGAAGTCCATGGAAGGCATGGGGAAGGTGAAAGCCACCCCCATGACCCCTGAACAAGCAATGAAGCAATACATGCAAAAACTAACCACCTTCGAACACCATGAGATTTTTAGCTACCCTGAAATCTATTTCTTGGGTCCAAATGCAAAGAAGCGCCAGGGCATGACGGGCGGGCCCAACAACGGAGGCTATGATGACGACCAGGGATCCTACGTGCAGGTGCCCCACGATCACGTGGCTTACAGGTACGAGGTCCTCAAGGTCATCGGGAAGGGAAGCTTTGGGCAGGTGGTCAAGGCCTACGACCACAAAGTCCACCAGCACGTGGCCCTGAAGATGGTGCGGAACGAGAAGCGTTTCCACCGGCAGGCGGCAGAGGAGATCCGGATCCTGGAACACCTGCGGAAGCAGGACAAGGACAACACCATGAACGTCATCCACATGCTGGAGAACTTCACGTTCCGGAACCACATCTGCATGACGTTCGAGCTGCTGAGCATGAACCTCTACGAGCTCATCAAGAAGAATAAGTTCCAGGGCTTCAGCCTGCCTCTGGTGCGCAAGTTTGCCCACTCGATTCTGCAGTGCTTGGATGCTCTGCACAAGAACAGAATCATTCACTGTGACCTCAAGCCCGAGAACATTTTATTAAAGCAGCAGGGTCGAAGCGGGATTAAAGTGATCGACTTTGGCTCCAGTTGTTACGAGCATCAGCGTGTCTACACGTACATTCAGTCCCGTTTTTACCGGGCTCCGGAAGTGATCCTTGGCGCCAGATACGGCATGCCCATCGATATGTGGAGCCTGGGTTGCATTTTAGCAGAGCTCCTGACTGGTTACCCCCTCTTGCCTGGGGAAGATGAAGGGGACCAGCTGGCTTGTATGATTGAACTCTTGGGCATGCCCTCCCAGAAACTGCTGGATGCATCCAAACGAGCCAAAAATTTTGTGAGCTCCAAGGGTTACCCCCGTTACTGCACTGTCACAACTCTCTCAGACGGCTCTGTGGTTCTCAACGGAGGCCGTTCCCGGAGGGGGAAACTGAGGGGCCCACCAGAGAGCAGAGAGTGGGGGAATGCACTGAAGGGGTGTGACGATCCCCTCTTCCTTGACTTCTTAAAACAGTGTTTAGAATGGGACCCTGCGGTCCGCATGACCCCTGGCCAGGCTTTGCGGCACCCCTGGCTGCGGAGGCGGTTGCCGAAGCCTCCGACGGGGGAGAAGACGTCCGTGAAGAGGATAACCGAGAGCACTGGTGCTATCACATCCATTTCCAAGTTACCTCCACCTTCCAGCTCAGCTTCCAAACTGAGGACTAATTTGGCACAGATGACAGATGCCAATGGGAATATTCAGCAGAGGACAGTGTTGCCAAAACTTGTTAGCTGAGCTGAGTCCCCTGATGCTGGTAATCTGAAAGATGCGACATTGCTGAGCCTTACTGGGTTGAAAAGGAGTAGCTCAGACCTGTTTTTATTTGCTCAATAACTCAACTCATTTGTATCTTTTCAGCACTTATTTTAATGTAAGAAAGTTGTTCATTTTGTTTTTATAAAATACATGGGGACAATGCTTTAAGTTTTTATACTTCCTGCAACTGTTTTTGTGTTCTCAAAGTATGGTGAGCCTTACTGTATCTGGTGTGGCGGAGTAATAAACATCAGTGGCAGGCCATTGATTACTTCGTGACTGCTGCGCATTTACAGATTGGTGTCAAAGACATTCACTGTTTCTATGGTTCATAGTATATTCTCCCCGAGGCGATGGCCCCCGAAGGTCCCCCTCCTCCCTCCGTGCTCCAGGTTCACGCACAGGNACAACAGAGCTAGTTAGACATTGGAGACAGAGTCGTGAACAAGACCGACACGGTCCCTGCCCTCATGGTAACGAGGAAGCTGCTAAGTCAAGTGTGAAAGGGGTTACGATGTGGAGGAGGGGGAGCCGGCAGAGACCACGTGTTAGTGCTTTCTCTGTGTCCTGTTTCGACTCCTGTTAAGCATGGGCTGAGTGGAACAGCTGGGGCATGCCAGGCCCTGTGCTAAGTATTAGGTAGAGGCCAGTGAACAAGACAGATGCTCTTGGCCTCCACAGGGAACGTGCTCTGAGGACCCTGGATACGTGCAGCAAACTGCTGGTCTGTCACGTGTAGCACTCATGGGGTCCTTCTTTCCAGGATCCCAAGTTTCGTAGCCTTACCAAGTGCACTAGTCTTTATCCTTTATTTTCTCAGAGGCTGTCAGCAGCCCGTCCACTTTCCCCGTCCAGGTGTTCATGAGCTCCCTCCTGGGCATACAGCTCTTTTGACGTGGTGCAACTGACTCTGACCGTAAATGCAGACAAATCGGATTTTTAAAGGTGCGGTGGGAGTTGACTTGGATAATATCCCATCCTACTCACGGTTGCTTTCTGCTTTCCAGATTGGCGGCAGTAAGCACACGATGAATGATCACTTACACGTCAGCAGCCACAGCCACGGACAGATCCAGGTACAGCAGCTGTTCGAGGATAACAGTAACAAGCGGACAGTGCTCACGACACAGCCCAATGGGCTCACCGCAGTGGGGAAAGCGGGCTTGCCGGGGGTGCCCGAGCGGCAGCTGGAGAGCATCCACAGACGGCAGGGGAGCTCCACGTCTCTGAAGTCCATGGAAGGCATGGGGAAGGTGAAAGCCACCCCCATGACCCCTGAACAAGCAATGAAGCAATACATGCAAAAACTAACCACCTTCGAACACCATGAGATTTTCAGCTACCCTGAAATCTATTTCTTGGGTCCAAATGCAAAGAAGCGCCAGGGCATGACGGGCGGGCCCAACAACGGAGGCTATGATGACGACCAGGGATCCTACGTGCAGGTGCCCCACGATCACGTGGCTTACAGGTACGAGGTCCTCAAGGTCATCGGGAAGGGAAGCTTTGGGCAGGTGGTCAAGGCCTACGACCACAAAGTCCACCAGCACGTGGCCCTGAAGATGGTGCGGAACGAGAAGCGTTTCCACCGGCAGGCGGCAGAGGAGATCCGGATCCTGGAACACCTGCGGAAGCAGGACAAGGACAACACCATGAACGTCATCCACATGCTGGAGAACTTCACGTTCCGGAACCACATCTGCATGACGTTCGAGCTGCTGAGCATGAACCTCTACGAGCTCATCAAGAAGAATAAGTTCCAGGGCTTCAGCCTGCCTCTGGTGCGCAAGTTTGCCCACTCGATTCTGCAGTGCTTGGATGCTCTGCACAAGAACAGAATCATTCACTGTGACCTCAAGCCCGAGAACATTTTATTAAAGCAGCAGGGTCGAAGCGGGATTAAAGTGATCGACTTTGGCTCCAGTTGTTACGAGCATCAGCGTGTCTACACGTACATTCAGTCCCGTTTTTACCGGGCTCCGGAAGTGATCCTTGGCGCCAGATACGGCATGCCCATCGATATGTGGAGCCTGGGTTGCATTTTAGCAGAGCTCCTGACTGGTTACCCCCTCTTGCCTGGGGAAGATGAAGGGGACCAGCTGGCTTGTATGATTGAACTCTTGGGCATGCCCTCCCAGAAACTGCTGGATGCATCCAAACGAGCCAAAAATTTTGTGAGCTCCAAGGGTTACCCCCGTTACTGCACTGTCACAACTCTCTCAGACGGCTCTGTGGTTCTCAACGGAGGCCGTTCCCGGAGGGGGAAACTGAGGGGCCCACCAGAGAGCAGAGAGTGGGGGAATGCACTGAAGGGGTGTGACGATCCCCTCTTCCTTGACTTCTTAAAACAGTGTTTAGAATGGGACCCTGCGGTCCGCATGACCCCTGGCCAGGCTTTGCGGCACCCCTGGCTGCGGAGGCGGTTGCCGAAGCCTCCGACGGGGGAGAAGACGTCCGTGAAGAGGATAACCGAGAGCACTGGTGCTATCACATCCATTTCCAAGTTACCTCCACCTTCCAGCTCAGCTTCCAAACTGAGGACTAATTTGGCACAGATGACAGATGCCAATGGGAATATTCAGCAGAGGACAGTGTTGCCAAAACTTGTTAGCTGAGCTGAGTCCCCTGATGCTGGTAATCTGAAAGATGCGACATTGCTGAGCCTTACTGGGTTGAAAAGGAGTAGCTCAGACCTGTTTTTATTTGCTCAATAACTCAACTCATTTGTATCTTTTCAGCACTTATTTTAATGTAAGAAAGTTGTTCATTTTGTTTTTATAAAATACATGGGGACAATGCTTTAAGTTTTTATACTTCCTGCAACTGTTTTTGTGTTCTCAAAGTATGGTGAGCCTTACTGTATCTGGTGTGGCGGAGTAATAAACATCAGTGGCAGGCCATTGATTACTTCGTGACTGCTGCGCATTTACAGATTGGTGTCAAAGACATTCACTGTTTCTATGGTTCATAGTATATTCTCCCCGAGGCGATGGCCCCCGAAGGTCCCCCTCCTCCCTCCGTGCTCCAGGTTCACGCACAGGTGTAGCATGTCCTGCCTCCATTTCCCATAAGCCTTGGGGGTGGTAGTGAGGGTGGGAGAAGAATGGTCAGGGCGACAATGATACTCTTAAGAAGAGCTGCACCTTAGAGATTTTTTTCCTAAACCAATGTTCAAAGAGAGACGCCCTCCCCAAGGTTTTAAATGCCCACTTAGCATCCTGACTTTCTAAAAGCGGGCCAGGCACACCTGGGTGGGTAAATGGAAACGTGTGCGTTCCTTCAAATTTTCTAATATGATCGGCAAGCTGTTTTGTAAAGAAGCCTCAGATCACGGACTTGGTTTTGCACCTAAATATAGAAATGTATTCCATGAACTGTTCCTCCTCTTTGCTTTCCTCCTCTCTGTTCCCCTTTTACCACACATCTGTTGCTTGCATTTAGGTTTTTTTTTTTTCTTCCTTCAAATATATATCCCAGACTGTTAATACAGAAGAGAGACATTTCAGCTGTGATTATGACCATTGTTTCATATCCCAGTTTAAAAAAGAACAGCAGCCTAGCTACTTTTAAGGTGGGGATTTCCATAGTTCCAAAGAAGGTTTAGCAAATTAGAGTGAGTTCACACTTTTCAGGTGCCACTGTAAGGTTCTCTTAGCCTGGGAAAGCATCAACTCTTTCTTTAAAAAGAAAGAAGGTTGAAAATCCTCTTGCTGAACAGAAGTCATTGTGACTGTTCAATGAGACCAATTTTAACAACAAATTTAAAGGCGGAGAAACTCAGTCGCAAGTTAAATGGTTTGACTTGCTTGCATCATTAGAAAAATCACAAATTGCATTCCTCTCTTATTTTCTTTTGGATTGCACTGATTGTTTTTGTGGGAATGACACTTTACCTGGGAAAGTAACTGAGAGTTAGGTAAAAGAATATTTTCGTCTCTGAATAATAATTATTTTCAAAGTGAAAAATTCAGTATTTTATCACTAATGTATGAGCAGTGATATTTATCAATTTCAAGGCACGTGGAAGAAATTTTTTAGTATGTGCAATTTAATATAGAAAGATTTTTGCCTGTTTGGATAATAGGTTTTGGGTAGTATAAATTAGGATACTTTTTTATATGCACAGATATTATTGTATTGCCTGTAAACTGATTTACAAGTACTTAAAGCATGGTCCCTGGCGAGGCCAAGAAAGTTTCCGGTTAAGTTCTTTTAATATTAGTCCTACAGTTTCTCTTACTTAAAAAGGAAAAAGAAAAAAAAAGAGAAAAGAAAGTAGTTTTTGGAACAAAACACTTATCTTGAGGCTTTGTCAGTTGTTGGTGGAGAAAAACGCTCAGGAAATATTACAGATATTTGCCAAAAAACAGTAATAAGATTAGCTTATTAATAAGATAGTGATGTTGTTATTTGCTTTTCTATTTAAGGGTGTCACTGATAAATTAATTTGTACTTCTGTATTTAGAAATTAGAGCTTTTTTCCCTAGTCAAATTCTTCAGCATATTGTACCCATTTCTGTGTAATCTGTGGAAGTGCAATAATATGTTAGTAAGTTGCTTTTAAAATGCTCACGTGATGATACCCCAGTCAGTGGCTTACAGAATTTAAAGATTGTGTATTTATTACTGAAATTCTGACTTAAAGGCATAAGAAGTGTAAGACTTGGTATGGCGGCTTTGTAAAACCATAAGCCTCTGAATGATGGTTCGCTTCTTGAGGTCAGTAAAACGAAAACATAAAGGCTGTTTTTCCGTTGCAAAGCTCCTCTTCCGTATCCATGCGCATTTTCACATTTAGGTCTATATGAACCTGAGCCTGCCAGGAATCGAAATTTCCCTTTAAAATACGTGTGAAAATTTAGATATGGACTAATACTGCTGTCTTTCCCCCACCACATAAAACTGGTTCTTAAGATGCCAATAGTGCATTTGTGACTATATTCACAAATGTAACCGGAAACTTTTAAGCCAAACTATAACGTGCAGCGCTATGCACCCCCGCCCCCCAAATACAGTGAAATTTACTTCATTCACAAGAGCCACCGTGTTCAGTGTTTAGTGATAGAGCTGCTTTGAAAAAAATTCTAGCTTAATTATGATGTCCAAAAAAGAAAAAAATGTTGCATCTCTGTGATCTTAAATGAAGGGCTCTAAAAGGCTCCTGGGAGTTGGCTTGGAAACAGTCCTTGGTCTCACAGGTTACCGTTGTCTAGAGATGTCTGAGCTGTTTTCAGACTTCAGACTAGCACGGTGTCTTGTCTTCGGTTGCAGTCTCATCTGGCTCCGTTCCTCGCACCTCCACAGTGCGCATTACCACGTCAGGGCGTCGCTACACAGTGGAACAGCACGGGATGCAGGACAGAGCAGATCAACAGTAGAGGAGAAGTTGTGCCCTTAGTGTTAACAATGTGCCTTTTGTTCTGAATGCCATGTGGTAGGGCATGCATTTTTTGGCCTCTTTAACTCTTTGAATACCAGGCAGTAAGGATGGAACCCACCTCTGCAGAGATATATCTGTCTTAAATACGCAGTTACTTACAGGCCTTAATAGAAACCATAAGGCGTGGATCATCATCAGGCATTGAGAAAGGTAACCACTGGTTAGTTACACAGGAAATGCCTCTGTTTAAGGGGTTAAAGATGGTCTTTGTTGTATCTTAACATCAGACTGATTTTTTAAATAATATTTTTTTGTTATGCTAACACTAGACAAAAATCAACTGTATTCGTAAAACTTTACCTCAAACCATTTAATTTTATAGTATGATTAATCCCAGGGCATTTGGTATGAACCAAAGTGCATTCCTTTTCTACGTGCCTGGCTCTAGTACGGATGGCCAGGGATTTTTACAATTTGGGTGCAAGGCACTTAAGCCACTTTTAAACTTAATGGGTGGTTTGGAGTCGTGTTCAAGGACTCCATCAGGAGGTTAGGCAACACTTCAGGCATCAGTAGCATTGGGCCATATTGGAATCTTAAAAAGTGTGAATTATTTTAAAGAGAGCATTCATTTTTGTAATTTTTTTCATCAAGAATATTTCTGGTAAGCAGAAGACTTTTTTTTTAAAAAAACTGATTTGGTTGGTAAAGGTTTTAATATCGCCCAACATAATGGTGTAGTAGCATTTAAAAAAAGTATTTGTCAACTCTGTTTCTTAGGGGCTTGTACATCTCTCTGCTATGGACATATATAAAATTAATTGTAATTATACTCAGCTCAACTGCTACAGTTAAGTCTAGGCAGTGGCTTGGGTTTTTATCGAGCAACAACTTAGACACGTGACTGTAATATGCTGCAACTGTGTGTACTGAAAATATGTGAAAATGGTTGAATGTGGACTGTGTATATATGTATTTAAACATTTCTGTGAGATGCTGCTGTCGCCACTTAACATGAACTATGTTCTGGTGGATTTTAATCCTAGTGGCCAGTTCTATGATACTGTATGTATTGTACAGCTGAAGACGGAGTAAGACTGTTCAGTGAATATTTGTTACATTTTATTGTCGTGGCCAGAGACAATTTCAGAATAAAAATTTAATGTCCTACCTTACTTTTCTCCCCTTTTCTAACTATAATTTAACTCCTGATCTATTTCTGGTGATATTCTTGGTCTGGTAGCCTGGAGAGAGTTTAGAAGGCAAACACTGTCAGCTACAATTGATTTCTTTTTATCAGTTCAGTATAAATGTGCAAGTTCCAAGTCAGAAAGACTAACGTTTTAGTAGGCAACTCTTGCTTTTCTCGGGATATCCTATTCCTTAAGCTCTGTTACTTGTCCTTCATACGGACTCTGCGGCCATGTTCTATATCCTGCTAGAACGTCAAATCTTTTTTTTTTTACTTCTTTCCTTTTTTTTTTTTTTTTTAACCTTCAAGGTGACAAGCTGTGGGAGCAGAGTGTAAATTATTCCCCACCAGTCTATTCTTTCCTGTGCCCAAGTTCTGGCAAATGATTGGTATGTGCTCTCACCAGCTCCCTGTATGCTTCTTAAGGCTGACGCCTTTGCAGTTCTTATACTTGGTGGTCTCTGTGGTTCATGTTTTTGGGGGTTTTAGCGTCTCTTTCTGCCATGGCTGGATCAGAAAATAGGGCCTGTAAAGTGCAACTAGCTCATGATTTATCAAGTTCAGTTACGACCAAGTAAAGAGTTTGCTTACAGATGACAGCGAGCCGATGCTCGAGTAATTTGTCAGACATTGCAGGGATATTATGTAGACGAATATTTCCCTCTCGTGGAAAGAACTACCTCACATTTTTATTTACACCCCTCCTGCCACCAATGGCAGAAAAACTACTTAGTGTGGCTTCTTGCAGCAGAAGTGGAATGTGCTTGAAACAAGGGAATAGTAGGTGTTCCCCAGCCCAGACTTGGCCTTATCATATCCTATGCCGTCATCTCCCATGACTGCTTTTCTTGCTAATCAGAGTTCTTACCCAGTGAAAAAATACCAATTGACCAACTAACCAAGAAGCCCAATATATTTAGAAAAAAAAATTTAAGAGATGTGTATCACGTATAAAATTGAAAGATGCTAAAGCAGCAATTTAAATTTAGGATCGAAGGTCCAGATGTGATGTACTCAGCAGGTTATAGTTTCTACTCATTCTCTTTTATCAGATCTTTTCAAAGCTCTTTCTTCAATTGATTAATACTATATTCTGTTTGAATTTCTGTAATCTTTTTGCTTTGGGAATCAACACCTAAACAAATAACTATTTCTGGAATGTCAAGGTTGCCTTCAAACTAGCACTCCAAAATGTTCTTAGCTGGCATTGTTGGGAAAGGGAAAATAGTTTATTTTCTGTTTTGGAAAGAGCATGAAGAGGGTTTGAAGAAAGGGTATTTGTGACATTGTTTCACTGTTGTTTTTAAGAAGTTTGAATTACGCTATGGTTTTTGTTTGTTTTTTGTTTTTTTAGTCATTAGGCTAGATGACCACTTGTCATCAGTGATGCTTACCACTGTCCAGAATGAAAAATGACTGCCAGCGTGTTGCACGTACATAAGAAAATTGCATCTTACTGCAAAGGCTTTGGTTTTATTTGGTTTGACTTTGACATACTGTCTTGCTGTGGTCATGTCCTTACTATCTGTGCTACATTTCCTATAAATCGGGGAGGGCCCGGTTGCTATTCCTTTGCTTCTCAAGGACCTTTAATGAGCAAACTAATGAATTTATATTTACTCCTCCAAAGAAAGCTGACATTTTAGGAATATTAACTAGTCATCTATAATAAGGAGCAGCAGGGTATAACTGATATGTTCCCAGAGCATTGTTCCTTCTGAAGAAGACTTCACAGGTCTCATAGTGTTGTGTGAACATCAGTTCAGCCTTATACATTCCTGTAAGCTCTAATTATCCTCACTTGATATCTGAGGAAACTGAAGTGACTTGTTCCAACGTGACTTTGTAAAAACAGGTTGGTCCTCAGGTTGCAATCTGACAAAGAATTTTGATCTTGGACAGTATAGGAAAATCCCCAGCCATATATCACATACAAAAATTTAGAAAGAGGGGCGGGGGATTTGAGCTAGCAGTGAGCATTTCTATTACTTGAATAAATTGTGTATCAGTTCCCAGAATATTTTTTAAGAGAGGAGAAGATACAAAAAAACGGAGGATTACAGCATCTTTGTCTCCTCAGGTGTGCCTGATAACGTGCACTGTGCACGCACCTCTCGGGTAACTTGTGAAAGAGGGACTCCTAATATTGCCATATTTGGGGAGGTTGATAAATTATAGTAGCTTTCTTATTTTCTGTTCTTAAAATATGCTTTTTACATTTGAATGTATGAAAATATTTTTGACTCTTTATTAATTCTCAGGGATTAGAAGTTAAATTTTACTGACTGTAGTAGCAGGTAAACCTCTTAAATTCAAATTTGCTCAGGTTTCCTATTCTTTGCCTCCATATTGAAGAAAACACAGATTGCCTGCCAGGCAAATATATAAAAATTAAAATTCCAAATACAATTTTAAAGCACCAATTGTAAATAAACCAATTTTACAAACTAAAATATTGTGTCTTTCCTTGCTTTTTATCCCAAATTATTTTCTCTCCTAAGTTTCAGGAGTTTTAAATATCTAGACTATTTCTTCACTGGTAAAAATAAAGTGTGTTACTCACAAAACAAAACCCCACGAGCAGGCCCAGATCATTTAAGTGAGAGCACATCGGACTGCTTTAGTTTGTTTTGGGGAAAATATGATTAGTGTAACAGCAACGTGTGTATATTTACAGGGTATGGGCAAGTTTGAGTTAATCTGTCATCCCTTTATCTGAAGAGGAATACCCATCCTAATTTCCCCTTTCCCTAGAATTCAAATCATTGGATTTTTGGCTTTGATAGGCAGAAAGAAAGAAAAAGGAAAAAAAAAAGAGAAGGAAGGGAGGGAAAGAAAGGGAGAGAGGGCGGAGAGAGAGAAAGGAAGGAAGGGAAAGAAAAAAAAAAGACAGCCATCTTATTAACATTTATTGCAGATGGCATTCATTTGTCAAATATTTATTAAATGCCTACTATATGCCAGATACTATTTAGACACTAAAGATATATAGTAATGAACAAAAGAGACGTAGTTCCTGTCTTTACAGAGTTTTTAGACTGGTTGGGAACACAAGGTGATACACAAGTCATTATAGGAACAAATACATAATTGCAAATGTAACAAGTGCTGTGAAGTAAAAGCACGCGGAGCGCATACGCACGCGCCTGTGTGTGTGTGTGTGTGTGTGTGTGTGTGTGTAATGGAAGGGGGCAGGGTGTGTTGTCTTGTATGGATCGAGAATGGCTTCCTTAGGAAATACACAGCTCAAGCTGAGGAAGGAGAGCATGGACAGAAATCCTGGAACTGGAAGAAGCAAAGTATGTGTGAGCCATTAAAAAAAGGTCCTTGTGGCTGGATCCCATTAGAACCACAAGAACGAGAGAACTTGGTGTGAAATGAAGCTGGCTAAAGTGGTTTGGCCCTCAACTATGCCAAACCTTGTAGGTGCGGGTAAAAATTCTGGTCTTTATCCTGTCTGCAAGGGCAGCAACCAAGGGATTTTAGGAAAATGCCATGAGCAGCCTGGCTCTCCCTGGCTGTCTTTAGTGGAATGTATTTAGAAGGGCAAGAGTAGATGAAGGAAGACAAATTGGAAGTGTTTGCAAGAGATGGCAGATTAGAGTAGAGCAGAGAACAGGGAAGGAGATAGAAAGAAGAGCGTGGATTGGAAGACTTAAGATGCAGAAATATTAAGGTAGAGATAACAGTGGTGTTTCTTTGTGTATGAAAAGAAGCTGGTGCTATTTTAGCGTCTGACTTGCTACACTGCATCAGAGGGAATTACAGTATCTCATTTGTTCCAGAAAAGAGAAAGGTGAAAATCAATGCCTTTGGTTACAGAGTGTGAAGTCCTGGTAAGCTATTTATCTTTTGCTGGAATTCGAAGGCTTGGAGTAAAATCTTATTAATTCAGGAAATTATTTAGATTTAAAAGAGACTATAAAATAAATAATTAGGAGGGAGAAGGGGGACTGTAGAGGTCAGGACTAGGCCAAATACTCCATGAGGACAGCTATTCTGTTAGGCTTCCCTCCCTCCTTCCTTCCATAGAAAGTAAACATCCACTCTATAGGGTATTTGGATATAGCAAAACGAAACCAAAAAAATTTTTTTAAGAAATGGAAAAGGAGATAGATCCCTACCCTTGAGGACTTTATGTTTAATTGGGAAGACAAGATTAGACAGAAAACATTAAACAATCTGAGAATGGTAAAAGACAAAATTCAGAGCAAGTAAAGGTCACTGTGGATAAGAAAGAAAAGCTTCAGGGAGGTATGTCTCTAGCCAAGTCTTGATGGAATTCAGACTGGTAGAGAGAAAAAGAGCATTCTATGAGAAGGGAATTGTCCTAATCA
This sequence comes from Ailuropoda melanoleuca, assembly GCF_002007445.2. NCBI lineage: Eukaryota > Metazoa > Chordata > Mammalia > Carnivora > Ursidae > Ailuropoda > Ailuropoda melanoleuca. The sequence continues at coordinate 42,892,851 of NC_048232.1, forward strand.
AGGCATACCATATATCATATCATTCTTCTGATCATCTAATATCTATTGAGCACCTATGTATATGATTTTTGGCATAAGGCAAAGAGACAGGCTTTTGCAGAGTAAAGAAGTAGAGGGTAATTCCTTTGGAAAGGTAAATAAAGGCTTTTGTTTTGTGGTTTCCTCACACGTGCCGTGTTCCCACCTCACAGCCACTGCATACGTGTTCTGTCAAGAATGCCTTTCCTGATCTCTCCCTCTTCCTGTGGGACTTGGCTCAGACCCGATGTCACTTCCTCAACAAAGCCCTCCTTTACCTGAGGTTGAGCAAAATGGCCCTTACCAAACGGTAACATTGGCAAGCTTTTCTTAGCATCTGGGAGGAATTTTTCTAATAAGGTGAGCAGAACTGAACTGAGGAAAGCAGGGGAACCCTTTCCCCTGCTTCCTTCCATCTTGGTCTCTGGGCATATAAGGCAAATGAAACAATGTCATGTCTGGGAGATAACATGTTAGTAAGGGAGACAGATATTAAAGAGATAACCACAAAAATGTCAATTATAAATTATGAGAAGTGCCACGAAGGAAAAGTAGCTAGCTTTTGTGAGAAAGAATAGGCTGGGAGGTCAGAAAGACCTCATTTGGTACAGTGCCACTTATGTGGTGTTTGTAAGGATGAGGGCAGCTTAAAAGCCCAGGGAAGAACAATGCAGAACATGAGTTCTACGACAGAAAGCCTGTGTGTCTGGAGTTTGGTGAGCCAGGGAAAGGATGGCGCTAGTTGAGGAGGGAGAAGAAAGCAAGAGCAGCCCAGGGAGAAGACCGCATAGACCATGTTGAGGGGTTGGAAATTTGTTCTGATTACACCAGGAAGCCATTGGAGCATTTAAAGTAGATCTTTAAACAGTCATTCTGGTTTCCTGTGGAGAAACGCTGGAGGGGAGCCAAGTAGAAATGGTGAGATTTCATGAGACAGAGGAGCCCTAACAGCTTGCAAGAAGTTAGGGAGAGATAATTTGATAGGCTTAACAATGGTCCCAGACCATGCGTTCTTTTTTTTTTTTTAATGTTTTTTTATTATGTTAGTCACCATACAGTACATCCCCGGATTCTGTTGTAAAGTTTGATGATTCATTAGTTGCGTATAACACCCAGTGCACCACGCAATATGTGCCCTCCTTACTACCCAATACCGGTCTATCCCATTCCTCCACCCCCCTCCCCCTGAGGCCCCCAGTTTGTTTCTCAGAGTCCATAGTCTCTCATGTTTCATTCCCCCTTCTGATTACCCCCCTTCTTTATCCCTTTCTTCCCCTACCGATCTTCCTAGTTCTTATGTTCCATAGATGAGAGAAATCATATGATAATTGTCTTTCTCTGGTCCCTCTGTTGCTGTTCCAGCTGCTTGAGGTGAGAATATAAAAACTGCATTTTAGATTTTTCTATTCTTTTGTGTGAGGCTTGGATGGCTATGTATTTCCCCCTTAGGACTGCCTTTGCATTATCCCATAGGTTTTGGACCGTTGTGTTTTCATTCTCGTTGGTCTCCATAAATTGTTTAAATTGATTTTTGATTTCCTGGTTTATCGAGTCATTCCTGAGCAGGATGGTTCTTAGTCTCCAAGTGTTTGAGTTTCTTCCAAATTTTTCCTTGTGGTTGAGTTCCAATTTCAGAGCGTTGTGGTCTGAGAATATGCAGGGGATAATTTCAATCTTTTGGTATCGGTTGAGACCTGTTTTGTGACCCAGAACATGGCCTATTCTTGAGAATGTTCCATGGGCATAAGAATAGAATGAGTATTCTTTGGTTCTGGGGTGTAGTGTTCTATATATATCTATGAGGTCCAACTCGTCGAGTATGGCATTCAAAGCTCTTGTTTCTATGTTGGTTTTCTGCTCCGGTGCTCTGTCTATTGCTGATAGTGTAGTGTTGAGGTCCCCTACTATGAACGTATTTTTATCTATATCAGACCACGGGTTCTGTTTCAGGTGAGGTGAGGTGGGGATACGACCATGCAAGATTCTGAAGACACCATGCATGTTGTTATTTTTATAACTCAAGTAGCACAAGCTGAAAAAATGTGTGTTTTAGATGTGACTATATACAAATTACAAACAAGTGCTAAAAGCTTTTAACTGGCAAATGGAGAGGACTGTTTGCCTATAAAGTCTCAAGAGTCCCAGGTTCAATTTAATTAATATATGAAGGACTTTTTAAATCAGTAAGAAAAGCGCTAATAAGCCAGTGAAATAAATGGATAAATGACGTGCTTAAAACATTTATATGAGAAACATAAGTTGACCCAAAAAACCAATTTATAAATGTGAATCAAAGTAATGTAAAGTCAAGCAATGAGTTTATTTTTAACCAATGAAGTATCAACAATGAATAAAACAATAGAGTGCTATGCTGGCAAGGGTGCGCAGTAGCACAAAACACTCATTCGCTGCCACTGGGGTGTAATTAACAGAACCTTCTGGAGGGCAACTTGGCAATCAGCACTAAGAGCTTCAGAAATGCTCATTTGTTTTTACCTGACAAATCTACCTCCAGGAATCTCACAATCATCCATGATGTAAACAAAGATTTATGTAAAAGGATAATCATAATTATATCAAGCATCATAAACATAGAAAAAAAGAACTTGTATCCATCGACAGAGGATTGCTTAATAGATTATGATGAATTTATGTTTTCATGGACAAAATGTTCACAGTGTAATAGTAAGTAGAAAGCTCTTCCCCAAAACAAAACAGGACATAAAACTGAATTCCATCCTCTTCAAAAGAGGCAGAGGCAGAGACATGGCATAGGGAAAACTATCAGGAGGACATAGACCAGTATGTTAAGAGGGAGTTGATTTTCATTTTCATTTCCTTTAGCTATTTTTCATTAATTTTCATGAGCATTTACATTTTAATGATATATATTTTTAAAAACCCAATACATTATTAGGTAGAAAGGTATTTGGAAGGGAAGGAATAAAACTGAAAGAAGATGCTATGGACCAAATGAGCAGAACATTTTTTAATAATGGGGAGGAAAGTGACTTCCTGTCTTATTTACCTATGGCTGAACTGTTTCCACTCCTACCACTTGCTGAGCTCTTTCTCACCTCCAGTTTCCACTGCCTGGAATATGTTCTCTTCTTGCCTGGCTAATTCCCACTGTGCTTCCTCTGTCCTCTCTGTGCCCCACGTCACTCAGACTTCCTCAGACAAGCTGAGATGCCCCTGCTGTGGTCTCCCATAATGACCACGACACCTGCCTTCATAGACCTTAACCTTCATTGTCAGGCCTAGTTTGTTAGCCTTTATGTACCATGAAGGCAACGGATTGTCCTTCTTGCTTGCTATGGTATCTCCAGTGACCAGTATAGAGTTTGGGACAAAATGGGGCCTCAATAAAAACTTCTGAGTGAATATGTGGAAAGGGTCAAAGAGATGTGCACAAAAGAGGCGTTGGTGTCCTTTCAGAAAGAGGTTTCATGAAAGTAAAGGAAATGGAATGGATCATCAAGAAGGAGGCCGGTGGTGAGGGTATGTGGGTGCAGGCCCACTCACAGCTCCCACAGCACCTCTCTACCAATGGTTTTCCCCGTTCTCAGTCTCCCTCCATCACACCGCCCCGTTTTATTTCTTTAAAGCCCTTATCGGCATCTGCAACTATGTTGTTTATTTAATGATGACCTGTCTGTCTCCCTCAGTAAGTATAACCTACATTAGCACAGGGATCGTGGAAATTTGTGTTGCCACCGTATTTCCTAACGCCTTAAACAGCGCTTGGCATGAGCGGGTGCTCCACAAACACTCGCTGTTGAGAGTAAGGCCTGTGTATATTTGGAGGAAGTGAGGAAGAAGCTATTGGGGGGAAGAAATTAGAAATGTTATATGCCAGCAGGCAAACAGGTTTCATTTCTAAGTCCAACCCTGAATGCTTTGGAGCTGCTGCCTAGAACCCTGTCCTGAGATGATGAAATTTCCTCTGGGTTTCATAGGGAATAACACTATGATTGATTAGCAATGTCTGCCATGGGTATACGAAGGGGCAGTCAGGGGCTGAATAGACTTTCTCGTATTCCAGTGTGCATAGCTGCAATTCTCATCTTCACACGTGGACGCTGTTCGGATACAGCCCTGACTGAGTTAATATATAGGTGTTTGGGGGGTGTGTGTGGCTTTAGGAACCAACATAACATGAAAAGCATAAATACTTTTTATATCTTATAGTTTTTTTATATCTTACTTACAGCTTACTAATTTATTCATTAATAAGATTTGGATGTATGTATGTGTTCAATAGATGGGAGAAGGACAAGAAAGTATTTCCTTATCTTAATCTCCTCTCTTTCACACTTTCATTGCTTGATCTTTTGGGTGGTATCAGAATGGTAGTTAATTCTGGGTAAGAATTCATTAACAAGTCTGGCCAGCAGAAAATAGCAATGAGAAGAGTACCAGATGAAGGTGGAGGGGAAGCTGCAGGTGAGTTGTTTTTGTTCTGATACTTGCTGTCTCCTTTTAGGCTTGGAATCTGCAATCTCTTACTCCCTGGGCTAATTATTTCCTCTTGAGAACAGAAAGGCCTTTCATCAAGATGGCCACATCCCTGTGTGCCCGGGCACAAAAATGATGAATAATGGGGCTGATTAACCCAGTGACCTTCATGAATGATAAAAGGGGAATATAAAGATGTGAGGTTCCATGTGCACTGAGAATCAGCTTCTCGGGGACTTTGCAGTGGCAACTCCTTTGTAACAACTAGCGCACGGCACGTACTCCCGGGCTCTTTCATGCAGCATGCTGTCTCGAAACGGGGATTTTCAAACCCAGGACAGAGTGCTTGACCCACGGCTCTCCATGACGATCTGATTAGCACAGGCCACTCAATAGTGTTCAGTAGCCACAGTATTGCAACTGTCAGAGCCCCTAGGTTCAGAGGGTCCGACACCCCCGCCACGTAAGTGCTTGCATTGATCTTCCCCTGAACCAGTGCCAGGGAGGAAGGAAGGCTGGTTTTCTGTTTGGAAGTGGCTCAAGCAGCAATTACAACCACTTGGGATAAAGGGCCAGAAAGCCACTGTGGGGGACAGTGTCTTTCCTCCTGTTTCCCGGCCCTACCTGGGATCAGGCTCCCTGTTGATCCCTGGTTTGACCTCAGGAGCATATCACTATAGTGGGTCTGCAATCAATTCCAAGTGCAGCACCGTGGCAGGCAGAATAATGGCTCCATCAAAAAGACATCCACGTCCTAATTCCCAGAACCTGTGACTATGTTAGATTACATGATGTCATGGACTGAAATGCATCCCCACCCCAAAAAAATTCATATGTAGAAGCTTGTGATAGAAGAAATATATACTTGGTCTTTGTCCCTAGTTCTTGGCACAGAGCTCCTAAAAGTCTTGTAATTTCTAGAGTGATAAGGGTGATAGCAACATCTTCTGTTACCACATTTGGACTTAGTCCCCAGCTCCTAAGACAAGAGCTACTAAGACCCTTGGAATCCTCACACCAGTAAGAATGTCTTTTGGTATGTTAATGAGATGATTGGTGACTGGGAGCCCCTTCCTAGTGTTGGGATGGGGTCAGGTCACTGGAAAGACCAAGCCATGAACTTTCAGCCCTCCTCTCCACCATCACCCCCATCCTGACCTCTGGGAAAGGGAGAGTGGTTGGAAATTGAGTTAGTAATCAATCATGCCTGAGTGATGAAGCCTCCGTTAAAAATTCCCAAAGTACAAGGTTCAGAGAGCTTCTGGGCTGGGGAACGTATGCATGTGCAGGGAGGTTAGTGCACCCCCAGTCCACAGGAACAGAAGCTCGTACGCTCGGGACCCTTCTGGAGCATACTCTGTATACCTCTTCGTCTGGCTGGTAAATGTAAAGAAAGTGTTTCTCTGAGTTTTGTAACCCTTTATATCAAATTACTGAACCTGAAGAGGAGGTTGTGGGACCCCCTTACAGCTGCTGGCTCAGAAGCACGGGTCACAACCCAGGACCCATGTGAGTGGCGTCTGAAGTGGGGGCAGTCTTGTGGGGCTGAGCTCTTAACCGACGCAGTCTGCCTAATTCCAATAGTGTCAGAATTGAATTAAATTGTAGGACATCTCGTTGGTATCTGGAGAGTTGGAGAATTGGTTGTTGGTGAATAAAACCCCATGCTTTTGGGGTCAGAAGTATCGTACGTAGAGAAACAGTTTTCTTTAGTAAGCCCTAACCTTCAATGTGACCGTATTTGGAGACGGGGCTTTCAAAAAAGTAATTAAGATTAAATGAGGTCATAAGGGTGGGGACCCACTCCCATAGGAGAGTGGCCTTATAAGAAGGGACACCAGAGCTCTCTTTCTCTCTGCCCACAGACTCAGAGGAAAGGTCATGAGAGGAGACAGTGGGAAGGCAGTTGGCCATCTGCAAACCAAGGAGAGAAGACTTACCAGACACCAACCCTGCTGGCATCTTGATCTTGCACTTTAAGCCTTGAACTCCCAGAACCGTGAGAAAATACATTTCTGGCTTTTTAGACCACCCAGTCTGAAGTATTTTGTTATCATAGCCAGAGCAGATTAATATACACGACAAAAAGAGATTAAAGGTACAGATTGAATTAAGGTTGTTAATCAAGGGACCTTGAGATGAGTAGAGTATCTTGGACTATCCAGGTAGGCCCAGTGTTCTCCCAGGGGTCCTTGGAAGTGGAAGGAGGAGGCAGGAGGAGAGAGTCATAAGGAGATACAACTATGCAGGCTGGGTTTTTTAGGAAGAAAGCCAGGAGCCAAAGAATGCAGGTGACCTCTAAAAGCTGGAAAGGGCAAAAAATGTATTCTCCCCTAGAGCCTCCAGAAAGTAAAGCAGTCCTGCTGACATTCTGATTTTAGCCGAGTGAGACCTGTATGCTCTTAACCTATGGAACTGTAAGATAACAAATCTGTGGTTTTAGGCCATGACGTTTGTGGTAACTGGCCGCCAAGACAAGATCAATATAAGCATGTTAAGGCATAATATCTATTAACATTTTCAAAATAATATTTTGGATACACACATATATTTGGGATTCGTTTCCTCCTGAAAGAAAAACTGCTGTAGAGAACAGTAAGGTGACAAAGTATATTCTATGTATCACCGAAATAAGCCGCTGCCAGAACACGCGGGCCAAAGAGCAGACACTTGCACTTCCATGTTATTTTACTTTCTTTGCCACAGCTAAATAACTCAGTAGAAGCAAAAATATGAGAGGACTCTGTATGTAAGTGCAACACACTATCTGCGCAGAGCAAAATTGGAAGCAACATAATATCTGTCTGCAAAGGAACTTTTGAATAACAGCGAATTCTCTCCTTTAGCAATCATTACGTGTGTGTGTGTGTGTGTGTGTGTGTGTGTGTGTGTGTGTGATTACCCCGGATCTATTGTGGTTTCAGGATGCCCAGCTACTGAAGGCAGCTTCCCATTAGTGTATTTTAAAGAATGGCTTCACCCTTCTTTCTGGCTTTTCTATTCTCTCTTGTCAGTAGTCTGTTTTCATTAGTTGTTAAAGAAACCACCCCTTACATCTATGCGGGTATCTGAAAAGGCTTTTTAAAATACAGATCAACCCTCTAAGTTCTCCTGGTTCCTAATACTTCATCATTTCTGGGAAAATAATAAAGGAGAGTGTTTCTGGCCACGTGGACCCACATTCTCCCTCTTGCAAGGGGAGGGAGATGAATCTCTCCCTATAGCCCTCTCTGTTCTCTGGCCCCCTATGCCGTTTTAGATTCCTATCAACTGCTTGCATTTGCTCTTTCAACACCTTCCTTAATAGCTCTTGCTTGCAGCTTTAGGCATTAATGCTTTTTAAAGTTTCCTTTTCACAGAACATACGCTTTGAAGAACTTTCAAAGAAAATATCCGTCTTAAAAATCGAGAATTAAGGTGACTATGTGCTTGTAGGCAGACGTAAATATTGTAGCTCTTCTCTCCTGAGTATCTTTAAGCAGTGCTAGAAGTTTTAGTGGTTAGAACTGGTTCATGCCGCAGTTTTAATGATATCCTGAAGTGCCTTTACTCTGTACTTATTATATATAAAGGATAGCATAAAACAATGATCCAACCGAGAATACGCCTTTCTCTAATTTTTATATCTCACTTGTTTCAATTTTGAGGCAGAATTTGGCTGAAGTATTGAGGATTTTCTTATGGTTCTGAGTTGTTTAAATGTTGATACATATATTTCCAAACATGACCTCACTGGAGAGTCAGTGTTTTTGGCTAACAATTAAACAAGGTTTACAAGCTTAAAAAAAAAGGAAAAAAAAATTCATCCCGCAGCCAAGTTAAAAAAGAGCACTGTGCACAGAGCTACTTGGCTTACTGTCATTGGTTTGCCTGTTGTGACATCAGGTGATCATTTCACTATGTCTTTCTATTCCTGCTCTTGGGCAAATGACCACGTTGTTGAGACTGAATCATATGAATGTTTACGTTTTTGTTCTCTGACATCAGCCATTCATGGAAACCACCTGGGTATCCAAAATCTGTATTTATGGCTTCACTCTATTATGGTTGTGCATTATTCATCCACTAAATATTTATTGAGTGCCTTTGTTCACCATTGCATCTTAGTGCCTAGTACGGAAATACAAGTTAACACTAATGGTTCCCAATAATTAGGAACATTAATTAGGTGCCAGGCCCTCCCTGTTCCTTACAGCCCTCTGATATAGTTAGTATTGTTATCCCCATTTTATAGATGGGGAAGCTAAACCAGAGTAGGAGGAAGTAACTCACCCAAGGCCCCATAGCTATAGGTGGTAGAGCGGGAGTTGGAACCCAGGCTTCTCACTCCAGATTCTGTGCTTTTTACCACTCTGTTTATAAATAGTTGCTAAGTGAGTGACTGAATGGTTCTCAAATTTTTCAAAACAGAGTGAAAACTAGACCCCCAAATGAAGCTTTCTGGCCTGTTTAGGACCACCCCATGTTCCTTGTCCAGACTCTCCTATTCAGAAAACACTTTGGGCACACCGCTCTGCTGTGCTGACGCGGAAGGATTTCTGCACACAGCCTGGAACACTGGGACAACTTAGTTATGCGGGCAGCGCGGACCTGCCACAGAGGGTGTTGTGAGTGGTAATGAATATCTGCAGAATGTTTAAGGAATGGGTGAACGACTCGGGAGCAATGGAAATTCTTATTAAATATAATTATTGCTCTAATAATGTTATTGTAATTCTGAAATCTTTGCTATGGATATACTGTGTTCTTCACCTAGGAATGAGTCTGTTACAAGAGCAGATGTGACTGCTAGGAGTATAGAACTGACCTCTGTGGAAAACTGATATAGGCCTGGAACGCACACTGCCCAGGCTGTTGATGAGGGTCCTTCCAAGTCCGGCACGCATGCGCTTCAAGTAGAAGATCGCTCTATTTACTTTATAGTCATTCTTCACACAGAGCGTCTTTGCAAGTAATTGGAAAATCGTTAATAAGCTTTGATTTGTAATACTGTTTTTAACTTGGAACTATGAATTATTGTACTCCTACTGATTTCCATAAGGACCACGGGTGATCTAAGCATATCTAAGTTCATGCCAACTCCAAGGTGTGACTAGAGAGGAGGGGATGCAAAGCAGTTTAGTGAGCGCTGTGGGCCAAGCTCTCCGGTTAGGGACCTGACCTTCGCCATTTTATTTAATCCTCAAAATAGTGCTGGCAGGCAAATATCTGTATTTTATACATGGGGAAAAGTAAGGTTCAGAAAGTTCACCTAACTCCACATCTGGTAAAAGCTAGAACCAAGATCCATTTCCCGGTCTGTCTTTTCTCATAGTTGTCGCCACAACCCCACTTGCTGACTAACCAGCCGGAGGTCAGTGCAGGCCTGCCAGAGGAAGGAGTGTTTGAGCCGACCGAGCCTTGCAGCCTGAGGAGGACGACCCCAGGTGAATGAGGAGAGCAAGGGCATTTCAGGAGAAGAGAGGAAGTGTGGAAGAGCATGGTGTGTGCATGGAGAACTAAAAAGAGCTCTCCAGGCAGGGGCCGCGTGTGTTTCATGAGGCTTGTAGGAGATTCAGTTGTTAAGGTAGGGGATCCCGGAGACCCACAAATAACAGGTGCACCCACTCTTGTAGAAACTGGAATGCCTTCTCCCCAAGTTCCACCGATCAGAAGAAATGGGGTGGGGGGGGGATGACCAACAAATGTTTCCCGAGATGGCTTCTTAACTTCCAGCTAATGTTTCAGCTCTGGTTCCTCATAGTCAACATTCCATAAGTGTTACTGACATAGTCCACTGTGCCCAGAGAATGGAAAAGATGCTAGGCTTCTTGCTTTCTAGAGGCTGGTGGCATCATTTCATGTACATCTGAATCTATCCTCCGTAACTGAAGTTGTAGAAAGAAGGCGCTTTAACAAATTTGAGTATCTTTCACTCAACTAAGCTCCATGAAAATAGAGGCTGCAGATTTCTGGTATATTACTGAACCACAGGAGCCTAGCACAGAGCAGTTCTTACATAATTCTTTTAAACAAATAGATTTTGAAAACTTTAAAGTTCTTATGAAAAGTTTTATTCTTTTAACACACCTGATTTATAAATAATTCCCTATATATTAATATACTCAGAAACTTTTCTTATACAGTTTTTAAATATGCTCTTCAAGGAACCGAGAGCAGGGGATATTCTAAGGAAGGCGCACATATCTGAAGAATCTTTGTGTTGTCTGAGAAGAATACCGTGTAATTTTGTCAGACAACATTGTATTTAAATTTTAAAACTCTGTCTGCTATAAAGGGATGTTACCAAAGCTGTGATATTTTAGATTGGTATAATGTTTTTCTTCATCTTCTTCTTATTGATTTTTAAGTGTTGTACATATTTTAATTGGTAGTGACTTCACAACAATCTGAGGCTCTTAGAAATGTGTTCACTTTTGCTAATGGGAAATGTGTTGGAGTTCTGAAGGTGCATTCCAAATACTTGAAAACAAATATATGGTGACTTCAGCTGTGTGATTCAGTCAGTTTAGGAACAATTTATCCCAAATTTCTTCCATTCTTTACAAAATGAGTAAAATTAAGAGTTTTAAAATAACCTTTATTTAAGTGATAAAGTAATTGCGTATAAAGTTGGAAACTGTGGTAGAGAGCCTGGAAATTCTTGGATAGGAAATCCTCTTGCTATCGTCCCAAAATTTTATGGCTTTTCAATATATCACTATTGTGTAGAGTGCCTCCCAGCAGCTGCTGGTGGTGAAACATTCATTTTATGTGTCTAGGGCAGGGAAGAAAGAATAACTGGACAATGCGGATGTGTGATATGGTAGGGAGGATTAGATCACTATGAAATAGCTTCCAGCATTACTACTCTAGGCATTGCACTGAATTCTTTTAGAGAGATGGAGGAAGTTCAGAAGAAAATGATCAGAATGATAGGAGGACTAAAAATTCAATGAGGCATGGCTAGTGGAACTAGAAATATTTGACCTGGAGAGGATAGGGGGATACAAAACTAGTTTCAAAATATCTAGACAGCTGGCAAGTGGAAGAGAAGTTAGCCTTGTTTGTATAGTCCCATAGCCTTATGTGCAAACCATATGGAGACTTTTGCCCCAAAATAAGAAAGAGATCACAAAGATGTCCCAAGATGGCAATAGGGATTCTTGTTCAAGATGGCAGACAGGAGCACCTACGTATACCTCTTTTCTGCTCTGAAAACCCATAGAAATATCAGTAAAATGAAACAGAGAATCATAAATTAAAGACAGCCTTGGGCGCAGGAGAAGGGGCATCTGGAAACTAGAGATACAGACAAATCTCTTGAAAGTAAAAAATACTTGGAATTATATTAACGGATTAAATCACATTCACAGGAGAAGGCTGCAGTAGGGGCTGGAGCTATTTTTCCTGGCAGCAAACCCACAGAGGCTCTGTGGAGTGCGAGAGGGAAGTTGGAAGGAAATCAACTGTGGAATAACTGTGAGTCATAGCCCACATTCCCCTTCCCTGCATCACATGCTCAGGCTAAAACCAAAGGACTAATCTTTAAAATAATTGAGAAGTGTCTGCATGAGGAGGAGTCCTAAAAGGGGTGATGCCCACTCTAAATAAAATTCTCCTCATTTGGGCTGGCAAATGGGAGAGGCAGGGGGAGGGGGGCATCCTGCTTCCTCCTCTTTCACCTCAAGGTCTTAAGCAAAGCCTGTGGGTCAAAAGGCCCACCCACGTGGATAGAAGATAAGACCTAAGCAAGGAGGCCTCTCTGTATTAAATAAGCTGGTCTGCCCCAGCCATAAATATGAATTGATAGCCAAGAATCATAAAAATCTGAGGAAAAGTAAGGACCAAAATGCAGGTTGAAATAAACTGACCCTGGAGGAAATAGAAATTCAGGAAATAGACATCATCTTTAAAGTTATTCTATTTAGTTTCTTCATAGAAGAAATTTTCACGAAAAAGCATTTGTAAAGCAAAAATAGGTTGCTAACAAAAAGAGCAATCAACACCAAAAAGGGCCCTTAAAATGAAAAAAAAAAAAAAAACCACCACCACAAACACTGCCAAGTTAAAAATTCAATGGGAAAAAAAATGGAAGAAATCTCTCTGAATATAGAGCAGTAAGTTGAAGGGAGGGAAAATATGGGAGAAAAATTAAAAGATTAGAGAACAGCCCAAAAGATCTAATAACTGAAAGGATGTTTAGAGTAGGCAAAGAGACAACAGAGAGAACAAGAGAATTTTCTAGATACGAAGAAATAGGACTTCAGATTGTAAGGACTTAGAGAATGCAGAACAGGATGAACAAACCTATCCCCAAGACATGTTCTTGTAACATTTTAGACACAGAGAAGAGAGGGAAGATTCTAAAAGCTAAAAGAATAGATCACTCAAAAATAAATGAGAATCCAACTGACATTAGCTAGATCATCAGCAACTCTAGATGGCAGGAAAACATTAAGAAGCATGTCTGCAAAATGTTGAGGGGAAAAATGTTTTTGAACCTAAAATTCTCTACCTAGCCAAACTATCAATGAAGACTGAGGCATTTTCAAACATGCAAGAGCTCCGACCATTTACCACCTACAGACTAATTCTGAAAGAATTACTGAAGCAAAACAAAAGAGAATCCAAGTAAGAGGAAGTCACAAACTCCAAGGAACAGTGGATCTAACCCAGGATTGTAATGAAAAGTAATTCCAGAACGAGAACTTTGAGGCTGGCCTAGATAGCCATGAGCCCTATTTAGAATTGCAAGTCAGAAGCTCTATGAAGAATCTCTTTCAGGAGAATATGGATTTCTTCTTCTAACAAATAGAACAATTAAGAAGCTTGTGACAAGGCAAAGGCATACTGGGTCATTATGACATGGTGCCATCCTAACCCTTGCCAAACTTTAAAGTTCCTTTCTACGTCAAATAACAAAGATTGATAAGAGTTACATCTCCTCTGTAGGCTTAATGGGACTACTTGGCTCTGCAGTAGATATTTCCATAGGAATATTATTGTGAATACTACCTTTTAGTTTTTGATGAAAAAAAATCAATTTATAGACAATGCATCAAAAATTAATTGTAATTGCAGGACAAATGTAAAAACAATAGTGTGCTGGAATGGAGGTTTAGACAGGGGTACAGAGTAGAGAAAAAGGTAGTGATGCTGGAGTTCTTCAACAAACATAAAGGGAGTTAAGAGATACAGCATCTATGTTTGAGGAGTCAAATACGGTTTTAAGCATACTGTTTAAATTTATCATACTGACATCACACTGATGCGGAACAGCACGGCTGTTGAGAGCACAGACCCTGGAGCCAAAACACCTGGGCTTGAGTTCTTCTTCTCCACCTCTACTTTGGCAAATTGCTTATCTATGCCTGCCTATCTATCTATCTATCTACCTATCTACCTATCTTCCAACCTATTTTTCAAGTGCTTATATTAGTCTGACACATTAAAAGGGAGTGTTTTCGATGAAGATGATGGTGGTGATGATGATGATGCAAAAACAACAAAAGAACTAAAAATTAACATTTCAACGTGCAGAGATTGGAAAGGAGAAGCAGGAGTTTGAGAAAGTTCATTTTCTCTTATTTTTAAAAAGAGAGGTCAACAGATATTTAAAGTTGACAAATCTAGAAATAGAGGCATAACCATAACCAGAGTTATGGAGGCAATCCTCAGAAGAAATAAAAAAGAGATAGCTTAAAGTAGTTATTGGTGAGTGGAACGCTGCAAGAAGGGAGAATGGCTTCTCTTTCTATTTTGTCTTATTTGAGGGTTTTTTTTTTTCCCTTTGGTAATTTTTCTTTACCATATGCAGGTATTAGTTTTACTTAGTTTTTACCAACACTATTGAGGTATACTTGATAAAAATAAATGACACATATTTAAAGAGTATAATTTGATAATTTGGGGACATATGTGCACACCCTTGAAACTATTACTTGTAATCAAGGTAAGGAACATATGCCTCATGCCTAGGAGTGTGCCCATTCCGCTTGATAATCCCCTCTCCCCATTCCTCCCCACTCCCCTGATCTCAGGCAACTGCTGTTCTGCTTTCTGTGAGAATTACAAAGTTTGCACTTTTTAGAATTTTATATAAATGAAATCATACACATATGACATGAAATCATGCTCATATGACTTCTTTCATTCAGCATAATTATTTTGAGATTCATCCACACTAAAGTGTGTATCAGCAGTTCATTCCTTGTCTGCATAAACCAAAATGAACAAACTCACCCACTGTTGGAAATATGGTTTTTAAGCCCCTAGTTTTTGACTATTACAAATAGAACTGTTGTAAATATTCACATACAAGTCTTCGGATGGGTGCGGGATTTCATTTCTCTTGGATAGATACAGAAACGAGGAATGGGTGGCTCACATGGTAGGCATATGTTAAAATTTTTAAGAAACTGCCAAACTGTTTTCTAAAGCATTCAGCGTTTCCATCAGCAGTGTATGAGAGTTCCAGTTCCTCCACATTCTTGTCTTAGCTGAGACAATCTTTTTCGAGCCATTCTAATAGAACGGTAATGATATCTTATTGTGGTTTTAATTTGCATTTCCCTGGTGACTATCAATATTGAGCATCTTCTACGCCTTATTTTTTGTTTATATCTTCATTGGGAAAATATTCAAATGTTTTGGCCATTTAAAAAATACTGAGTTGTTTTCTTATTATTGAGATTTGACAGTTCTTTATATATTCTGGATATAAAGCCTTTATCAAATATACAATTTACAAATAATTTCTCCCAGTCTCTGGCTTTTCTTTTCATTCTCTTAACAGTGTCTTCTGAAGAACAGACATTTTTAATTTTGATGAAGCCCAATTTTTACCTTTTTTCATTTTATGGATCATGCTTTTGGTGGTGTTTACAAAATCTTTGTGATTTTCCCCTGTGTTTTATAGTTTCAGGCTTTATATTTAGGTTGGTGATCAAATTTTATTTAATCTTTATGGTGAGTATATGGTGAGATGTATGAAACAAACTTAATTTTTTTTGCATATATGTATTCAATTGTTCCAACACCATTTGTTGAAAAGACTATCCTTTCTTCTTTTAATTACCTTTGCACTTTCATCAGATACAAATTGTCCAAATATGTATGGGTCTCTTTATGGACTCTCCATTCTATTCCACTGATCTATATGTTTATCTTGATTCCAATAGTATGCTATCTTGGTTACTCTTATAATAACTTTTGATGTATTAGTCTGTTTAGGATGTCATGAAAAATGCCATAGGCTGGTGGCTTAAACATTAGAAATTATTTTCTCACAGTTCTAGTGGCTGAAAGTCGGAAATCAGGGTGCCAGCATGTTCAGATTCTGTTGAGAGCTCTCTTCCTGGTTTATACCCTCAGGACTTCATTTAAACCTAATTACCTCCCAAGACCCCATCTCTAATACTATCACATTGGGGGTTAGGGTGTCAACATATTAATCTAGGGAGGAGGGAGATTGTTCATTCCATAGCACTTGAAAACAGTAGTGTTGGCCCTCTAACTTTGTTGTTGTTTTTCAACGTTGTTTTGGCTAGTATAGGTGCCTTGCAATTCCATGTAAATTGTAGGATCAGCTTGTCAATTTCTACCAAAAACTCTCCTGGGATTTTGTTTGGGTTTGCGTTAGATCTGCAGATCAATTCAGAAAGAACTGACGTCTGAACACTATGGAGTCTTTTGACTCCTGAACAAGGTATATCTGCATATCACTCCCATTTATTTATGTCTTCTTTAATTTTCCTCTGCAGTTTGTAATTTTCAGTGAATAGGTATTGCATGTATTTCTTAGATTTATCCCTAAGTGTTTCACATTTTTAATCCTATTGTAAATGGTATTACATTTCCAATTGTTTGGAGCTAGTATATAAGAGATAAAATTAATTTTTGCATATTGATCATGTATTCTGTAACCTTACTAAACTCATTTATTAGTTCTACTAGTTTTTTATAGGTTCCATCTATTTTTCTAAATAGACAATCATGTTGTTGGCATATAAAGACAGTTTTCCTTTTTCTTATTCAATTTAGGTACCTTTTATTTCTTTTTCTTTTCTGACTGCACTGGGTAGAGCTTCAACTGCAGCACTGAATAGAAGTGGTTGAATAGAAATGGTTGAATAGAGTGCACATTCTTGTCTAGAAGGAAAGCGTTCAGTCTTTCACCATTACATGGTATTAGCTACAGTATTTTGCATATATGCACAATATCAAGTTGAGGAGTTTCCCTTCTACTCTTAATTTGGTAAGAGTTTTCCTTAGGAATAGATGTTAAATTATGTCAAATTCTTTTTTTCTGAAATTACTGATAAATGGTTTTTCTTTTTAACTTGTTAATATGATGAATTACATTGGTTTTGAATGTTAAGCAAATATTGCATTCTTAGGACAAAGCACTTTTAGTCACTATGTATTAATCTTTTAATGTATTGTTGGATTTGATTTCTTAAAACATTGTTTTGAATTTCTGCATCTATGTTAATGAAATATATTGACCTGTAGTTTCTTGGGGTTTTTTTATAATAATTTTTTATTATGTTATGTTAGTCACCATACAGTATATCCTTAGTTTCTGATGTAGTGTTCCATGATTCATTATTTGCGTATAACACCCAGTGCACCATGCAATATGTGCCCTCCTTAATACCCATCACCGGCCTATCCCAATCCCCCACCCCCCTCCCCTCTGAAGCCCTCAGTTTTTTTCCCAGAGTCCACAGTCTCTCATAGCTCATTCCCCCTTCTGTTTAGCCCCCCTTCATTCTTCCCTTCATTTTCCTACTGATCTTCCTATTTCTTATGTTCCATAAATGAGTGAAACCATATAATTGTCTTTCTCTGCTTGACATATTTCACTTAGCATAATCTCCTCCAGTCCTGTCCATGTTGCTGCAAATGTTGTGTAATCGTTCTTTCTGATGGCTGAGTAATATTCCATTGTATCTTTTCTTTTAATGTCTTCGTTTAGTTTTGGTATCAGGGTAATGCTGCCCACATAGAATGAGTTGGGAATTATTCTCTTGTCTTTACTTTTTTATTTTTGAAGAGTCTGTGTAGATTTGACAAAATTCTCCACTGAAGCTAGCTGAGTCTGGAGTATTCTTTATAGAAAGATTTTTGTCTATCAATTCAATCTCTTTAATAGATATAGGGCTATTCAGGTTGTATCTTTCATCTTTTCCCCCCTTTTAAAAAAGATTATTGAGTAACAACACTTAACATGAGATCTACTCTCTTCACAAATTTCTAA
Source organism: Ailuropoda melanoleuca (assembly GCF_002007445.2). Lineage (NCBI taxonomy): Eukaryota > Metazoa > Chordata > Mammalia > Carnivora > Ursidae > Ailuropoda > Ailuropoda melanoleuca. The sequence goes on from NC_048232.1 coordinate 42,910,570, forward strand.
GTGCATAACATGGTATTATTAACTCTAAGCACAATGTTGTGCAGATCTCTAGAACTCACTTATCTCACACACCTGAAACTTTCTACAATTGACTAGTGACTCCCCATTTCCGTTCCCCTAAGTCCTTAGCAACCACAATTCTACATTCTATTAAACCAAAAGAAGGCAGAAACAGAGGAAAAGGGGAACAAATAGTAGATGGAATAAATAGAAAGCAGATAGCAAGGTGATAAATTTAAGCTGAAACAGGGGTGCCTGGGTGGCTCGGTGAGTTGAGTGTCAGACTCTTGGTTTCAGCTCAGGTCATGATCTCAGGGTCATGATCTCAGGGTCATGAGATCGAGCTCCACATTGGGCTCCGTGCTCAGCATGGTGTCTGTTTGAGACTCTTTCCCTCCCCTTCTGCCCCTCCTCCTGCTCACACTCTTTCTCTCTAAAATAAATAAATAAAATCTTTAAAAAATATTTAAACTCTAACATATCAATAATTACATTAAATATTATTATTTAGACACCTAATTGAGATTGTCAGGATTGGGGAAAAAAGTAAAACCCACCTATATTCTTACTACAAAACATGTACTTTTTGCATCTAAAGTAATGAAGAAGTTACACACAAAAAGATTTCAAGCTGTAACTGAATTGTGCCCCCCCCCTCCAAATTTCTATGTTGACGTTCTAACTCCTGATGTGACTTTATCAGGAAATAAGGCCTTTAAGGAGGTAATTAAGGTTAAACAAGGTTTTAAAAGTAGACAGGACTGGTGTTCTTATAAGAAGAGGAAGAAACACCAGAGATCTCTCACACTTTATAAGAGCATACAGGGAAAGAACGCTGTGAAGACACAGCAAGAAGGCAGCCATAAACAAGCAAGAAGAAAGGTCTCATCAGACACCCATACTGCTGGAACCTTGATCTTGGACTTCTAGTTTTAGAAGTATGAAAAAATAATTTTCTATTGTTTAAGACATCCAGTCTGTGATATTTTGTTATGGTAGCCCAAACAGACTAATACGCATGCTGAGATTAATCAAAAGGATGCTGAAGTGACTACATTAATGTCAAAGTACACCTCAAAGCAAAAAACCTCACCAGACATAAAAAAAGGTCATTTTGTAATGATTAAGAGGTCAGTTTGTCAAGAGTATATGGCAATCCTAAAAGTTTATATTCTTAACAGAAGCAATTAAAAATACATGAAGTAAAAACTCAGACCTGCAAAAAGAAATAGAAAAACCTACAAAGATGAAACTATCAATGCTCCTCTCTCAATAATCAATAGAATAAAAGAAAAATCAGTAAAGATATAAAAGACCTGAACAAAAGTATCTGCCAACATGACCTAATTGGCATTTATAAAATACTGCACCAAACAACAGCTATCTACATTCTTTTTACTCCATCTATAATTTGTTGCCTCTTTTCCTGCTTCTGCATTCTTTTGGATTAACTGAATTATTTTTATGATTCTATTTTAACTCCTTTTGTTGGTTTATTAGCTGTAACTCTTTTTTAAAAATGTATATATTAGTTGCTTTGGTGTTTATAGTACACATTTTTAACTTATCATACTCTATCTTCAAGAGATACATTTTATAGTATTTTTATATATTTCATTTTGGATAGTTTCTATTGCTATGTCTTCAGGTTCACTAATCTTTTCTTCTGTAATGTTTAATCTGCTGTTTATACCACTCAGTACATTTTTCATCTCAAACATATTTTTTTTATTTCTAGAAGTTTAATTTGCATCTTTTTAATATCTTCTATGTCTCTACTTAACTTTTAAAACATATGATATACACCTATAATCGTTGTTTTAATAACCTTGTCTGGTAATTCTAACATCTACCTCAGTTCTAATTTGGTTTCAAATGATTGTTTGTTTGTTTGGTTTTTTCTTTCTCATTGTGGTTCTTGGCATTCTTGGTTTTTGGGGGGTTTTTGTTGCTTTGTTTTTGGGAGGCTTTTTTACTGTATGCCAGACATTGGGTGATTTTCCCTGTCGAGTGTTGGATTTTTTTATTTCTATAAATATTCTTGAGCTTTGTTTTGGGATGCAGCTAAATTACTTGGAAACACTTTCATTTCTTAAGGTCATACCTTTAAGATTTGTTAGGTCAGAGCACTGTTTAGTCTAGGGCTTATTTTGCCCCATTTCTGAGGCAAGACCCTTCTGAGCGCTCTACCCAGTGACCCATGAATTATAAGATTTTCCAGTCTGGCTGGTGGGAATAGGCATTATGCCCAGCCATATGTGAGCATTTGATACTTTCTAATCCTTGAGGATGGTTCTTTCCCTGGTCTTGTGTTGTTTCCTCATGTGTATGCACTAATCAGTAGTCTGATGAATACTTGAGAGGAATGCTTCACAAATCTTGCCACCATATCTTTGCATTCACTTAAAGGGAATATCTTAGATTAGCTGATTAAAAGCTTATTTCTTAATTGGGATCTGGCAATTCCATTTACTACCTTTCCTGTATATGGACCATCACTTTCAAATTTCAGGATGGGGTAAGGATGGTTGTCAATTCCTGCAGAAAACTTTGACTAATTTGAAAATTCAATGGCCCTTTCTCCCTCAGAAATATCACTGTTTATGGTGGTGATATTTTCTAATTTTTCTAGAATGAATATATTTATTTATTGAGAATATTTTTAAAATAATAAAAAAAATTTATTACACCCCCACATCATCACTTATATTACTTATTCCACTTTTCTGGCTGTCTGCCTCTGGGTCACTGGAAGGCACGGCCAGAGGTGTAGACAACAGGACTTGCAAAGGCTTGTACTTTAGTGGGTGGTAAGGCCTTCCTTTCTCTACAGCATGATTAACTGCCTCTCTTCTTGAGCTGTCACAGTACCACGTGTCTCCCTTCCTCTCTGGATGGATAGGAGGAGCCCAGCCCCAGTCCTTTGGAACAAGGCGTACTGGTGTTCAGTCTTACTTCCTGTGCCTCAACTCATGTGCAGATTTTCTTCTCAGAATCCTACAGACTTACCCCCCCTTTTTTCTTCTTGTTCATTGTACTGCCTGTTCCGATTTTATGCTGTACTTTACCATATTTGTGTCGTTTTAATTAGTCCTGTAAGACTTCATTTGCACACCAACCCCCTTTCTCTCCGTTGACGGCTGTGCTGGCTGCCTCCTCTACTCCTCTCAGCCTCTACTACTCCCCTCCAGCCTTTCTTCTTTGCTGTCTGGAGTCTATTATTCGTGAATGTGTTATTCCATTTTCTTTTTAGTTTGCTTCTGCTTTTTCTTCTGTGGATGTCTTGAGATGCTCTCACTCCTTATTTTCCTTGCTTGCTGACATCAGACCAAGCTAAGGAATCTGAGACAAGACAACTTGGGCTTTGCTTTATCACAGCAATCTGCTGCTGGCAGGGCTCCTTCATTTCCAACTGCTTTACTCTCTTTTTGCCTCTTTCACAATCAAACTACAATCCATATTTTTCTTTCTTCATCTATATATTAGAACAGCTAGAACAGAGCCTGATGTATAGTATATATTCACTAAACATTTGTTGAATGAAAGAATAAATAAATGAATAGAAGAACATTTGGTGATTCTTGCTTTTATTTTAGTTCCTGGTAGCTGGTCCAATTAGTTCATTATTGTTTATTATGAATATTTTTACAGTTTGCCTGACCTCAAGCCCCATGCAAGCCACACATTTCTCATTCTCTACATGAAGCACTGTTGCATCTTGGGCTTTTGCATCTATAATGATTTTCCTTACCATGTGTGTTGTTTTTTTTTTTCTTTCAATGTTTGGAAAGTGAGGGCTTTTGTACACAGAAAGGAATATAGATATTTGAGTAAAGAAATAATACTTAATTAACTTAAGTTGTAAATGTGAAACTATAATTGACTTAGGCCTTTACATTCACTTTGCAATTCTGATTTTACTTGTAAACCAAGTAATTTTAATAAAAGTTAAAACAATTCCTCCACTTATTTGATTAGTCTAATTCTAGCAGATTAAAATCCTCTATACAATTAGTCATATTAAAAAGTCATCACTTAAATTCTCCTAAGCTTCAAAACATTTATAAGTCAATAAAGGAATTTAAATGCCAGACAAGGCTGACTTACACCTCAACAATCAAAATCAAAGTACTTGTAAATCTAAAAATTCACCCTTAAAAACATAATGAATCAAAACATTCAAAGACTGTTTATATTAGAACTTTGCAATTTAAGATAATGAGAAGGTATCATGAAGGTAAATTTGTTAGATTCTCTAATACGTCAGATGTTCTTAAACATTACTAACACTTTACACACATAAATTATAACTTTTATTCCTAAACCTATTAATAAATAGTATTAATACTATGGGTCTAACTTACTCCATGATCCTTATGTTTATTTTTTTTATTTTTTATTTTTTTAAAGATTTTATTTATTTATTTGACAGAGATAGACAGCCAGCGAGGGAGGGAACACAAGCAGAGGGAGTGGGAGAGGAAGAAGCAGACTCCTAGCGGAGAAGCCCTATGTGGGGCTCGATCCCATAATGCCGGGATCATGCCCTGAGCCAAAGGCAGACGCTTAACCGCTGTGCCACCCAGGTGCCCCCCATGATCCTTATGTTTAATTCTAGGCCTCCTGTACTTGTACAATTATATCCCAATAGAGGGGAGCTGTCTTACCATTCAGGTGCGTTGCGTTTACTGGGTTAAAAGACTTGGACTGTGCTACAGTTACTTATGTATCAGATGTTCAAGACCAGGACACAGGTCATATGGCTACAAACTTCTAGGATGATTCTACCCAAGCCACAAAAAGACACACCGAGGACTGTTCTATCTGCCATGTCCTTGTGGGAGCCAAGATCCTGTCCTCTTGTTGGGATTGATTTGGCAGACTGTGTCATTGGCCATTTTAACACTAAATTACACATTTACCCACATCTTTTGAAATATCTTAACACATTTCTTACCTTTTTGGGGGTAGACTAAATTATGTACTCCTGTTTAGGATGCCATCGATGGCCTTTATCAGTTAGACTCTTCATTTCTTTCAACCTTTTCTTAAAGAGTGACTCTTTTGGTTGTAAACTGAAAAAAATTCCAATTCAAACGGAAAGTAGCCTGCTGGATCACATAACTGAAAAGTGGCAAATTCAGGTATGTCTGAATCAAGGGGTTCAAACAAATAAGAGCCACAGCAATATCGCTGTCACTTCCCCCCTCTCTTGATTCTTCTTGTGTAGATTTGGGCTTCTTCTTCATTCTGTCTGACGTGCTGCTAACAAAGTTCCAGGCAGCCCCAGGCTTACATGGAACCGACAGCTAGCAATCTCAAAAGGAGAGACTCTTTGCCAGCATCCATATCATTTCTCCAGAAAACCCTGACTGGCCATGCTTGGGTCATGTGTCTTCCTCTAGACCAATTACTGTGGCCCAGGAAATGGGGTATTTTGAGTGAATACTCTGGATCACAAGTCCATCCCTGTGGCATGGGTCTTTGGATTTCTTGACTGATAGACTCAAAAGAATCACATGGAATAGAAGAGGGGGAGTTTTCTCCTATAAGAAATGCTAGACAAACAAAAAAGTGGCCCATGCCCACTACAGTACAGAATATATTCAGATAATTTTATGAGATTCATGTATATCAAGTCTTGGCTGTTCCTGCTGCCTGCTATAAACTTTGTCCCAAATGTAAAAGCACTTGGCAGCTGCTCAAGTCAATCCCTTCTTCCTTGGCATAGCATTATTTCATTTTTGTATTGCTCAGTTACAAATCTCTCTTCTGCTTTTCCTGGAACTGCTAATACATTACAGTCTTTATCCAAGCCATCCAAGGTCTCTTATATTTGTTTTTAATGTGGAAGCATTACCAAGTTTTTCCAGAATTCTATCCTCTGTCCTACAGATGCATATTCTCCAGAATATATCCTGTTTCCCAGATGAACCAAATTCCTAGGGATCTGAACTACTGAAAAGGTGTCCCTTTAGGTTTATTCCAATTCAAATAAGAAACTGAATTCCGCTATATAATCATACTGCTAGCTGCTTCTAAAATGGATCCTTACGACAAGTTTTCTCTATAAGACATCTCTCCTGCTTTCGTCTTCCTGTCAGAAGATTCAGAGCTGCTTTGATTTTCCTGTCCTTGTGGAATGAGGGTGATAATAATAGTAAAGTGAGAAATATGTATTGAGTAATTTGGTGCTGGTGCTGTGCTCGGTATTTACGTGGACATCTCCTTTGGTCCTGACAACATGCTGTGGGGCAGATGTCAGGTCCCTGTTTTACATAGAGAAAAACAATCTCAGAGTGGTGACTTGCCCAAGATCATATAGCCAGTAAGTGCAATATCTTAATGTTTAAAACTATGTCAGTGCAACACCCAAGGCTATCCTCTTTTCCCTGTGGTTGGACACATGGGGCCATCACCTTTATTTCCCTTTTCTTATTCCTCATTCTCCACTTTATTGAGTTCTCTTACCTTCTTCCTGCCTGCTCCAATTCTTCAATCTTTCCTCCCTCCTCTCTTACACAGGTTTCACTTGCTTTCCTGATAGCAGGCACTTAACAAACAGCTGTTGAGTAAAGAGTTGCTTTATCAGCTCACTGAACAGTCTAAACTCATGCTCTCATAGTGATAGCCATTTGATCCCATCAACATTCCCTGTAAGGAAAGGCAAGTGTTATTTTTCCCATTTAAAGTATAAGGAAATGAAATACAGAAAATGAAAGACTAAGCAGAGATGGGGGGTAGGGGGATCAACTCTGTGGGAAAGAAGTGTAAATGCCATGGAATAGATCACATTCAGACTTTTGAAAACCCAGAAAAGAATTGGTGTATTTCTTTTTTTTTTTTTATATAATGACAGAGCTGAAGATCTTTTTTTTTTTTAAAGTTTTTTTTTTTTTTTTTGAAAGAGAGAGACAGCCAGCGAGAGAGGGAACACAAGCAGGGAGAGTGGGAGAGGAAGAAGCAGACTCCTAGCGGAGAAGCCCGATGTGGGGCTCGATCCCAGAACGCTGGGATCACGCCTTGAGCCAAAGGCAGACGCTTAACGACTGCACCACCCAGGCGCACCGAATTGGTCTGTTTCATTTAGAGTAAATGCTCATATTCTTTTCATGGTTTAATCCTCTTCTCTTTTCTCCTCTTCACACTCTGGTCCAGGCCCAGAGTCTTAGGCTGTTCCTCTAATACGCCCACATTATACCAGGCCTTTGCCCTTTGCCCTGTTCTCTACCTGGAATGTCTTCCTCCAGAAATCGATTGGCTCTCCCCCTCACCTCCTTCAGGTCTTCACTCAAACATATCCTTCTTAGTGAGGTCTTCCTGGCTACATATTTAAAATGTAATCCCCTTCCTCCCGGATTCCTTTTTCTCCTTTCCTATTTTACTGTTCTCCAAAGAACTAAGCACTTGTTAATATAATTTTTAGTTTTCTGACTCCCTCCACTAGAATGTATGCTCCATGAAGTCAAGAATTTTGCCTGTTTTGTTTATTGCTTACCCCCAGCATTGAAACAATGACTAATATACAGTAGGCATCATGGAATTGATGAATGAGTAAACAAAGATCTTTGTTCACTCATTTATTCAGGAGACATTGACCACACAAAGTATAAGCCTCCCCAAACCTCCCTTTGCACAAACACCTCCAGGAGGAGAGACAATAAAAGCCCAATGCCAAGTATGAAAATAATATCACAGGCACGCATAGAGTGTGAAAGAGTCATATAAAATATCTTCCATGATCGCTATGCAATTGAAAAGCCCAATTGGAGACAAGGAAAGATCTTTGAGCTAGGTTCAGCCAGGGAAAGACAGGCAAGGAATTCGAGACAGAATCCTTCCCCTCTGCTCCACCCCAAGATTCTGCCCCTGTCATCTGAGGAATTAGAAGGCAGACATGCCCCTGTTGTCCTGGGAGCCAGAGTCAGCAGGGCAACCTACAGAATACTTAAGTACCAAGCAATGTATTACCTCTCGATTCATATGCAATTTACTTGCATATTTGGGAGTAAATTCTGTTAATATGCAAGCACTAATTTTGGAATACAATCATTTATGTCTAAGGCTGGCAGCTCCATTCAGGAGGAAGGTTCGCTGGCAAAGGGAATGGCACTGCTCTCCCCTGAAGCTCCACAATGTGCCACCTGGCACAGGATGTTTTCAATTCATTTGTTTGTTTGAAATTTAAATAAAATCCTTATTCGGAAGTGTCTGTCAAAATCTCAGGAAAAACCTCAAATAAAGGAAAAGACCATCACCATGGACATAAATTG